>NW_022589719.1:5969174-6266749 GCF_004348235.1 Phoca vitulina | reverse complement strand
ATATATATATATATATATATACATATACATGTACACATATATGTAACTCATTGATTCTAGACTAAATATTGATATGATTGATTATGATTCTAAATGAAATATTGATGTGATTTTCACAGTTTTCTTTTTAATGTTATTTTGTAATTATAGAAATAAGTGATATAAATTCATTAATATTGTTATTTCTGTAGAAAAGTTTGTACTGGTATGTAAATGTGGATATTTAAACAAATATTGAACTTAAGTTTTCCTATACAATTTTAAACAAAAGCTATGAAATCTTTTTTAGTTTCAGGTGTACAATTTAGTGATTCATCACTTAAATCCAACACCCAGTGCTCATCACAACAAGTGCACTGCTTAATACCAGTTACGAATTTAACCCATCTCACTGGTTTGCTCTTCAGGTGCTTTGAAAACATGCCACTTGTGTGTGTGTGTGTGTGTGTGTGTGTGTGTGTGTGAAATTGATCTGCGGATGGTATCTTATCAATAGTCACATCACCTCTGAGAGATGGGCTGAGGAGCAATTTACCCGTTTTTAAAAGGCAAAAAGAAGTTGATCTCGGGGTTGTAGGTTCGAGCCCCGTGTTGGGTGTAGAGATTACTTTAAAAAATAAAATCTTTAAAAAAAAAAATTCATGGATGAAGTATTGGTCAAAAAAAAAAAGAAGTTAAGCGATTTTTTTGGGGAGCTGGAAATAGAAAACCTAGTCTCTGGAGTCAGTTCTTTCTGTGTAGGAACAACTGCCCAATGACATCATGGAAGAGTGTAGTTTGAAAACAATTGGTAGTTCACAGTGCTTGAGTTGTTGGAGGCTTCATTTATAGGTAATCAGTGAATTCAGAAGAGAAGGGAATTCAGGAGGGTGATTCTCTTTAAAATATGCCATTTATTATTTCTTTGCAATTTCCCTGTCTGACATGGGGAGTTCAGTAAATAAGAATCTTAAGTTGATGTTCAATATCAATGAAATGTCTACAGCATGTGAACAGAGATAATTTTTTATTTAAGTTCAATTAATTAACATATAGTGTATTATTAGTTTCAGAGGTAAAGGTCAGTGATTCATTGGTCTTATATAATACTCAGTGACATTACATCACATGCACTCCTTAATGTCCGTCATACAGTTACCCCATCCCCTAACCCCCTCTGCTCCAGCAACCCTCAGTTTGTTTCCTATGATTAAGAGTCTTTTATGGTTTATCTCCCTCTCTGATTTCATCTTGTTTTGTTTTTTCCTCTCTTCCCCTAGATCCTCTGTTTTGTTTCTTAAATTCTACATATGAGTGAGATCATATGATAATTGTCTTTCTCTGATTGACTTATTTCGTTTAGCGTAATACCCTCTAGTTCCATCCACATTGTTGCAAATGGCAAGATTTCATTTTTTTTGATGGCTGAGTAGTATTCCATTGTATATATATACACCACATCTTCTTTATCCATTCATCTCTCAATGGACACCTGGGCTCTTTCCAAAGTTTGGCTGTTGTGGACATTGCTGCTATAAACACTGGGGTGCAAGTGCCCCTTCAGATCACTACATTTGTATCTTTGGGGTAAATACCTAGTGGTGCAGTTGATGGGTCCAAGGGTAGCTCTATTTTCAACTTCTTGAGGAACCTCCATACTGTTTTCCAGAGTGGTTGCACCAGCTTAAATTCCCACCAACAGTGTAAAAGGGTTCCTCTTGCTCTGCATCCTCACCAACATCTGTTGTTTTCTGACCTGTTAATTTTAGCCATTCTGACTAGTGTGAAGTGATATCTCATTGTGGGTTTGATTTGTATTTCCCTGATGCCAAATGATGTGCAGTATTTTTTCATGTGTCTGTTGGCCATTTCTATGTCTTCTTTGGAGAAACATCTGTTCATGTCTTCTGCACATTTCCTGATTGGATTAATTGTTCTTTGGGTGTTGAGTTTGATAAGTTACTAGATTTTGGTTACTTGCCCTTTACCTGATAAGACATTTGCAAATATCTTCTCCCATTCCATAAATTGCCTTTTAGTTTTATTGGCTGTTTCCTTTGCTGTGCAAAAACTTTTTATCTTGATAAAGTCCCAATAGTTCATTTTTGCCTTTGTTTCCCGTGCATTTAGAGACATGTCTAGCAAGAAGTTGCTGTGGCCAAGGTCACAGAGGTTGCTCCCTGTGTTCTCCTCTAGGATTTTGATGGATTCCTGTCTCACATTTAGGTTTTTCATCCATTTTGAGTCTATTTTTGTGTATGGTATAAGGAAATGGTCCAGTTTCTTCTGCATGTGGCTGTCGAAGAGATTGCCATTTTTCCATTGGATATTCTTTCCAGCTTTGTCGAAGATTAGTTGATCATAGAGTTGAGGGTCCATTTCTGGGTTCTCTGTTCTGTTCCGTAGTCTGTTTTTGTGCCAATACCATTCTGTCTTGATGTATACAGCTTTGTAATAGAGTTTGAAGTCCGGAATTGTATGCCACCAGCTTTGGTTTTCCTTTTCAACATTCCTTTGGTTCCATATGAATTTTATGATTATTTGTTCTAGCTCTGTGAAGAAAAAAAACTTGATGGTATTTTGATAGGGATTGCATTGAATGTATAGATTGCTCTAGGTAGCATAAACATTTTAACAATATTTGTTCTTCCAATCCATGAGCATGGAACATTCTTTCATTTCTTTGTGTCTTCCTTAATTTCTTTCATGAGTGTTATATAGTTTTTCTGAGTACAGATCCTTTGCCTCTTTGGTTAGGTTTATTCCTAGGTATCTTATGGTTTGGGTGCAGTTATAAATGGGATTGACTCCTTAATTTCTCTATCTTCTGTCCCATTGTTAATGTTTAGAAATGCAACTGATTTCTGTGCATTGGTTTTATATCCTGCCACTTTGCTGAAATCCTGTATGAGTTCTAGCAATTTAGGGGTGGAGTCTTTTGGGTTTTCCACATAGAGTGTCATGTCATTTGGGAAGAGGGAGAGTTTGACTTTTTCTTTGCCGATTTGGATGCCTTTTATTTCTTTTTGTTGTCTGATTGCTGAGGCTAGGATTTCTAGTACTGTGTTGAACAACCATAGTGGTAGTGAACATCCCTGCTGTTGAACCGAGATAATTGCATGAACATTTATTTTTACATTAAACATTCTATACTCCTTCCTGATACAATACTTAAAGTATATATTTCAGATATTTCCTCCATTTAAAAACCATTCTAGGGGCTCCTGGGTGGCTCAGTCGGTCAGATGTCTGCCTCTTGCTTTTGGCTCCGTTCATGATCTCAGGACTGTGAGATCCAGCCCCTGTCAGGCTCCTTGCTGGGCATGGAGCCTACTTAAGATTCCCTCTCTCTCTGCCCATCCCCCATCTCTCCCTCTGCCCCTTTCCTACCCCTCTCCCTATCTCCCTCCCCAAAAAAGTCTAGAACCAAGTCTATCCATAGTCTTTATTATGTGTCTAAAAAAACTTGGATTAAAAACTGCAGTGCTCATTCTGTATGAGGAAATTTACCAGTTGTGGAGAGAAATGATCACTTTTTTTTATTTGACCCTATTGTTTTCCCCAGTTAACTTTTGAGATCACACATTCATTTGATTCCTCTCCTATACTTCTGGCTATTCCCACTTAGAATACTTTTCTGGTTCCTTCTCAGAGTCATGACTTCTGAAATTTAGAGTGCCTCAGGGTTTAACCCTCAGACATTTTCTCTCTGTGCTCACCCAGTAGGTGATGGCATTAGCTTCTTGGCTTTGAATACCATTTACAGCTGACCCACCCAAATGTATGTTTAAAGCCCAGTCATCTTGCTTAAATATCAGACATACATAGGCAACTGCCCATTCTTGGTGGTTTTATGTTGTATCATCTGGGCTAAGCTGGAATTCTTTAATAAAACTCCCCAGTATGTTTTTATTTTTATTTGTTTATTTATTTATTATTATTTTTTAAAGATTTTATTTATTTATTCATGAGACGCACAGAGAGAGAGAGAGAGAGAGGCAGAGGCAGAGGCAGAGGCAGAAGGAGAAGCAGGCTCCGGGAGCCCAATGTGGGACTCAATCCCAGGACCCTGGGATCATGACCTGAGTTGAAGGCAGACACTTAACCGACTGAGCCACCCAGACACCCCAATCCCAGTTTGTTTTTAGATTAGAGTTAGCAAAATAGAAGTTTTTGTGAGAATTGGAAACTGGAATGAGACACCTGCCATTATGCGCTAAGATACATGTATGTCAAGTGCTGTCACAGCACAAATGTATCAGTGCTACTCTGCTGGCTCACCTTGCTGCTGTGCAGTGTTCAGATTCCCATCCTTTTAGGTTGCTGTTGGACCCTTTCTTTTAGCTTCTCTGAGTCTTAGACCAAGGGTGTGTGCAGCCCATGGCGAAGGGCTTCAGTCTCTTCTTTAGGTCTTCTATTTAGGTTAGAGGCATTTGCCTTCTTAAATTTATCACACCCAAAACTAAGTTCTTGATATTCTTTCTATCACAAATTTACTCTTCCCACATTCTTCTTTCACTCATTTCATTAAAACTCTGCAGGCCAAAAATCTTGGAGTCATCTTTGATGTTTTCGTTTATTCACTTCCCATATCCTTTCTATCAAATCCAGTCCTTTTTAACTACCTCCATTTTTACTTCACTCTAAGCCACCGCCATATCTTGCATGGATAATTATAGTACCATACTAACTTCTATAACTAACTTCCTTCTTTTTTTTTTCTGCTTCCAAACTCTGTTACCACAGTGAATGACTGATTTCCTAAAATATTAATAAGTAATGTTACTTCTTTGCTCAGAAACCATGATGGCTTCCAAACTTATTTATAGTAAAAGCCAAATCTTTAATTTACAGAGCCTTCCCTAAGATGGCCCCACTGTTATATTCTGACCTCTTTTTCTCTTCTTCTTTCTTACTCACTTTCTTTTGCTGGGAATGCTTTCCTACAGACATTTGCATGGCTTGCTTCTTCCCTTCCGTTAGACATTTATTCTTGTTTGAGGTCTTTCCCAGATACCATTTTTCAAAATTGTAATACCCACCTATACCATATCTTATTTCCCTGCTTATTTGTTCCCAATTTTTATTAATTTATTAGTATTCAATACACTATAAATATATTGTGCTTTACTAGTTTATGTTTCTTCTTTATTTATCTTAAATCTTACCCACTGGAGTTTAAGCTTCACAAGGGTGGTGATATTGGCTAATTTGTTCAATCCCAAGTGTACAATACTCTGTCTGGCATAGAGTAAGCCAGACATTCAAATATTTCTTGAATGAAGGAAGGAATACTAACTTTACCATTAATATGGTAGCTTAAATTTTTTCAAAATATATTGATCATATTTGAAGGAATTCTGACACGAATGAACTCTTGCTACTGTGGGGGTAGATCCATGAACATATGTATCTGTTTCATATATTAGGATAAACCATATGAAACTGCCAATATTCTATGTTTTAAACTAATAAAATATCAGTCTCACATGTAAAATGTGATCCAGAAAAATGGACAACAATGTAGATAGAGCTGATTGATCTCTCCATTGACTTCCTGACAATTTAGAAGTATAGTTCCCATATTCTGAAATCTACAAACTAAATAAGTACTAATAACTGCAGTGAAAAAAAACTGAGTTATCACTAATCCCAGGACCCAACTATTCAGGATTTATCCGTTCCCATGAAGTTACAAAATCAATATCAAGTACTGAAGATTTGTGAAATATCAAGTCAGGTTTTTGTTTTTTGCTTTCTATCATTATAATTCCCTTTAAGTAGTCTTCCCCTGAGTAAGTCCAACATTTGCACATTGAGCAAAATCATGCAGCTTGTCTCTTTTCACAGAAGTGAAGAGGAAAATAAGATGAGAAAAAAAAATAAGTTATATTTTTACTTTGCCCTTGAGTGGTCGGTAACTACCAGGGACACACTTAAAAGAAAACGAAACAATTAAATGACCTTCTATTTTTCACTTCCTACCTTGAATGTGCCAGATATTTATACCAGTCTATTTATGCCAGATAACAAGAAATTTAGAAGATTAACTATATAGTTAAACAAAAGAAAAAATGGGACTTTTTTCATAGTATTCTATGGGGAAGGGGAAATGAGTAATAAATGTCCTTGAAATCTGTCTGGGAAGGCAGAGCCAAAGGCGATAATAAAATGGAAATGGGATGCTAAAATGAGTGGGCAGCTAAAAACATGAAACTAATGCTTTGATCACCTATCATGTGGTCTGCAAAGTCCTAATCCTTTACCACAACAGTCCTGCAAGCTAAGATTTTCCTATCCCTCAAGTTAATAAACATATCTAAGCTAATGTGCTTATTTTATTTATTTTCTATTTATTTATTTATAACTTGCTTTGTAGCAGGAGATTTGAGAAAGCTTTAAGAATATACAGCTCATAATTAGTGGAGCCAAATCTTAATTCCCTTCTTAATCAAACTTTTTGCTCTGTCAACTAAACCAAGCTGCAGTTTCTTAGTTATATGAAAGCATGGCAGTGGCCAAGGAAGTATTTGTTGAAGATTTATTTTTCAAGCATCCAAAAGGACATAAAGTTGTATTTGAAAAAAAAGGCAAAGATACTAAGGTTGACATAATCTGTCTTCCAAGAGAATCTGAAATGACTGTAAGTATTTACATGCTATCCTTATATATAAATTAAGCCATAAGTAATTTTAAAATGTTTAGGGATGCAGTACATCTGAGAAAATTCTTAACTTAAAGAATTATGTCTTTACTATATTAATCCACCAGCTCTTCTTTTAATTTCCAGTTCTGTAACTAGGAAATTACAGAACTCTTTGTTTCATTAATTTCACTGATGGAAGTTTCTAGCCTGACCTGATTTTGCCCTCAAAGGATGTTACAATTAAATCTAAAAAATAATAATAATAATAATTTTCTCTGAGGTTTTAGCTATTATGGTCCAAAGCTCTCAAGCATTTCAAACAAAACTATTCTCTTTAAATGTTTCAATTCTCCCACTTGTTTTCCATACCTGAAAAATCCATATTTGTTTTTTTACAATTTCTTGGAGGACAGATAGCTTTTCAGATAACCTTTTAACCATTTTTGCTGGAATAACTCATCATTAACGGACAAAACCAACCAACTCAACATAAACCCCACACATTATACAGATTTAGCGCAAAATAGATGTTGAATTTAAATGTTAAATGTAAAATTACAAAAAAATAAAAGAAAATAGAAAATCATCAGGGCTTGGATTGAGAGGGGAGTTCTTAGATATGACATTAAAAGTATGATAAATAAAGTGAAAATTTGATAAACATGATTTCATCAAAACTAAAAACATTTATTTTGTGAAAGATCCTGCTAAAAAGATGAAAGGAAAAACTAAAGACTGAGAGAAAATATTTGCATACCACGTATCTCATGAAAGGGCTTATTTCTAGAATGTCTAAAGAACACTCAGCAATCAACAGCAAAAAAATTAATAATAATCTAATTTAAAATGGGCAAAACATATCCACAAACATTTTATTAAAGAGGATATACATATGACAAATAAATATATGAAAAGATGTTCCACATCATTAGCCTTTGGGAAATAGAAATTAAGAGCAGGTTGAGATACCACTACACACCTATTAAACAGCAGAATTAAAAATAGTAGTAATACCAATGTTGGCAAGGATACAGAGAACCTGGATTTCTCATACATTGTTGGTGGGATATGTACAATCATACAGCTTACTCTGGACACAAGTTTGGCAATTTCATATAAAACAAATCATGTGCTTATCATACAACCAAGAAGTTATACTCCTGGGCATTTATTCCAGAGAAATACAGACATACATTCACATAAAAACCTGTACATGAATTATCTAAGAAGCTTTATTTGCAATAAAAACTGCACACAACCCAAATAGTCTTACTGGGTGAATGGTTAAATAAATTATGGTATATTTATACTATGAAATACTATTCAGCAATAAAAAGGAACAAACAATATATTGATACTGGAATTGTGGATGGATATGTAGGGAATCCTGCTGAGTGAAATAAAATGTCAGTATCAAAAGGTTACATGTAACATATTTGAAATGACAAAATTATATAGATGGAGAATAGTAGTAGTTGCCAAAAGTTAGAGATAGTGTTGGAAAGATTGGAAGGGGGTGGCTGTAACTCTATAAATTTAGGGTTGGCACCTGAGTGTGTTACCTCCGACTACACTCTGTTGCCTTGTGCACTAGCAAAATGGATAGTAAACAACTAGACTGTTTCTCATGTAACTAACTTTTTTGTGTGACTTATTTGTTTTGTAAGTGGAAGTTTGTACCTCTTAATTCTCTTTGTCTATTTTGTTCATTCTCACACCCACCTTTCCTGTGGCAACCACGAGTTTGTTTTCTGCATTTTAGAATCTATTTTTGTTTGTTCATTTGTTTTGTTTTTTAGATTCCACATATAAGTGAAATCATATGGTAGTTGTCTTTGTCTGACTTATTTCACTTAGGATTATACCCTCTAGGTGGTCCATCCATGTCATTGCAAATGGCAAGATCTTATTCTTTTTTATGGCTGAGTAATATTCCATTCTGTGTGTGTGTGTGTGTGTGTGTGTGTGTGTGTGTGTGTGTGCGCGCACGCATACATACCACATTTTCCTTATCCATTCATCTGTTGATTATTGATTGACACATGGGTTGCTTCACTGTCTTGGCTATTGTAAATAATGCTTCAGTAAACATAGAGGTGTGCATATCTTTTTGAATTAGTGTTTGTGTATTCTTTGGGTAAATACCAAGTAGTAGATTAATGGATCATATAGTGTTACTATTTTTAAATTTTTGAGGAGCCTCCATACTGTTTTCCACAGTGGCTGCACTAGTTTGTGTTCCTATCTGCAGTGCACAAGAGTTCCTTTTTCTCCACATCCTCACCAACACTTGTTTCTAGTGTTTTTTAATTATTTTTTTTTTAATTTTAGCTATTCTGACAGGTGTGAGGTAATATCTTTTTGTAGTTTTGATTTGCATTTCTCTGATGATTAGTGATGTTGAGCATCTTGCCATATGTCTGTTGGTCATCTGTATGTCTTCTTTGGAAAGATGTCTATTCAAAATAGTCTTTTCATGTTTTAATTAGATTTTTTGTTCTTTTGGTGTTGAGTTGCATAAGTTCTTTATGTATTTTGGATATTAACTTCTTATTGGATAAACAATTTGCAAATATCTTCTCCCATTCCTAGGTTGCCTTGTTGTTTTGTTGATTTCCTTTGCTGTGCAAAAGCTTTTTATTTTGGTGTAGTACCAATAGTTTCTTATTGCTTTAAATGTTTCCCTTGCCTGAGGAGACATATCCATAAAAATGTTACTGAGGGTGATGTCCAAGAGACTTTCTATGTTTTCTTTTAGGAGTTTTATGGTTTCAGGTCTCACATTTAGGTCTTTAATCCATGTTTAATTTATTTTTATGTATGGTGTAATAAAGTGGTCCACTTTTATGCCTTTGCATGTAGCATGTAACTAACTCTTTATCTACATGCTGTAGGGATATATATGACTAGCAAGCCAATGTATGTCAGTCCTGTAGTTGCAAGAGAACTTGGAAAGTGAGGGGTGTTGCTTGTTTAAAATTTTCATTGAAAATATGGGATTAACACTGAGGGGACTATCAAATTTTGGAAGCAATATTCAAAAAGTTTTAGAAGTAATATACCATACAGGACAAGAGCTATAAGCACTGAAGACCTAGCTACCTTAGGATCTCATCATTTAGATCCTCACAGAAACATAACACAAGGCTCCAGACCTCTGTACACAGAGTAAGTGGAGTAAGACCCTCTTTTACACCAACTGGTAGAAGCACATTCTCTTCCTCCAGTGCTTAAGCAAATCAAGGAAACATGGAAATCTATGTCTAAACCTGGAGAGCAAGACTGATTTTCCTAACTACTGTAGTTTAGAATGGAGGTTCTCAGTAGTGTAAGTAGTGTAAGAATGGCAGTTAGGAACACTGGACCTTCTGAAATGGTAAAGAAAAGGGAAGTTATATTTGTACATGTGTATTTTTCAGGTGAGAGAACTGATAGCTTTCATCAGATTCTCAAAGGGAGATGGCTGAAAAAACAAAAAGGTTATTAACCACTGATCTAGGGAGAACTCTGCAGAGTTTTAAGAAGGAAACCAATTTTGGTCTAACTCTTGTGGCTATAAATCTCTCTAAAATAAATTATTCCATTTTCTCGTCTCATTAAGTAGATAGGAGTGAAGATTATGGGTTATTTCATAATATGAGAGAGTGCTTCAGGGTCATCATTCTGAAAATAGATTCTCATGGCTTTCTGCAGATGAAATAAGGGTAGGAGTTTGAGTCACATATATACTGAATCCAAGACATGTCTGATATATTTTTGAATGATTTTATCACTGTGATTTACTTTATTTCATTTTGCCTGTCTTAGGTGGTGAAACTTGAGAAGTTCTGATTAATTGATTGTTTTGGCTAATTTTGTATACAGTATTTAAATTTTAATATATCTTAATACATCTCTACTTAATGTGTATTTCAGGAAAACAGCCTAACGATTTTAATAAATAGGTAAAGAGGGGACATTTTATTAGATGAAAGACTGTCCATGGAATACTCTAGGATTTACTTAGCATACACATATAGTAAAGTTCATTTATTCAGACACTTTAAGAAATGTATACTGAATTTTCCCAGCATTGTTCTAGGTTCTACAGAATATAAAAATTAATAAATTTAAATCATACAAAATAATGCCTGTTCTTCATGAATGCAAAGACCAGTGTTTACATATTCTATAATAGATTCTATATCATACCATGTGGTAAAAAATAGCATGATATAATAATACTTATAAAATGCATGTAAGTTCCTTCAAAACAAAATAGATTGGGGTAAATATCCCAGTAACATAAAATGCAATAAAATGTGCTGTACATGGTCAAATGACAACATCTTATCCAGGTGTGGTAACCACTAAAGATTTCATGAAAAAGGCAGGCTTTAAAAAGAATGACCCTGGGCACCTACCTAGGTAGCTCAGTTGCTTAAGTGTCTGACTCTTGGTTTCAGCTCAGCTCCTGGTCTCATGATTCATGGGATCAAGCCAGTCCTGTGTTGGGCTCTGCGCTCTGTAGGAGTCTGCTTAGATATTCCTATCCCCTACCCCTTCCCCTGCTCGCATGCGTTCTCTCTCTCAAATAAATCTTTTTTTTTAAAAATATTTATTTATTTGTCTCAGAGAGAGAGAGAGAGAGAGAGACAGTGTGAGCAGGGTAAGTGGCAGGCTTATAAAAGTATTTTCTCCATTAAGGCCTATAGATACAATTTTGGGGATCCATAAGGCTCAAGGTTTAAAAAAAAAAAAAAGATGTTATATATTATATTGTCCCAAAGAAATAAATTACAAAGGCAGAAATCTAAAAGTAGTGCTACTTAGAATTCTATAAGGGGTATTTACATACACATTTTCTGCCATCCTGTCTTTCCCCTGAGTCCCAGACACTGACTTTTAAAATAAATAATGTGGCAAAGATACTTTTATATATATATATATACACCAGTGTCCATTCTCCTAGTCTTCCATTTGGTAGTAGAATATCTAAGGTTTAACTGGGCATATTTAACTTAGCTAGAGACTATAATTATTAGCGTCCTATCCTCCCTTGCAATTGGACATTACCATGTGTTAAATTTTGGCAGTTAGAACTGAGCATTTGCGATTGGTACAGCATCTCAGTCATACCCTTAGACAGACAGATAGCTGCTAGTCATCTACTTTCTGTCTCCTCTTTCCAGTGAGTGGCATGTAACCTGGTGATGCTGGGCCATCTTCAACTATGCAACCAATAGAAAATACCCTAGGTGATGTTAAAAGAGAGAAAAAATTGGATCCCTAGAAAATCTCATAAAAATGCTTTCTAGTTTCTGTAAATGTAACTATCTTATTCACTATACTGAGAGCTCATATATATGTGTACACATACTTATATAAAAAATATATGCAAATATACTTAATATATAAATGTTTCCAGTTGAGGAAGGAATGAAGAAAAGCAGGGAAGGAGAGAATGAAGGAAGAAGGGAGGAAGGAAGGAAAGAAGGAAGGAAGCAATCTAGATTTTATATGTAGACAAGTTGGTAGGAAAAGATATAATGGGTAATCATTTAACTTAATTGTCACCGTAGACAAGTTGGTAGAGAAAGATATAATGAGTAATCATTTAACTTGTCACTACGTGAATTATTAAATATTAAGTGTGGACTTTGCTTGGAAGCATGTACTCAAGTAATTAAACAACCTGTGAACTATAAAGACTGTTACTCACTTAAGAGTATTAATGATAGATCTGGAGAAGAGTCTGACATTTCATTAGGAATCTTACTGAACTTGACAATAAGACCTTGGTGGCCTTTTTCACTCTCAATGTGTTATTATAATACGACTGTAATGAAAGCAAAATAACTCATTTGACAATAATATTGTGGCTAGGATAGTGGTAAGTGATAGGTAAGGAGTCAGACTTAGAGACCTCAGACATCTAGACCACCCTACTCCTTTCACATACGGGAAGCTCAAGGTTTACAGAGGCTAAGCTCTCTTTTCTTGAAAGCTCAATTTCTCCCTGTGAACACTTTGTTTCAAATTCACACTAGCCATAACACATAGAAACTACATTTTAAGCGTTCTCCAAATACAATTGCTTGAGTTTACACTATTAAGTTTAGATTCTTCAGGTAAAGTGAGTTGTGGCACTGAGCACACCTTTAACTTATATTCGATTGGTGGGAGCATTTGTCAACAACCGGCACCTAGGAAATGATTTCATTTTCAATTTAAGCTCTCAAGAATTTCTCACGGTTTACAAGAGAGTGTAATATATGACTCACTTGTGAAAACCTAAAGAAAGAGGCATATTATGTATTTCATTATTATGTATTGCTTTAAAATGTTTGTTAAGACACTTTAAGAAGTCATTTATTTTCCCAATAACAATGGCAAAACACTGAAAGAAAATTACAGAACATTGTATTCCCTTTTCTCACCACACTAAAGTACTTAGAATATATTGGCATATCTTGTGATACATATTTAAAATATGATTGGAATCCCACCATAAATAGATGTATATCTATTTTGTTCCACTTAATATAACATAAAAATTTTCTGTAATAATATATTCTTGGTAAATATCCTATAAATAGCTGTTTATTTGTATCATCTGACCCTTCTGTAATGTTTGCTAATTTTTTTCTATATTCATTGTTTTGAGAGAATGGGCACCATCTGAATATTTCTATTATCAACAAAATGTTAAAACCAATTGTTTATGTTTTCTTTCTGTGCTTAATGATTAGAAAATTTATCTTTATCACAGTTATCTATTCAGTATTCACCTACATTTTCATAGGGTTGTGAGAAACTGAACTTAAAAAAACTGAACACAATATTGGTGAAGAGAATGAAAAGGATTTTGTATTCCTTGAGATAATTTAAGTTATCAAGAAACCCTGCCACTAAAGTATGACTGAATTGACAGGATTGTTTACTCAGTTCATCCCCGGTTAATCAGTTTTTGAAATGAATATTTGGGTAAATCAAATGACCTCGTTAACACAAAGAACATAAGTTCAGCCTGCTTCCTTTCCTCCCCATCTGGTACAAATAAGATACCTTTATTCACTTAACAGCTATAAATTATAATCCTTCTAAGCCCCAAATTATCAGTTTCCTTTACAGTAAACTCCTTGAAAATTAGGATTTTTCCAGGGTCTTGAACTCATCATTTTGAGGATCGGTTCTCATTATGATAGATTCAACTGCTATAGTTCAGCAGGATTGAGCTGAATATCTATTGTTTCTAGTAAATTCTGTATTTCAGTTTATGGGAAGTTCTTTGCATCAGCTTTTTCATTTGTAAAACAGAGATTATCATATATTACACCTCATGGATTTATTGTGAGGACAGAATATATGTGTGGGAAGTGCATAGAAAGACCCAGGATAATTTCAGCATTTATTCATGTTAGCTATCTTAAGAATCATTATTATTTTTCTTGTTTTTACTTAATGTGAAATTGGAAAAAAAATACCTATTATTATCATCAGGTGGTTTTTCATTAATATCTGTTAAAAGAATCAGTGAGAGTTACTAGGGTCACGTTGTTAGGGTAGGGTTCTTAGTTAATGATTCTGATTTACTTGTTTGAAGTTGTCAAAGTTTTATTGGCCCTCCACTCCCCCCCATTATTTTTTTATCCTTTTGCAGGACATTAGGTTTTTAAATGTTATCATGAGACAGAAGGTAGGGCTTTGTGTACAGTTGCCCTTAACTGCTCATAAAATTAGTTCCTCAGCGTGACACCCTCAATTGTGGTATACCTGGGATGTCAGTCTAATTGTTATGGTCCCTGCCTATACATGCTGTGTGTTCAAAATCCAGTTCACAAGGAAACCCTGTGACTGAAAACAACTTCAGTGGAACAATGTGCTGCCTTTATTCATTTATCTTCCTTGCTCAGAGCCACAATTACACATGAACTGTCAAAATCAGTGACACCCTCCAGTACATTCCTCCCACGGGATTCCTCATCTATGGAAGTTACTCCAACAAAACCAAACAAAACAGTAAACCAAAACTTGGCATCATCTTTCATGCTTCTCTTTCTCTTACACCCCTCAGTGGGTCCTTCAGCCAGCCCTGTGTGTTTTACTTTCAACACCACCATGCTGGTCCAGCCACCGTTCTCTTTTTTCTGGATCATTACAGGAACATCCTAACTCGTCTTACTGAATCCATCCTATCCCTCCTTAACAGGAGTGAGAGGAATTCTATTTAAAAGTAAGTTACATCTGTCACTCCTCCCCTCAAAACTCCACAGAGCCTTCTTATATCATTCAAAGTCACAATACTTATAAGAGTCTGATATGGCCCTCTATGCTTTGTTCCTGCATTATAGCTCTGTGCTTATCTCATTCTACTCTATTCTGGAAAATGAAATTGCTCTTGTGTTTTAAGGATCAAACTTGCTTTGACATTACTTTACATTTTGATTTTTAGCTAGATATGTATTCACACATACAGAAATTTAATAGTTTGCATTATATATATGGCGTATATATTACATGTTATTTATAGCAGATTTTGTAGATTGCTTTTGTTGATATTCAATCATTTTTTTAAAGATTTTATTTATTTATTTGACAGAGAGAGAGAGAGCACAAGTGGGAGGGAGGATAGAGTAAGAGGGGCAAGCAGACTCCCTGCTGAGCAGGGAGCCCTCCCCAGGGCTCGATCCCAGGACTCTGGGATCAAGACCTGAGCTGAAGGCAGATGCTTAACTGACTGAGCTACCCAGGTGCCCTTCAATCATGTTTTGACTTTGATTCTTTTGTATTCCCAAGAATGGCTCTCTCTGCTCTCCTTTGACTAATTTTGGTGCTTTAAATTTGATCTGCTTGTTCCCTGACCAGTACTTAGGTAAAAAGCAAACTGTTATGGCAGTAACAATTTGACTTTTCAGGCAGAGAACCTCAATTTGGATCTCTACTCTGCAAATACCAGTTGTGGACAAATTGTTTCACTTCACTTTATTCTGAAGAGATTTTGTGCCACATGTTGATATAAATCCCACAAAGGCCTAGTGGATTAGATTAGATTATTTTGAAAGTCATTGTTAACATATTAGCTCTTGAGAATTTGCTCTTTGTTCATAGTTTGGCCATTCTGCTTTATAGCATCTTGCTTTATTTTATGCTGATTTTCTTTATAATTTCCTGTTCTAATTTTTTGGTGAATGATTTTGGGTAACACTGTGGGCTGTATATGTTGGGCATGGAACACATGGGCTGCTGACATTGACTTCCTGAAAATGCCAGCGAATGCCCTCAGCTCCTGGACTAGCTGTGGTGAGAAGAGTTTTATGGATCATCCTAACTCAAATATGACAAAAAGAAAAAAAAATAGCAGCAACTGCTCTAACATGTTTTCACTAGCTGCCTTGAGATGCTGTAGCTCTTTCAAACATTGTCATACTGAGTTACATTTGCTAACATTTCTCCTTTCTCATTTGTGCTCAGATGATCATTAGTCATTTATTCTTAGAAAGGAAAGAAACATACAGTTCTTCTAACACTGAATTTGAGAGAAAAGTGGAATCTATTTGCATTAACCCTGGCCTTGGATTTCTCATTTCAATAACCTGAGCTGAAAAGTATGCGTTTAAAATGTCAAGTTATCCATTAGATCCTAACTAGAAGGTTAAGAGTCTAACCCAAGATTCTGTTAGGGTTATAGGATTTCCATTAGCTGTTGTACCAAGAGCTTGAGAAGAAACTCAGACTCAGCTAAAGTCAAAGTGACAGGACTAGATGCTTGCCTTCCATACATGCACAGATGACTCTTCTAACTGACCAAGATGTGCTTCTGGAGAGTAGTTTCCAAAAGTGAGTGATGAGGATGCACTTACTCATCTTCAGAAATTCACATGATCTTGATGGCACCCAATAATTTTTTTATTCAGAATAGTTGGGATTGGAGTCCACAGTAGAGAAGTCAAAAGAAATTGCCAGATTTAGTGAAAATCAAAACCTCAACGTTGGACTCCTGAATATTTTGTTATACTCACTTGAACACATACATTTTGATATCCTTTTGGAATGAAGAAGGGCATATAACTCTATAAACTGGTATAGAGTCAAAACAATTTAGAGTGCTATGATTTATACAAAGTAACCTGTTTCTGTGTTAGCTTTTACTTCACTCATTTATAAGATGAGAATAATATTCTTTGTCCCACTTTTCTCACTGGCTTTATTTCAAGGATCAGAAAGTATGGATATGAAAGCAAATGTTAACTAAAGTAATATATGATGTTATGCTGTTAAATGGGGGAATAAATATGCCAATTATACTAATGTTGTGATTATTTAGATTCTAGAAGCAAATTCTAAATATCACAGAATTTTATTTTTTTCCCAAATATCACAGAATTTTAAATGTTTAATGGGTTTGAGATCATTTGGCCATGGATAATTATGTCATATTTTAGTTGGATAATTGGCAGTGGAGAATTTCCAGTGCTAATCCCAAAAGTAGTGCTGAAATTCAATTATTTGAATTCCTAGCCTAATTTACTCTCCAGAGTGCTCCTTTTTTGTAAATGATAGCTTATATGTTTTGATTCTGGAGCACTAACATGGAATAAATATGGTGATACAGAGACAGTATACACAGTTTAATGATTAAAAAATATTCAGTTACGGGGGAGATAGGTTAGCCTGGTGATGAATATTAAAGAGGGCACGTATTGAATGGAGCACTGGGTGTTATACGCAAACAATGAATCATGGAACGCTACATCAAAAAAAATTAATTAAAAAGTACAATTATAAATGGAATATTACTATTTTACTTTTTTACTATTAAATTTCTTACCTTTTTTCTTTACTATTTTTACTATTAATATTATCTCTGGTGACCTCAGATCATCAGATATTATGGGGATATTTTTCTCCTCTTTATTTGTGTTTTATTCTGACTTTGTTCTTCTGAAAATTGGTACACAGTCAGGGATATAATATTTGTTTTTACACCTGGGAAGGTTATTAATTATTCTCTGACTGTATGTGATATGTAATCATAAAAAATACAAGCTTTGTGTGGGCACCTAGGTGGCTCAGTCGTTGAGCGTCTGCCTTCGGCTCAGGTCATGATCCCAGGGTCGAGCCCCATATCGGGCTCCCTGCTCTGTGGGGAGCCTGCTTCTCCTTCTCCCTCACTTGTGCTCTCTAGCTCTCTCTCTGTATCTCTCCAATAAATAAATAAAATCTTTAAAAAAAAATAAGCTTTGTGAATAAGAGGAAAATAAAAAATAACAAGTGTCAGAATTGTATAGAGAGCTTTATATTTCAGGTTACTTTCATGAGCTTACTACATTTAATTCTTTTAAAACCCTGTGAAGTATAATTTATTGCCCCCATTTTATCAATCAGAAATTTGAGTCTTAGAGAATTTAAGTGACTTAGCATATATTTCACTACTAACAAGTGGTAGTGACTTGAAACCCCATCTTCTGAGTCTGAACCCTGAGTGCTTTCTAGAACTATAGGGTGCTGCTCCATCAAGTATCTGAGCAGGTTGCCATCTTCCTCCTATACTTGTACAGTAGCTTATATAATTTAGATGTAGGACTTTGAGATTAGGGAGACATGAAAAATACAGTGAACTAGATTACATTGAGAGTAAAGGAACTCGTTGTAACTGCTGTTACCCCTTACTTCCATTACCTCCGCCAAGAGGTGCAACCTCTCTGTATGTTCTCTGCATGCTAGCACAACCACAGCAGCTCCAGGGAGCATTGGCATGCAGTAACTGTGGCCTTATTCTCATTATCTGTGAGTGCTTAACAATCCGTTCTCCGTTTTTTGCTGGTTAGAGATGCTTAGGAGGTTTATTTCCTTCCACAAACTCCACCTTTTCCTTAAGCACATTATTTTGAATATTCTCAAATATGGCACAATTTTATATTTAAAGTAAAAGTTTGTTTTTGAAAATAATCACAGTTCATTTGGAATCCAGGCTGCTGAATGAGGTTGATGACTAGAGTCAGAATTTTTAGGGATAAAAGTTTTAGTGTCAAAACCTTAGACAAAAGATACATGGGATGCAAGTTGCATTTTTACAAAATCATATTGATTTGTCTTTTTGAGTAACCTGATTCAAATATTTTCCTTTTGTTAGGTTCTCTGACACTCAGACTTTTTATTATTTTATTATTAACTGTTGCTTTGACAACAGTTCTTTCCGACACCAACTGGTATCCTGCAGTTCAATTCAGTTATGACAATAGCTGCTAAGAGCTGATGTCAGATTCCACAAGTTTAAAGGGTCAAGTCTTCCATAAGACTGCCCTCACCTCAGATACCAGCCACAAGTCTCAGGGCCACCTGCACTTCTGACCAACTCACTATAAATTGGGGGCTTCCTGTGATCCCACCAGTTTCAATAATATGCTAGAATGACACAAAACTCAGGAAAATTGTACTTACAATTTCAGTTTTATTATAAAGGATATGACTTAGGAACAGCTGAATGGAAGAGACACTTAGGGCTAGATCTGAGAGAATTCTAGATGCTGAGCTCCCATGCCAGGGTCTGTCATCCTCCTTACACATTCATGATGCCTTTTGAGTTTTGATGCCTTTTGGGCTCAGTTGGTTAAGATGCCTCATGAGTTTTGAATGTCCAGAGTTTTACTGAGGTATCATTATGGGATCATGTGATTGAACTTAGTCTCTAGCCCTTGTCACCTCCCGTAGGAGTGGAAGAAAGGGTTGTTGCTGAAAGTTCTAGCTCTCTAATCACTTACCTGGCCATATACTCTCTTGAAACTAAGGGACCACCATGAATCACCTAATCAGGAGTGGTCAAAGGGGCTCATTATGAATGACAAAAGATACTCTTATCATTCAGGAAATTACAGGAGTTTTTAAAGTTTAGTGTCAGGACACAGGACAAAATCCAGATATATTCTTTATTGTAACACAACCAATGAGCATTGTACTTTCAAAATTGATTTGATCAATTATTTATAAAAGTAACATAAACTACAATTGTAATTTGATTTTGGGATAATAAACACTGTGAGTGTGTATATACATGTGTTGAGTGTCTGTGTTTGTATGTGCTATGAAAGAGTAAAGGACAGAAAAAAAATAATGCCAAATCTATTGCAAAGGGGAGATAGATACAACACAAGCCAGCCCTAATTGGAATGTCTGTGACCAGGCATTGGTGAGATATGAGGGGTTAGATTTGCTTATGTTCAAATTGATACTGCTCCTTATTTGTCATATTTTAGATGATAATAGTTTGTTGGTTACTTATCTAGGAAAGCTCAAATTAATGGATTGTGAAGATACACAGGCAGATAAAAGTCCCATTCACAAAACAGCTGAAACAATCTACATATTCATGTTTTATCCTTTAAGGCAAACTATTATTCTGGAATCAAGGACATGTTTGGAAGCAGCATGTTTGGTAGATAGGGTTTCAGGATGAATTTGATCATTTATGTTCAAATTAGGCTCCATCATTTACTAGCTGTCTTCCTTTGGGCAATTTTTTTTTCTCTGCCTCAATTTATTCATGATGAATAAAGTAGGGATAACAACAATATAATACTTATGGGGAAGTTGTGAGAAATGAATTAATGGATAGGTTGAACAAACCTAACGGTGTCTAGCAAATACTAAATTTTATAGTAGAATGTTAAGGATTCCAAATTTTCATTTTAGTTTAGGAGGGCTTTTATTGTAGCCCATGATCTAATAAACATTTTTACTTAGACTTTCTGATTATGTCACTGAAAAACTAGTATTATTAAATTGTAGTTATACATATGTGTGTGTGTGTGTTTGTGTGTGTGTGTAATTTTTGTGTGTGCTTATCTTGGATTTGTCTATGGCATTCTCTGTCCCCTTTGAATTTAATAGCTATTGGCAAATTAGTAATTTTCTTTGAATGTCATTTTCTCTTCTGTAAGTAAAATATTGTCTACTTAACGAACGTGTTGCAAGAATTAAACTAAATAATGTGGATAAATGTTTAGTATCTGATGGTATGGACTCTCACTGGAAGGTGGGATATGCATTGTTTCTTAAAACTGTTGCTATTCTCTAGACTGTATATTTATTTGGGGAGTTGGGGATCGACACAGAGCTGTTGGAAGAGCTAAAGTATCCCAAAACACATCATGGCACTTCCTGACAGATGAACTTTACAAATATTAATTCATTTTCTCTGACTAGTTATCTCTAATGCAAGTTAACAGAAGTGTTCTGTTTATCGGCAATGCCTAATTCTTCAGTCTAACTTGAACCTGGTTTGTCTCAGTATTTATAATTAGATTTGTTAATCCAAGGCAATTAAACATTCTAGAAACCAGAGTTGCTCGTGATGACAATAAAGAGAAGGATGGTGGTAACTTTATCTTAGATAACTTATGTTTGGTATACACTGTATGAGTGTGGTATGTACCTTATATATCCCTAAAAGCAATATTTCAAGTTAATTATGACTTTCCTCCATTTAAGATGAGGAAGTTTATTTATTTATTTTTAAAGATTTTATTTATTTATTTGAGAGAGAGTGAGAGAACTCTCAAGTGAGCACAAGCAGGGGGAGGGGCAAAGGCACAGGGTAGAAGCAGACTCCCCGCTGAGCAGGGAACCCAATGTGGTGCTCCATCCCAGGACCCCCAAGATCATGACCTGAGAGGAAGGCAGCCCCTTAACTGAGCCACCCAGGCGCCCATAAAATAAGGAAGTTTAAATATTTTCCTCAAGGTCACAAAGCAACCAAGCAACATAGCCAAAATTCAGTCCTCAAAGTCCTTTCTTTTTCCAATTAGTCTCTCTATATACAGTGAAGATGCTTCCTGTCTGTTCATAGACAGTTTTTATCACATGAGAAAAAAAAAAATTGTTCACCAGTGTTTTAATTTCACATTGTCAAGGAAACAACCATTCTCAGGATTTATCACAGGAAATCTACAAAACAACTGATACCAGTCATGAGTTCTATTTATTGACTAAGGCCTGTTAAAACATCTGCTGGCAAGACATTAAGGAGGGTTTTGGATTAAAATTTAAAACATGCTACTGAATTATACATTTTCTCTTTTGTTTCTTTAAAGATATTTTAAAGTCTTCATTATTTGGGTAGGAAAATCCCGAGTGATCTCTGAAATGGTATTAAGATCAACGCAAAGTAAGGGAGATAAAAATAAAAGGACTAATTTTCCAAATATGATAAGCCATAACAATTCAAAATATATTTTTAAGTCATTTTTTTCTTGACACTATTGCTATCTGAAACACAGAGGGGTTTCAAAAGAAAACACATTTTGAAAAGTCAATTTTGCTAGTTTCTTTCTTTGAAGCTCAAAGCTTCTTATTTTAAGTTGAGAGACTTTCAAAGAATTGAAACCAGACAGTGCACTAGGGTAGATGCTTCTAAATGTTCATCTACCCTGTGGGCAATCCTAGCAGAATACAAAAGGGAGAATTAATTTAGAGGATTAGGATAAAAGGCACAGCCTTCCCTTTACCCTTTTAACAAGTTGTTCAAGTATATGAAGAACTGTTGTACCTACACTGGGTGAGATCCTCCGAACTCCATCCCTATCCCTCTAGGAGAGGCAAAGAGATTCCCTAGAGCTGGGGGAATGGGAGTGAGAGACCTCAGGACACATTTCCCATGAAAACAACACTGAAGTTAGTGATCAGGGATGGTGGAAGCATTATGACTAGTGCATGAAACAGAAATCAAGTTAAGCTTATTTTGGCTGAGGCTACCATATAGCCCTTTCTAAGACTTTTTTTTAAAGCAATCTATTTTTGATCTGGGATACAAGTAGCATCAAAAAGTAGAAGTTTTACCCATGAGAAAAGGATGAAAGCAGAACATATTTTTTTCTTGCTCTCTTCCTCATCCTCCTCAGATTCCTTCTCCTTCTTCACAATGACTAACACAAATTGAGTACTCTGTACCACCAGGTACTATTCTAAGTGCTTCATATGCAGTAACTACCTTATCATAACATTCCTCTACGTTAGAAATTATTTTACGGAAGAGAAAACTGGCAGACAGAAAGGAGAAGCAACTCGTGCAAGTGTCTACAGCTAGTGAATTCAATCTAGGCAGTCTGATTCCAGAGTTAATCTCTTAAACACTGCACAGTATTGCCTTCTTAGAGTAATTTAGATCTTGGCTCTAGAGTCAGATTGAACTGTGTTCAAATATTAGTTCTGCTAAATCCCAGCTTTTTTTTTTTTTTCTGACCAATTATAGTAAAGTAACTTAGCATTCTAAGTCTCAGTTTCCTCATCCATACAATAGAGTAATATTTATCTTCTAGAGATTTCATAATATTAAATAATTAGCATAGAGTCTGGCAGTAGGATTTAGTATCCCAAAGTAAAACTTTCTTAAACTTTGTTTCAGAAGAATTCATGAAATTTAATGTTCCCTTACAAATTATCTTAGGCACTGGTAAAATCTTGTTGACTGATTGGTTCAATCAAGGAGAGTTTTCAATAAATTTGTTGTGGAAATAAATGGATACCACCCAAATGCAAACAAACAAAAGCTATTCAGTTTGCTTAAACAAGGGAATTAACTGTCATGACTTGGCAGAGACTTAAAGGCAGGCAGGGGAGTTGAGAAGCTTTATATAAGTGTAAAACATAAAGGGAAGGCTTCAGGTATGCCTTGATGGGAGGTTGCTTATATGATGAAGCTGAAGGCTGACTGACTAGATGTGGGGCATCCTATCTAATTGTCTAATGGCACACATTTGGCGTCATCCTAAGTTGGAGCAGGGGCAGATATTAGGAAAGCTGCCAGTTATTGACTAAGTTTAGCCCATTTGGGGTGGATTGTTGCAAAGATTGTGGTTTGGCTTCCCGGGCTGGTTGCCACAGGTTACAAGTTCTGTGTTTATATATGGTCTGGCCCTTGTCCATTTGTATAATCAGTCTCTCAGTGTCTAATTAATTTAGCTAATAAACAACAATGCTAGAAACCATGGTAATGAGGAGGAGAGATGTATAGATTTTTGGTGTCTTTGATTCCACTTCAGAGCATCATATATTTTCCTCTTTCTTTTGTCCATACTTTTTTCTCCCATCCCATCCTATCCTTCCCCCCTCCTTTTTTTTTGGAAGGAAGAAGATAATTTATCACAGTTCAGTTCTTCTGCCCCAACCCTCTCCCCCAACACATCTGAAGCCCTGAAGGTAATAAGACTAAAATCATTCCCCCTACTGCAGACTTTCCAGAAAGTATTTGAAAATCCTTTTGAGGGAGCTTTGGGCATCCCCCTGTCTTACACAACAAACAGAGCTAGTATTCCTGACCTTGTGTCACATTATATTATATTCTGATGTTTGTGGCACACTAACTTCAAATTCAGTTGAGTTAATAGAACTATCCAGGTCTGTGACGTTATGTTACATCAGTATCTGCTGAATGGATGAGGTGAAGGACAACGATCCAGGCCTGGGGTACTGAATAGTCAGGGATGAAGTGCATACATGTTCAACCTATCCATGTTACATTCACATTCAACCCAGCAGTGACTCTAGGCAAACTAATGTGTCATTTGCTTTCCTCATCATCTTCTCAGTGATCTCCAATTCACTGCTCATGCTAGGAGAATGAGTAGCATCTGACAAGACTGTTCTCTGTGATTTTAGACAGATGTTCATTGCATGTAAATTTTACTAAGGGCCCAGTTGAGATGTTTCCAATGCATAAGAGAAATAAAAAATGCAGTATCTTCTAGAAAGTATTTTCTATTTGAAGTCAACTTTGCTTTTCTTAAAATGCTTCCCCAAACTCTGCCCTGGAAAGACAGTTCTATACATGGAATTTTTTTGCTTTGTTTGCACTTATTTTATGGTTAGAGTGTTAGTGTCTAAAGTATCACAGAAAGACTATTGTGAGTTGTGTCTGCATTTGCCACCAGAATGAAAATGATTTGTCACAAAAGTGTGGAGTAGATCTAACCTTAATAACATTTCTTTGTTTCATGCTACATTATGAAATCTGGTTTTGTTTCTATTTTTAATTTGTCTGGCTTCAACATTTGAAATTGTGAAAAGGACTCTTATTTATGATGCAATATTCTCTAAGAGTTCATGTATCCCAAGGGAATGCTGTTTCTGCTGAATCAGCATACTACCCATTTCCTCAAAGGTATTGATGAAAGAATTTCTAGAAGTGTCTTCAACAGAGTTTAAAATTTTAGTAAGTGAAGAATAGGGATAGGAAAGCTGGAGTACTTATATACCAACTTCTCTTAGATAATGACTGAAGACTTCTTCTGAGGACACTTAAACCAGGACATGTTCTAGTTATGGATCCCTTCACACGTTGACAATGGCTGAAGACTGTAGAGCCCAGTGGTCACAGTGGTAACCCTGCAAGATGGAGATGAGGTCAGAGGAGAAATAAAATGGAACTTAAGTTACACCAGAAATACTTTAGGAAAGGTTTTAGCAGAAGCTGGGATATTACATTATCATACTGTTGAAAGAGCTCTAAAGCTCAGGTAATCGAGGTATTAATAATAAAAACACATAATATAGAAATTTTAGCCCTTTGCCATTTGCAAATCACATTCACACATATTCAATTTCAAATAATTCAGATTTCCTTTGCAAGAGAGAGAAGGGGTCCACATAGGTACTTTTGCAATATCCTTGAGCCCAACTACTTCAAATTACATTTGAGTGTAGAAAGGAAAAGTATAATTTATATCCCTGAAAAGGTCACAGCTGTGTCCACTGTGTATTATCAAAATGCTTTTTACTATATGTGGAATTTACTTTACTCTTAAGGTTAGTAAATTCCAGTACCAACAATAACCAATACTGGCAGATCCATTACCCCTTATCTAATACTATGAGGCTAAGAAATTTTAAGTTCTTTTGTCAGGAATAGCCAGTCTGTAAATTTTCAGAACTAGAACACTAACCTAAGTGCAGATGTCTAAATTCCAATACCACATTCTCCTACCAGATGATAAGTTTTAAAGATTTTATTTATTTGTTTATTTATAGGACAGAGAGAGACACAGTGAGAGAAGGAACACAAGCAAGGGGAAGTGGGAGAGGGAGAAGCAGGCTTCCCGCCGAGCAGGGAGCCCGATGTGGGGCTTGATCCCAGGACTCCGGGATCATGACCTGAGCCGAAGGCAGACGCTTAACGACTGAGCCACCCAGGCGCCCCAGATGATAAGTTTTAAAACACACTGTTCAAATCACAAAATATTATTTTATTTAGAATCACTATAAAGTAAGCATGTCAGGATCTAATTTACATGGCTTATGTATTAACTTGAAATTTGCCTGAGTTTCCATTATAGGTTGGTTTTCACTACCATATAACAAGAATTTGAAAATCTGCGTTACTAAACTGCTACTTTGTCATATCACCACACTGTGTAACACAAATCACTGTCAGCGCTACATGTAAGAAAAATATTTTATCTTAGGAGATAGACATGTGTTAGAGTAGTGGACTTTATTATTACAGCTATGGTATAACCAATACGTAACATAATTTTTAAAACATAAAAGCATATGCTTACTGTATTAATGTTCAAAGTCGTATTTAATGTGTAATGAGTCCTTACAATTATATAGATAACTTTCTACCTGATAAATATTCTCAGGAGGATCTCTATCAACAGGAATATTTTAACATGAGACTCTCTCTCCTCTAAAGCTAAAGAAAGAATATAAAACTTTAATTTATTTTTTAATATATATAGAAAACAAATTATGAATTTAAACATCTTTTTTTTTTTTAAGATTTTATTTATTTGACAGAGAGAGACACAGTGAGAGAGGGAACACAAGCAGGGGGAGTGGGAGAGGGAGAAGCAGGCTTCCTGCTGAGCAGGGAGCTGGATACGGGGCTCGATCCCAGGGCCCTGGGATCATGACCTGAGCCGAAGGCAGACGCTTAACGACTGAGCCACCCACGCGCCCCTGAATTTTTATGAAATGTCTAAGCACCATAGACTATAATAGCTAAAACCTGAAAGAACATTATTTTCTTTCAGAGTTGACCTACAATATGATAATGCAGAGTAAATGCAGTGATAGAAAAACTTACCTAATAGGTTGGCTAGGGAAAAAAACTAAGACTTGGCTTACCACATCACAGAAGATCAATATGTTGCTTCTTTTTTTTTTTTTTTAATTCATTTGTTTTCCATTGCCAGTTCAGTATCCCATCTGGAACTGCTGTCCCATCTTACAAGGAAGGACATTTTACCTTCTTTCTCATACCTCATTGATTTCTATGAGTGGATATTTCTTTCTTTTTTTTTTTTTTTTTTAATAATTTTTATCTTACTTGAGGGTTTTTTCTACCCTTGCAGAAATAGAACGGGTATAATGGCCACATTTTATTGTTAAGGTAGATTGAAAATAAATAATGGAAAAGATGTAAGTGTGACTATTAGTATATTATTTTAAAGATATTTTATTTATTTTTTTTTTATTTTTTTAAGATTTTATTTATTTATTTAACAGAGAGAGACACAGTGAGAGAGGGAACACAAGCAGGGGGAGTAGGAGAGGGAGAAGCAGGCTTCCCGCTGAGCAGGGAGCCCGATGGGCTCGATCCCAGGACCCTAAGATCATGACCTGAGCTGAAGGCAGATGCTTAATGACTGAGCCACCCAGGCGCCCCTGGGTGTGTATGATTTTAAATTTTAAAGATATTTTAAATGAGTATCAAATACCCTGGTAATCATTGTTCATAGAAGGGTAAATAAAGGAGCTAACTCCTTATTTTCTTTTTTATCCTATGAAAGAGACACACTAGAGTTTTGTTCAATATTAAATAATCTTATCTGCTCAATGGACAAGTACTTAAAAGTGAATTATAAGGGAAAATGAGAACTGATTCGATATTTCAAAATCTTAAGTAGTTGATACTGACTTTTCTTTTTATGTTTCTACAGTAGAAAAAAATAGATATTTAATGGTCACTTTTCATGATGCTGAAAGAGCACGTGGATGCCACAGTTAAGCTTTGTACCCCTAAGATAGCAATATCAATACCAGCATTTAGCCTGCATTCAATTGCAGAGGTGCTGCTGAATCACAAGTGGTTGGGTTCTGAGTAATTGGCAACCCATTTATCATTAAGTAACTGATAACCACTGATACCTGACTTTAGCTTTTTTATGTAGATTTTAAAACTTGGGAACTATATTTGTAAACTATCAGAAGTGAAAAACAATCAACATTGAGAACAAAACAACTGAGCAGTATTATTCATAGGAGATTTAACCAGATCGCTGTGCATTTTTTAGGATTTCATTTTACATATAGGTTGAACTATATTAAGTTCTATTTATATAAATCAAAAAGAGTAAAAATCTTAGAAATTGTATGTAATTCAACATGAGAAAGAAAATGAGAGGGCTTTTCATGGAGCTATGCCATGGCAGCAGCCATTTTTTCAGGATCTAATGGATTTAGGCTACTGTATTAATTCTAACACTAATATTCCTTCATTCATCCAGCAATATTTATTGAGGGCAGACCATATACTGTGGATGTAAGTTACCCTACTGGACAGAACAACCAATATCTTTACCCTCATCAAATTTGCAATGTAGTAGAGACACATTAAATAAATAAGTAAAATATATGTGTGGTATTTTAATTAGTATTAAGTGCTGAGAACAGAAATATATAGCAGGGAAGGAAGATATTTTGTAAGAGAGTCAGGGTTGAAATTTTAAAGTAGTTGTTCTGGAAGGTTTCAAGAAGAAATAAAGTCTGAAGGGAAGGGACTGACAAGTCATGTGATTGTAAAAAAGCCTTCCTGGCAGAGGGAAAAGCAAGCATAAAAGCAAGCATAAAACAGCCTGAAGCAGGAGAATGCCTGGTGTGAGGAGAAGGTCAATATTGACAGAAGAGGTGAACTAGAGGGAAAAATAATGAATAATAAGATGAGCAAAATATGGTGGCACCAGAGCCTTTTGAATCAGAGTAAAGATTTTGGCTTTTATTCTAAGTGAGGTCAGAAGACTTGGGAGGTTCTGAACAAAGAAGTGACATTATCTTATTTTTTTCTAACAGACTCACTCTGTCTAGTGGGTTGGGAATAAATTTAGGAGCAGGGATAGAAGCTGGAAGACAAATCAGGAGGCTGATATAATTATTCCAGTGAGTCATGATTTATTTGAGACAGAATGAGGCACCATGTAGGGGATGGTAAGAGGTTGGATTCTTGATATATTTTAAAAAATAGAACTGAGAGTATTTCCTGAAATACAGGATATTAGTGTGAGGGAAAGAGAGGTATTGGGAGTGACTCCAGCATTTTTGGCTTTAATAGGAAGAAGGAAAAAGTTATAAATATGTTGGAGAAGATGTAGGAAGCCTAAGTTTGTGGTAGAAAGGATATCAGGATTTCAGTTGTGGATATACTGCATTGAGAAGCCAAGTACGATGAAGTTTTAGAATATAAGTGAAGTCCAGAGCGACAACCAAGAAAGAATTCTTAAGACGTCTCTGGTGCAAAAAGGTGATTTTATTAAAGCACGGGGACAGGACCCGTGGGCAGAAAGAGCTGCTGCACTGTGGTCTTGAGGAGTGGCTGATTATATACTCAGGAGGTGGGGAGGTGAGGACGAAGGGGGTGTCCAGAAGGACTGTCATATGCTAAAGACTCTCAGGATACTAGAGGCCTGGTTATTGTCAAGCCAAGGCTGTTTTCCCCTCTAATGAGGCACTAACATGAAGACAGTTGGGAGTTTCCTGGAGGAATGTTCCATTCCTCCTATCACATATCCTTGTCAATGGGCTTTAGGTTTAGAAGAAATTCAGTTTTATTTACATTTCCTTCTGCCTCAGGCTCCCTTAATTTTATGGAGGGGAGGGTGATGTCAGGGCTTCGGGAACTGAGTTATGGGTCTCTGGAAGTTAGGCTATTGATAAGAAAGCTTCTTCCTTGTAAATCACTAGGACATTTGTAAACTGAGGGAGACTTCTGTCCTGCCAAGACTTTGATCTCTATCAGTTAACCATTTGTTTTTCCTTTAGGGCCGCCAGGAGTGCCTGAGGAATGTCACATATATCACATGGGGGGGGGGGTGTAGGGTGCCTTCTTCTGCTTTGTCCTCACTTGCCTTCTGCTCCCTCATTAAGTAGGTATTGAGTGTCAAGTAGCACATCAAGTAGGATTCAGTTAGGGAATCAGAACCAGTAAGAATGGTATGGAAGAAAGGGTTTATTATAGAGATTAGATTTCCAAAATTATTGGAACTGATGAAGAATTTTTTTGTGAAAGCTGTACTTTTTGTATGTGGTGGTGGTCGTCCTGAAATCACTCTTCAAAAGCAGGGTTGGCAGTTTTGGAGAAAACAGACAGTGAAACAGAATTATTAGTATAAAACAAACCCCAAAACAATATGGAAAAATCTACAATGGCAAAATGGAACCTGTGAGAACAAACTGGAACGTGTGTCTCTCTCTTACTCCCTCTTATCTCACTGATGAAGTTTGCTTGGAGAAGTCAGATCACTTCACTATAGAGAACACGATGTGCTTTGTCGCAAACCAGAAAGTTGAAAAGAGAAAATGTAGTAACAGCTAGAAAAGATGGATGCTGTGACTTTCCTCATTAACAAAGTGAGCGAGATCAGCAAAAATGTGTGTGAGCAGCACCAGGCCTGCTTGGTGGCCATTGCTTTGCTTCCACATCTCATTTTCTCCCCTTGTCATCAACCCTAACTTGTAAATACTAACCCAGATTAGCCAAATTGACACAGTACAAAACTACCACTACCACATGTAGGCAGTTACATAGTGTGTCTAGAATGTAGGAAGGAGAAATGGGCTTAAAGTGTACACCTGGATTTATTCTTTCAGAGGTGATACTCAAAGTAAAGCAATTGGATTCTATCACCCAAAACATACATGTTGGTAGAAGATAGAGAAGTATTTAAGAATGAAGCCCCAGAAGAAGAAGAAAAAAAGAATGAAACCCCAGAGCACTCTAATTTTTTGATATCAAGGATGTAAGGAAGAACTTGCCAAGGACTCTGAGTAGTAACAGTCAACGTGTAGGATGAAAATCTAGTCAGGGTGGGATCCAGAAAGTCAAGTGAAACAGAGTGATTCAAGAAGGGAAAGTGATTGTTTCTCCTCCTCCATCCACAATTATTGAATTCCCTTGTGGGGAAAATGGGCTTTGGGTTTTCATCCAAACTGTTTACCCAGATATAATAAAGAGTATAAGACAGTACCAGTTTTCTTCTGTGTCATTAGATGGCAGAATCACTTGAAATACATATTTCCTTTTGTAAATGAGAAAAATGTTTATTAAGGAAACAACAATTTAACAGCTCTCGCTTAGGAGACTTTTATGGACTAGAGCATAATCTGAAGACAATTACAGTTTCAGTCATAAACACACTACATAGGGTGCTTATTTTATAAACACAAGGATGCCCAAGTTTGTGACATGCTGACATAATTGTGTTATTAAATTTACAGAGTTTGGTGGTAATTGTGATTAAACTCTTGGGCAGCAGCTCCCCCAAAGAATGCAGTCATCATGTGTGACTCAACAGCTCCCCATTAGCAAAATTTGTAATCATAATCATCTTTCACCATTACAGGTAACCTATATTCCTAAAGGAAGTTGTTCTTCAGTCTGATAGTTTAAGTACGCCTGGTTGTCTGCCATGTTGTTAATGAAATATTTTAACAGCCCATACGATTAAGTACAACACAGTCCCATTATCTGGAATGTCCAAACTGGAAATAATTTCATCCTCGTTAATGATGTTCAAACCATATTCTTTAGTTAAGGATGTATATCTTAAAACTCGAAGAAATGGAGGATTGCTGCAGAATAATTTTAATTCTTACTTTGTAATGGCGTCTCTTGCCTGGCCTGTGGACTGCAGCATTTTGTCAATATGATTACCACAGCAGAAGCATCTTTGTTTGCTTTAATAGTAAGTGGTTTGCAGTTTTATGGGTGCTCCCTAATCTGCAGTCGTATAGGGAATTGTGCCTCAAACAGGTAAGTATCCTTGGTCCTCTTTGGCCACAAAGCCCTTTCAGGTATAAGCTAAAATCCAAACAGATGGAGTCTGTTTGCTGATATTTATGCAACAATCATCATTAATTATATCTTTAGTATTGATTGGGATCTGAATTGTATTTATTGCTGTGTTTATATTTTTAAAAGCTTGTTAAAAATTATCTTCATCTTATGGAGCCCCAGTATAATTCTTTAGAATCCTTTGTCTAATCAAATCTCTGAGGTTCTCTTTTTCCTTACACATTTTAGGTGGTCATCCATTTGTTCCATTATTCTACTGTGCTAAATATTTAGCTATAGCAATCAATGGAGTATGGCTATGGGCCTTCCCCCCACCCCCCAATATGATCCAAATCGTAAGGCTGTAAATGTTTTCTCAACTCAGGAAATGGTTTATCTAGTTGTAGATCTCCTAATACATTATCTGAGTAAAATTCTATTACTCGATGTTCTTTTATAATGATCTTCCTATAGCCAACCAGCCATATATAGCCTACACATTAAAAGGGGGATGTGGGAATTCCAGAAGATTTCAGCTAAATGTAATAGTGTACTTTCAGGGAGCCTAGTTGCAAGCACAGTAGTAAACCTACAGCAAAAAGAATGGTCATTGCTTGGGTTTTCTGAACTCTCTTCCACCAACTTAATAGATACATTGTTATTTAATTCTTACAAGAGTTCCACAGCTTGAGCTTAATTCTTGCTGACACTGCTGTTTTATAGGAATAAATAATGTTTTCAGCATCTTCTCTGCTGATCTGATTTCCATCAGTAATTGTAAATGAATCAAGACCGAGTAGTTCCAAGTTGTTAAAAATTTCAGTTCCTGTGGCTCTTGCATTTATTAGGTAACCTTGAGCAGACCCTAAAGTCTCTTGCCCATGATTACTCCACAACTGCAGCTGCCCAGCCCCCACGGAATAGCCAGTAACAGCCTGCAAAGTGCCACCATCATCTCTTGAAGTTTTTTTTTTAAATCAGAAAACTTTCTCATTCTTTTTATTTCCAGCGTTATTGAGATATAATTGATACATAACATTGTGTAAGTGTAAGGTATACAACATGAAGACATTTTTAATATTATATTTTAATATGGTGAACAATGAAGTTTACTATAAAACTGAATTTCACTGGGAACATTTTCTGTTCATATGTTGTCCATTTCATTGATTTAGAGTGTTACCTTGATGTTCCTGTCTAGTCAAATCTACAGATGAGAGGAAGTTTACAAAGGAGTAAGAAGAAACTATCTTGAACAAAAATAAAAAACAAAACCCAACTCTTCAGTTCAGATTTCATTTTAAGCCCATTTTATACTAGTAAGTGGAGATGCCAGGATAAATTTAATAAACTGTATAAACTACTAAGACTCTTCAGCCTGTCTGTCATGTAGTCATTTGTCATTGTTACTCTTATACAGAGCTGGTGCTACAGTGTTTATTTCCAGCTCTCCAGCTGGGTCACTTAGTTAATCTCTCTTTACCTTTAAAAATAGGGATAAATTGTTCTTTGACTTACCTCAATGAAATGATGTGACTGCTGATGAGATGACATTTGTGAAACAATTTGATTGTCTCACAAAATAATTGCCATATGATTTCAAAACCACCTGCTGGACTTTTTCCTATCTGAAGAACAAACCCCTGAAATTAGATTACTCCTGCAGCTTTACATGGTTTGAAATGAGATTTTTTTTCCTACAAGAAACAATGTATGGTTGCCAAAGGTGGCCTATCTGACTCAGAGAAATCTCTAGTGATTAAATGATGTTCTCACACATGTACAGTAGGCATGTGCATCTCTGAGAGATGCAGATGAAGTCCTCAAGACAGAAGACTTAGGACTCTTGATTCCTGGGAATCAGCTCTCTTCCCTGTGAACTGTTTTGTAGCATTACTAAAATTTACTAAATGTAATATGGTATCCCGCCTGTATGGGAACCTGGAAGAGTTTGAAAAAAGGATGGTACATAAAAACTATGGAAATCTGAAAGAAAGTTACTGAGCACTTTTGAGTACTTTTTTATTATTATTATAAGCTTAATATCTGCTTGAAGTTTATGATGTTATTAAAATAGTTAACACAAGGATAGCTTGACTTATTAAAGGCTAGTGTGTAGATTTCAAAATTCTATAGCCATAATATAGCCCGAAGATAACATTTGGAGAACTGAGTTGTTCTTTAATATATGCATGCATGCCAATATTTATAAGGACACACTATTTTCTAGGCAGTGTGTCAGCATTGGGAAAATGTGGTTGTTAGTACTACATTTCAAAATGAATGTTAATTATTAATATGACATATCAATTATATTGACCAAACAATTATTCCCTACTCCACAAGGGAAGAAAATAAACACATGATTTATTTGTTGTTTTATTTTTGCAAAGTTTCAAGATAGGATATTTCTGGTATTCAGGACATTGATTTCACTGATAATTAGCCCCACAACACTATTAGAAAAACTGCCAAGTCCTTTTATGCTCCAGTTTGTTGATTTCCAAATTGATTAAGTGCAAAGAGAAACATAAATTAGAGTGTCCATATCTGTTTTTTAGGTTCATATAGTCCATTAATTTACTAATACACATATATGTTTAATATAAAGTTCTCTACTTCATAGAGAACTTCATAAAGTTCTCTACTTCATGATGGGTGGATGACAACTTGGATGACCTCTTAATCACCTTTTTCATATTATTTTATCTTACCCAATTAATACTCAGTCTTTAAAAAATACTAATATATTTCTAGTTTAAGCTCTGAATCTCATGGTATTTCTTATTTCTGTTTTCCATACCCATACCCCAACCACCCAATTACCAATTATTATCAATTCTGGAAATACATCTCAATCCCTTCTCTCTCTTTTTTTTTTTTTCACCATTCTCACATTTTGAATGCCCTAATTTCAACTGTAGTCCTACTTTGCACCAAGTGTTGTCTCCTCCTAGTATGCTTCCGCATGAATTTTGAATTACCCTCTTTAGAACAGGGGTGAAAAGTTTCTTGTTGGTTTATGTCATCTATAAAAAATAAAATCTAAGCTCTTTTGCAGTAAGGCATCCAGACCCTTTGGGACCTGCCCCAAATATCCTGTCCTTTTTCTATGACTCCCTCACACACATTCTAGTTTTTTTTTTTAATGTGACACATATTTTCATATATTTTTTTTAATGTGACGTGCCGTTCTTTCTGTCATTCTTTCCAGACTCTATTTTATTAATCTCTATGTATGCCTCAAGACCAAGCTCTCATTCTGCTTCCCTGATACAACTTTGTAAACCTCATGCCACTGTGTAATTTAACTTATTATAATAGTTTCCATGCTTTATTGTAGGGTTTCTTCCATTTGTTTTTCTCACTAGGCTAAAAGTTCCTTAAAGGTATACACCAAGAGTTATTGCTTTCTTATGATTCCAGAAAAACGTAAGAGAAGGCCTAGGCTATATAAAACACCCAGTAAACATCAAATGAGCAAACTAGATCCATTCTTCATTCTCAGTCTTCAAATATCCACCAGCTCCATGAATTAAACTTATGACTAATTTTAATGTAGTACCTATCAAGAAAGCAGAGATTACAGCTCTCATTTTTTATACCTAACATCATCCCTCAGCTTTATTAATGTTTCAAAGAGAAAATCGTTGTGGGAACATTTTTACTACAGAAAGATCTAAGTATAAAGCAACTGGGAAATTTAACTTTGTAACAGACAGACAGTTGTTGTTTCTTACAAAGTTACCATTCTGAAATAAGTCATTGCAAGGAGAGAAAAAAATCTCTGTGCTGAAAGTTGGAAAAAGAAAGTCTGGCTTTTGGGAAGGTATTATGAATTAGATTAACAAAAGAGTCACATTATATGCCATAAAGGTTTTATGTGCTATAAAATGTGAAGAGTAATTCAAAGTTGTGAATTGACGCAGGCAAAATTCTAAAGAAACCCAGAGAAGTTTTGAATTCTAGCCATAACTATAAATTTACATTCTGCTCAGAGTTTCTGTGTATATATCTCAAAAGATATGTCTGGTAACTAGGTTGTTTGTATATCCTAGGCATATAGCATTTGGATATTTGAGGCATGAAGCAACTTCTCACTCATCATCCTTGACACTAGCTTTTTAATTTTTACTCTCATATAGAACTATGATTTCATTATTCATTCATATGCATGTCCTTACTATCTCCCCATCAACAGAAAAATATAAATGAAAATGCCTGCATTATTAAGGAAGCCTTTTCAAAAACAGGTTGCCACCACTATTGGGAGGCAGTTCTCCAAGACATTTCTACATGTTTTGTGACAGAGTTTATTCACAAGGAGGTTTGCATAGCAAACCCTGGTCAAAAAGTAGACATGTTTCCTTACCAGCATAATAAAGATACTGCCTCCCTGCCAGGCAAAGGTTGATCAGATTTCTCTTCATAAAATTGAGTTTTCTAAGCTTGGTTTCCTCAGCTGTGCCGTAGATCCCACTGGGTGTACATTATTCACCAGGACCTGCTTCATGTCTTCCCCATGGGCCTTGGTGACAAGGGAAACTGATAGAAGCATGGCTCTCATGCTGCCTGCTGCATAGTGGATATTAAAGTACGGAAATCCATTTGACTCATTGTTTCCATACCGATGTAGTATATGAACCTGTGATCAACTTCAAGGTTGATCCAGCAGCTGTAGTCGGCACTGCTGCTCGACCATTAGACAACTTTGCTTTCCTGGCTTCATTTCCTGGCACTCTATATACCTCACAGTCTGTGCTGTAGTTTATAGTTCCCCGAACATGCTGTACTGCTTATATGTTTTGTTTTGTTTTGTTTTCTTTTCTTTTCTTTTCATCTGCCTGTATGTGTATCTGCTTGGCCCTGGTTATCTTCCTTACAGAGTATATTTTACCTTATTGTCTCCTTCCCATGAAAATTTTCATGACTTTTACAGGTACCAGGCTTTATCCAAGTCATGGGCTTCTCTAATAGAGAATATATTTTAACAAATTTCCATTTTATGTGTAATTATTGTATTTTTCATTATTTAAATTTGTGCAAGATGCCTATATCAAACTACTCAGTAACTGCTATGTGCAAATCAATAATAGATAGTAGATGGAGGTAGGTTGATAAACAGTGCAGAAATGATTCCTAATCTCTAGAAACTTACAGAGAATTGGGAAAGATGAACATCATATAGATATAGAGGTATATAACAAGGGGATCAAATAATACAAGGTCCACTCTTGGAAGCTTTCTCTGTGGAAAAGATGCTTCAGTTGAAGCCTGAAGGGAAGAAGAACTAGTTCACAAAAAGACTTGATAGATGTTATTATATAACACAGCATGATATCTAGCCAGCACTCAGTAAATATTTGAGAAATGAAGCAAATGAATAAAAAAATCAATTTTTCCTCAGTTTTTAATATGTTCTCTTCTAATTCCTGACACTTTTTGAAAGACTTTTTTTTTTTTTTTTAGGGCTTATTCATGACTTCCTAAAAGTGATTAAAAAATTACCCTCTTAAATAGTTTCAAGTCCTGTAATGATTGTATCTATGTGCCACTTTCTTCCCTCTAGGACACTGGTTATTAAACCTAAAGGGATAAATGGTATGTTGGGACCCTAGAACTATACCTAGTACTAAAAACTCACATGTTGGATATAGTGTAGAAACAAAGTGGGCCTGATATTTTCCTATTTAGAAAATAAACAGAATTACCTGTTTTTATAAAGGTAAAAAAAAAAAAATTCTTCCATTGGCTCTTAACAAAAAAAAACCACTTATGGTGTCTCCTTATTGGACACAAAGAACTTGAACTACCCACATGCAAGACAGATCATCTTATCATCATCTGGAAGGTTTTTTGGAAAAATTTCCTATTGACTGGTATTTCTGTGATGCCAGTCTGTTGAGAATTGAATCAGTGCTGTTTAAGAGAACTCAATTGAAATCACTCTGAGTACTTGGGGAATTACCTACCTTAGAGTCAAAATATTTTTATGCACTTACAACCTGGCCCATGTCTACCATTTTGTAAAGCATCAGTTCCAAGAGAGAGTATAATATACTAGTAGCAAAAAGGAAAATAATGAATTTTATTTTCCACATTTGTACAAATGACCTGGAACTGTGTTCATATTACATTAAGATACTGTCCAATGTATGATGAGCAGCATTTTGGGAATGAAATAAATAACCAGATCAAGGAACTGTGATGTACTTGCTAATTTTATTTCTAGAACAGTGGTTTTTACTGCATTTCACTTTGCAATTAGAGAAAATTGCCACACCTAGTCTTTGTTGCAGACAAAGATCTGTACCATATGCCTTTGACTTGAAAAATCACCAATCTCTCATTTTCCAGTTTTCTTCAGCATGTCTAATTCATTCAATCTAAGTTACTGTAAGTACAGAAAAAAAATTAGTTGCTAAACTTTCAATTCCTCAAAATCAGTCAACTTTAAAAAAAATTATATTTTTCCCTAAATGTAACTAACATATTTTCCATTAAAGAAATATAAAGCAAAATTAAATTAAAAATTAAATGATTATGCACCTATTGAAATGATCATATGGTTTTTATCCTTTTTCTTTTAATGTGACATATCATGTTGATTATTTGGCAAATATTGAACCTCCCTTGCATCCCAGGAATAAATCCCACTTGATCGTGGCATATGATTTTTTAATGTATTGTTGGATTCAGCTTGCTAATATTTTGTTGAAGATTTATGCATCCATATTCATCAGAGATATTGGCCTGTAGTTCTCAGGGTTTTTTTTGTTTTTGTTTTGTTTTTTTGTGGTGTCTTTACCTGATTTTGGTACTAGGGTGATACTGGCATCACAGAATGAATATAGAAGTTTTCCTTCCTCTTTTATTTTTTGGAACAGTTTGAGAAAAAATTTTTTTTCTTTAAATGTTTGGTAGAATTCACCTGTGAAGCCGTCACATCCTTTGACAAAATACAACATCCATTTATGATAAAAATCCTCTGCAAAGTGGGTCTAGAGGGAACATAGCTCAACATAATAAAGGCCTTCTATGAACATCCCACAGCCAGTATCATACCCAGTGGTGAAAAACTAAAACCTTTTCCTCTAAGGTCAGGAACAAGACAAGGATGTCCACTCTCACCACTTTTATTCAACATAGTACTGAAAGTTGTCCTAGCCACAGCAATTAGACAACATGAGAAATAAAAGGCATCCAAATTGGTAAGGAAGAAGTGAAACTCTCTCTCTTTGCAGATAATTGTAACAAAAATAAGCAGTTATATGATGAAGATTAAAGGAAGTGTTGGCAGTGGTGGATAAAGTGATGATGTAAGGCATTCATAAAGCAGACGCTTTCTGAGCTAAAAATCCAAATGAGGATCCAGCAAATAAACTCAGTTTATGTTCTTTCTCTATAAAGTTGGAACAATATCTACCTTATAAAGTTTTTTCTGAGAATTTTTTAAAAGTTTTGTCGGTGAAGTGAATAATCAAGTGAATGAGATCAGAGCAGTAAACTTGGTTGAAATTGTGATCCTGCTTTCTTGAGATTACTCTGCTCTTCTATAAACATAAACCACCACTACTTTCTTAATGAAATTGTTCTCATACTATACATGACCCTAGATCTTGCTAGTCCTTTTAAACAGGATTTGTGTTACAGACTTGTCCTTGTTTATTTGGACACTAACTGTTTGCTATCATATAACTGGCTTTCTTAAAAAAAAAAGTCAAAACAAATCTCCTTCTAACTAACTTATAGTTTCTTCCTTTTACTGTTTGCATCAAACATTTAAGACAGTCTATTAGGAAGAGACAACATGTGTTTTAAGGTTACTTGAAGGCACAGTAAGGGATGAATAGTTAGGAAGATCATGAGAACTGTAGGTGAGGTATAGGGAGGTATAACAGAGATCAATGTTTTTGAACCTTTTTCATTGCAAGGAAAATACAGGACATGATGAAATTATTTGTAGACCATGTGTATAAAAAGATTCTAATGGCAGAAAAAATGTTTATGAGTTAATATTAGTAGGAAAAGAATATATATTTTGGGGTTAGCACTATACCTAAGTTCACACACTCGTTTTATTATGAATGAGTTGTGTGTCCACTGGCAGTTTGTTCAATCCCTAATTCCTTTCTTCAGGTGATACCCAACTGACTCAAGGTGTTAGCTATTTATTTTTCAGCTTTATTGACATATAATTGACAAAATTATAGAATGTTAAAGTATGGCACATACTGACTTTATATACATATACATTGTGAAAGGGTTACCACCATTGAGTTAATTAACACATCCATCACCTCACAAGAGAGAGTTAGCTCTTAATAGTAATATTGGAACATCCCTTTTATCCTTTCCCATTCTTTGTGATTTATATTGTCTTTTAGAAACAGGACCCAAGATATATGTCTGATCCAACTATGCTGTCTTTCCTTCAGTAATAAACCTCACTCAGTGGATCAAAGGCCAGTGTCAGGAATCTCAGCCTGTCTACCATCTCAACCATTATTCCTCAATGATTGCAATTAAATCTAGGGCAGTATTCCTCCATGTTACTTCCCTCTCTTTCGTAAAAACAAAACTTTGAGCACAATTAAGACAGTTTCAAATCTCTACAGTTAACTGAAGGACATTTGCAGTGGATTTAATAATGTTTGATGTTCCAGTGATCATATTGTCATTTGCCTCTAAACAAGCTTTAATATACACATCACTAAACCCCTGTTCTATTTTTCTGTAAGTGAGGGAAGCTTGTTAGTAAATATTTTCCATCAGTTGCAGAAGAGACAGGGTCTTCTTTGTGTATTCATCAAATGTTTTATTGAGCTAGGTTCAGTGTGAGTGAAGTACTATTCTAGAGCTGGAAATACAGCAGAGAAAAAGACAGGAAATAGCTAGTAAGTATGTGTATGAATGCATATGTATTATATATTTGCAATATTTATATAGATTGATATAAACATATTGCATGTAATATATATCATGTAATATATTATGATATATATAGTACAGAGAATAATGTCTTTGCAAAGATGTATATCTCCTAATCCCGAGAGTCTGTGTATCTGTTACCTTCCATGGTAAAAGGGGCTTTGCAGATGTGATTCAGTAAAGGATGTTGAGATGGCAGAATAATTCTGGGTTATCTAGATGGACCAGTGTAATCACTAGAGTTTTCATAAGAGAAGCAATAGAGTGAACATAAGAAAGAAGATGAAGTGGTGATGGAAGAAAGAGGAAAGGTGACAAATGAGGACAGCCTTTAGAAAATGGATTGGGAAGAAAACAGATGCTCCCTGGAGCTTCCAGAAGAAACCAGTCTACTGATACCTTGATTTTAGGACATGTGATCTCTATAAGTGTAAGTTAGTAATTTGTGTTAAGTCACAAGATTATGGTAAATTTTTACAGCAGCAGTAGAAAACTTATACAATATAGAATATACATTATATGTATACACCATGTGTTACAATGTATTTTATATATAGTATGTATATTAGTATATATGCTTGCAGTATCCACTATACATATGATATATTATAAGCTGTCTATACTATATAAGCTATATAATACCCATGAAAAATGAAAGTTTATGTCTACATAAAAACATAACACAGCTGTTCATAAGGTATTTATTTGTAATAGTCCCAAATTGGAAACAACACATACGTCCTTCAGTAGGTGAAAGATTAAGCAAACTGTGGTGCATCCACTGCTCAGCAATAAATAATGGACTATTAATATGTGCAAAAACCTAGATAAAACTCCAAGGAATTATGCTAGATGAAAAAATCCAACCTCAAAAGTCACATATTGTATGATTATATTTATATAACAATTTTGAGGTGACAAAATTATATAAATGGAGAAAATAGTAGTGACTGCTGGAGGGTCAGGAATGAGGTAGGGAAGGGTAGTGAATGTGACTATGTGAAGGTAATATGAAAGATCATGTGGTAATGGAAAGATTCTCAATCTTGACTGTATCAATGCTAATATCCTGGCTATGATATTGTACTGTAGTTTCACAAGATGTTACAATTGGGGTAAAATTGTTTTGAGGTGTATCACATCTCTCTATATTATTCTTATGACTACATATAAATTTACAATTAGCTCAAAAAGATTAATTTGAACAAAAACAGTATGTATATACCATTTACTTAATATAAAGTTTAGTTGCCTTCCTTAAAAAAAAAAAAGTTTGGGATTAAACAGCAGGATGTTCTTATTTAAACTGATGGAGGGCAGAGTGCCTGGGTGGCTCAGTGGTTTGAGCATCCTACTCTTGATCTCAGCTCAGGTCTTCATCTCAGAGTTGTGAATTCAGGCCCTGCATTGGGCTCCACGTTGGGTGTGGAGTCTACTTATAAAATAAAATAAAATGATGGGAAATAATTGGAGATACTATTATTTGGAGAAACACGTTGCTTTAGAGAAAAATTACTGCAGTGGAATTTGGAAGGCCAGGGTTATGACTGTTTCTCTGTCACTAAAGAAACAGATCCAAGAAATGAGTCATTTAAATCATTGGACTTCACTTTCCTCGTGTGAAATATGTGTGAATTTGTTTAAATGATCTTAAAGTTTGCTTCAATTGATGATGTGATGATAATTGAATAAATGCTAGTAGATTTTCTCCAAAAGCACTCAATATATTTATTTCCCATAAATATCTCCTTCTGAGTTTAAAATAATTTACTTATTCATGTATTTCAGTATGTGAGCTATATGCATTCATAAAGTCTCATTTTGTTTTTGTAGACTGTAAAATGATATGGAGGAATTAATAATTATGAATTGTTAAAATCTAATGTCAACAAAATAGATTATAATTGCACACTGTCTTATATTTTAATATCATAACAAAAATCTGTTTTTATTATAAAATAAGAGCTGCAACCTTTGTGTAGGTTGTGCCTAGTGAAAAATGAAGGCAAATTCGATACCTAGAAAATTGATGCACACAAATGTGAGTGTGTGCACAAACCTACACACATACACACACACATCCACACCCACATATAAATATATTTTTATATATATTTATATATTTGTATACAAAATATGTATATGGTATATATATTTATGTATATCAATGTAGGACTTTTTTCATTTACCCATTTTATTCAGAATATTAAAGTTAAGAAGTCGCTGAGTTTTATGAGTCAAAATAAATTCTAAATGTGTATCCTAATTTTTCAAAGATTTCTATTATAATATGAAATTTACATATGAGAGATATTCAACATAAAAAGTATTTCAATAAAGATTTATTAAGTAGAGAAAGATATGTGGGAAATTTATATTGCCATTAACTTCCTACCCTTAGGGGGCAACAACTCATGGGACCATCTGCGGGACTTACTATAAATAAATTTTCCTCAAGAGCATTTTGTTAAGTACATAGCTTCCAGAAAATGCAAGCTCAAGCATTCTGTATCCTTTGTTCCTGCCCTCTGAGCCTGAACAGTCAATACCCTTCTTCAGAGGGTGAATACATTTCTCCCTTACAAAGGCACTGTACTTGACACTGTCTTTAAAATGACAGACAGCAGGGATGCCTGGGTCCAACTCTTGATTTTGGCTCAGGTCATAATCTCAGGGTCATGATCCCAGGGTTGTGAGAGCTAGCCCTGAGAAGGGCCCTGTGCTCAGTGGGGGTCTGCTTCTCTCCCTCTGCTTCTCCTTCTGCCCTCCCCTGCTCACACGCGCATGCAATCTCTCTCTCTCAAAAACAGATGACAGATAGATAGATAGATAGATAGATAGATAGATAGATAGATAGAACAGACAACAAAATCATATCAGTATCTTCTGCAGATAATATAAAATCATATCAGGGTGGGGTCATTCATTTTTCTACAGAATGGATAGAATAACATTTAAGTAACACAAATATTTTTCTTTGGGTGATGATTACTTCTGCTGCTCAATAATTATAGTCTTTTTTTCTTTTAATACTTCTTCATCTATCTATGTCACATCTATCTATGTCATCTATCTAGGCCACTCAAGCTGATCCCAAATACTTCATTTCTATATGGAATAATTATTAGAATCTCTGTCAGTTGTATTATTGGCTGGCTGGAAAATTTATCTAGATCTCTAATATAAGTTAAGACCATTTAAAAGTATTACTTGAACTGTAGTTTATAAGGAGTAAAGTAAGGCATCTGTAATCTGCCTTATATCCCCTTAGGCTTGTGTAACTGAACTTTCAAGTCTTATCCTCTAGAATCATAGTCATATAGATCTTGATTGTGTTATGGTAACTGTGCCCCTTTGGGATCCAGGGATGACTTAAAGAAGACAGAGACCAAATTGAATGCCAGTAATTTTGGAAACTTTATCTGTTTCTAGTCAAAAAGCCGTACAGACAATAATCTCTGCAATATCTCATACCTACCTCTGAATAGTAAATTGTTAACCAAGACTTTTATAGGCCAACAAAAGTTCTTTCTGTTAGGACAGAATTAAACTTTTTTTTTTCTTTTTACTCAGTTTCATTTTTCTTCCGAACAGTGTGAAAACTGTCCAGATGAATGGTGTCATGCCAGCAACATTGCTAAGAAAAACAGAATAAATCAGCTTGGCATGATGGTATTTGCCGTCTATTCTAAAAGATCTACTTCTATCTTCCTGTTATCTTGTATCATATGGTCTTTAGCATCTGTCCATTCAAAAAAGGAAGGATACAGGAATGACTTCATAGGTGTCTAACTATTGCAGTCACTCAGGGACCCACAATAAGGGCCTTTCACTTGGGATTTAGTGTTTGGCAGTTGCTATTTTGAAATTATTAGTATTTTTATCTTTGAATTTGTGTTTTGTAAGTGAAATCTGATGGGGCAATGGAGCATATACAGGAAGCTTGGAGTTTGGGCTCCCATATGGTCCTAACTGTTGCTGGATGGGTTCTGGGCCACCTACTACCTTATCCATTAGTGTCCTGGGCCTCTCTTGACTCCACCCTATGACTGCCGTCACCTTTTTCTCCTGGTGGGCCTGGATGTGGGTGTGAGGAGGGTCAGGTTTGGTCCTGTGCCCCACAGCATCTAAGGGTAGGGCAGCACCTGTCCCATGCTGGCAGCATCATAGGCATCCGGTGAGTGGTAAGCCAGAAGCTATCTCTAGACAGTGGTGAGCTTCTCCCTTATTATTCTAGATCCCCATATTGAGTGTCTTGACACAGAGATTTATAAAACCTTGGGAGGCACCCATCTACCACAAGTTGCACGTTGTTTCATTGAAAGGGGAGGCACGTAGCGCCCCCAGTCAGGGCATGGCACGTCTGTCTGGCTGCTGGTGGAAGGGTTGACCTAGAACCCTTGCCTGTGGTAGAGTGAGGCCTCCTGATATCTGTGAGTGTCTGCACTTGCCCCAGGAGTGCCCAAGAGAACTCCCTTGACCAGCTCTATGGGGGGGGGGGTGGAGGAATCTCTCTTCCCCCTTTCAGTCTTCCTATAAATGATGTGGGCACCCTCCCTCATCAAGCAACAAAATAGGAATTCTGTTAATTTTAATAATTCCTCATGCACTTTAAATGTTGTAAACATTTGCATTCAAAACTGGCCTTGCACAATATAGATGAATGGCTGTGTGTGTGTGTGTGTGTGTGTGTGTGTGTGTGTGCTAATATATATATGCTAATTAAAAATTTTAATTTTTCTTTTACTTGGAACATTAAATAGTCAATGAAAACACATGATACATTGAGAGGCAGACCATGAAGACAGAAAAATGCTCCACTACTAGCATGTTCCCCCTACTTTTTAAACAAGGGATCCCACGTTTTCATTTTGTACTGGGTCCTGCACATTATGTTGCCAGCCCTGGAGGAGTCTAGGATTTCACTATAGCACTGTCCAGTCTTCATATCCTGATAAAAATGCCCTACCTGTGAAATTGTTGAATGTGAAAAAGGTACTCTAAGACAATTAAAGAACATATTTTTCGAGCAAATGACCCTGTTTTATACTTAATTAAAACCAGAGGAATTAAATATTGCTTAAGGGCAGAATACAATTTTGCTGAAGGAAGGAAGGAAGTTGACATACTCTCTCATTATGGTATAGTTATGATACTTACATGAGGATTCCAGACGATGCCCAATAGTATTATTTTTTTTTAAGATTTTATTTATTTGACAGAGAGATAGAGAGCACAAGTAGGCAGAGCAGCAGGCAGAGGGAGAGGGAGAAGCAGGCTCTCCATTGAGCAGGGAGCCTGACGTGGGGCTCATTCCCAGGACCCTGGGATCATGACCTGAGCCGAAGGCAGCCGCTTAACCAACTGAGGCACCCAGGCGCCCCACCCAATAGTATTATTAAAGTCATGTTGGCATAAGGGTGTCAGAGCACATGGGATCCTCTTATTAAAAACTGTAATAGCTTTGATCAATTAAAACAAGTCAGAGAAAAATATCTGATATGAAATAAACTTCCCAAAAGGGTATATAGTCTTGATTAAGACCACATAAGACAAATGATATAGAAAAATGGATGATTAATTTCCAAATGTACATGGTATAGCATATTTAAGTCAGGCACGTTGGACTTGTATTTTCAATTACCTGTGAGTCTCTGTTTGCTCAGGAAGTAGAATTATTTCCCGAAAAATATAGTGGGTTTTTCCTTATAGGTTGTTCTTAAAGGTAAGGTAGGTTATTACTTTCTTTAGTCATTATTTCTCAGTTTTATTTATAGAGATTCACTTTCAGAGAATCATAAAAAAAACTTGATGAAAATGAACTTATTACACAGACACATTGAACAGTTACTATGTGCTAAGCTCTGTGATAGACACTTGTGATACTGTGAGGAGGCAAACTTCTTGCTTGCATAGAGTTTACATTCTGGAGGAGGAGTCAGACATCACTTAAGTAATTTCATAAACACATAAAATTACTACTGAGAGGCAGCTATGTGGCATGAGAGGGAACTTATCAAGATATTCAACTGAGCCTAGGAAGTTAGAGAATACTTTCCCATAGAAGTGGAAGTTTTAACTAATATCTAAATTAGAACTAGGAATTTACTAGGTGAAACGAGAAGGCAAAGGTGTTTCAGGCACAAAAAAAAAAACAAACAACAACAACAAAACATATACCAAGAAGTTTTGGCAAGAGGAAACAATGCAGGCAAAAAGAAAGGGCTGGAGCAGAAAGAGGAAGGGGGCACCTGGTGCAAGTTGAGGTGGAAGAGATGGGTGGGGCTCAATTGTACAAGATCTTGTGGCTTGTGGCATGCACTCTGTCTGAATCAGCAGTTTCTGAGGTTGAGGTAGGGACTGTACATTTATGACAAATACTTTAATGATTCTTATCTACATAAATTTAAACTTGAGAGTTCTGGCCTGTGAAGAATTCTTGCTGACTGTCATTAGAAACTCAGGTTTGGCTGCTAACCCATTAAAAGCAGGTAGCAATTGCAAAGAGAATACCTATAGGTGGTAATGACCAACCTCCAAACCACAGGAAACTTCCTGGTATGATTTATCTCTTAGAATGTACCTGAATCTCCAGGCCTGAGTTCACAGCAATGCTCTTTCCTTTCCTCCTCTCTTGCAATAGGTCAAATTTGCCCCTTGTCACCCATAATGATGGTACCATTAAGGTCCTAGTGAATACATACTGTTGGAATTACTGATGTGCTTTTCATTATTAAACACCTCATGCACTAGAAACTCCTGCTGGTAGCTTAAGATTATTTTTTTAAATTGCTTTTATATAAATTTACTCTTTCTGCCGCTCTATTGAAGTGATACAGGTTATCATGGATAAGTTTTTGGAGTACAAAAAAAATACTCATAATGAAACACCTAGTTAATGTCTTAGCAAAAATAATTATTGATATCCCAATTTTTGATTCCCTGCTCAGCAGATGCTTTTCACAGTAACATTCCCGTGTCAGAAAAATGTGTCCCTTAATATTACTTATCTAGCTTGGTAGATTGATGAATTATTATCAGCTTCTGAATGATGTGTCATAATCTGGATGAACAACAGAGCAAAATTCAAAACTATGATGTCACCATGTCAGCCCAGCATTTATTATCTCTAAGCCAGCGGTAGAAGGGAGGCAGCTGTCCAGAGACCTTCAGTTTGGACTGGAAAAACTGTGGGTGGGTATGATGGTCAAGAGGGCCAGAGAGAAAAGTCAATTTGTTCTTTCTTTACTTTTAGTTTAATGTGTTCATTTTTTTAAATGTTCAGATTAATAAAAAGTCAACAAGTGAGAAGGAAATGGAATCTTAAGATAACTATAGGTAAAAGGACAGTGAGTGTCCCTGGCTTTCAACTTCATATCAAAGGGGAAGAGCGAGAACATCGATATGCCTTCCTGTGCCTTTTTAAGAGAGCCCCTGACATGATAAATGTCCATTAATTACCTTCAGAAAGAAGTAGCTAAACTACTGAGAAAGAAAATCTTTATTACTAACTTTTGCATTCCCCATGAAAAGAAGAGCAGAGGGAGGCAAACATGCTTGAGAGGTCTGCTATGGAGAGCAAACAAACAAGAAGTAATGAAGGAATGGTTAACCTGAAAAGGAAGTTTGAAATGAGAAAGATGCTGGGTAGAGAGAATGCTTAGCAAGACTTTCACAGAAGTAAAGAAGTGGGAGGGTGATCACCAGAAAAAGAAAGGTGATGTGTCACATAGTCCAAAGAGGTGAAGGGGTCCAGAATATGTGTGGCACCAAAATTATTTTGAGCAGAAGGCATTTATTTGAGTTCCTGAAATCTCTCATCTGCCTAGAAGCAGAGCCTTCCAGAAGAATTCAGAATTCAGTTGTCACAAATGCCCTCCCAGGGAGCAACCAGGGAAGGTTGACTCTTTATCACTGGTTATAAGAAGTCTCCACACCACACCTAAATAGCCTTTGTCACAAACTTAACACTTCTCTCATCTAGTCTCCTAAAGGATCACTGTCCTTCTAAAAAGTCATTTTTTTTTAAATTTTATTTTATTATGTTATGTTAATCACCATACATTACATCATTAGTTTGTGATGTAGTGTTCCATGATTCACTGTTTGCGTAGAACACCCAGTGCTCCATTCAATATGTGCCCTCCTTAATACCCATCACCGGGCTAACCCATCTCCCCCACTCCCCTCCCCTCTGAAACCCTCTGTTTCTCAGAGTCCGTGGTCTCTTATGGTTCGTCTCCCCCTCCGATTTCCCCCCCTTCATTTTTCCCTTCCTACTATCTTCTTTTTGTGTGTGTGTGTGCCCTTCTTGCTCTCCCCTTATTTGGATGGTATGTAAGCCCCAAATTCTAACATCTTTGAGTTACATTTTTTTTCTGTTAACTCCCATATGTAAATGATTAAATTTGTCTTCGATTTTGCTAATCTGTATTTTGTCAGTTTAATTCACAGTCCCCAAGTATGAATCTAACAAAGTAGAGGAAAAGTTTTTACTCCCCAAAAGAAGTAAATGGAAAGCTCCAGATTGGAAAAAATAAATCCTAGAAGTAGCACAAGAAACATAGATGCCTTTTTTTAACAAGAGAGGTTTTTTGTTTTTTTTTAAACCAAGATTGGAATTTAAGTTAAGAATTCGGCAAGTCAAAATGCTTGATTCATAAGTATATATAAGTATTCACAGATAATGGGAAACAGGTTATTTTTTAAATAGAGGAGCACAGAGGAGCAATGCTGGAAAGAAAACATTCACCCCTTGAGACAGTTGTGACAAACTCATGCCCAGGACAGCCGGACACTGCAGTGGAACTGAGAAGAATCCCTACAAAGATAAATGCTTACAAATGAGTAAATGAATAGATAAATACATACATCTGTACATAAATGAGCATGTGTGCATACACTCAAGCTTTTGGCCAAAGACTGATGGATATTGAAAGATATTTGTTAAAATTTTCAGAGGTAAAGAGTTGTGTTGTGAATTTTTAGACAACATTGGATTGTTTAATTTGAATTGAGTTGATCCTGATGGCTAATGTAGAACAAGTGATTACTCAGTGTAGTATGTGGCTGCTGTTTAAGCCTCCTGGGTTTATGTGTGGACACTAGCTTCCTACAAGATACATTTTTGGATAGATGAAAAGTATCAAATATTGGAGATACATATATGTATGTGTGTATTTAATGTGGCCTTTTCTGGTTTCTGTCTTAGATAATGATTTTCCTATGGGAAATAGGGGAACAGTACTGTTTAAGGGATTGGTTTCAAAGACTCAGCCAAATAGTTAACAAAAAAGAAGCAGGAAACTGAAAAACTAAAGTACAGAAAATTATTGAAACTTCTTCCAAATGGTAAATAAATCAAATATACATTCTGTAAGGCAAAAATAAATTAAAAAATCAGAGGTAAACATCTCATAATTGCTTCAACTGCCAACATACTTATTTGTATGACATATAAAGTTCATGTTATAAAAACAATGCATTTCTCTATTAATTACCTTTTTAAAGATTTTTTTTTTTTTATTTGACAGAGAGAGAACGAGAGCAGGAACACAAGCAGGGGGAGTGGGAGAGGGAGAAGCAGGCTTCCGGCCTTAGCAGGGAGCCCGATGCGGGGCTCGATCCCAGGACCCTGGGATCATGACCTGAAGGCAGATGCTTAACAGCTGAGCCACCCAGGCGCCCCTTTCTTTCTTTTTTTCTAAAGATTTTATTTATTTGACAGAGACATAGCGAGAGAGGGAACACAAGCAGGGGAAGTGGGAGAGGGAGAAGCAGGCTTCCCGCCGAGCAGGGAGCCCGATGTGGGGCTCGATCCCACGACCCTGGGATCATGACCTGAGCTGAAGGCAGACGCCTAATGACCCTTGGAATCTCTAGAATGGAAGAGGGTCTTTTGAATGATAATGAGATGACCAAAGCCTGATGAGAGAGTAGGAACTATCAGCCCCACCTCTGAGGTGGGAAGAGATGCTGGAGATGGAATTAATCAGGAATAGCCGCTGACTTAATCAGTCATGCCTACATAGTGAAATCTACAACTCTGAAGCTCTGTGGACATCATCATTTAGGGTTTAAAGAACCCTAAACACATCAGAGTGCTGGGAGGGTAACACACCTAGTAAAGGCATGGAAGTTCTGTGCCCTTTCCCCCATATCTTGTTCTCTGCATCTCTTCCATTGGTTGTTCCTGAATTGTACCTTTTATAATAAACCAGTAAGAATAAGTAAACTCTTTTCTTGAGTTCTTTGGCCCATTCTAGCAAATTATCAAACCCAAAGAGGGAGTAGTGGCAACCCCCAATTATAGACAAGCAGTCAGAAGTACAGGAGGCCCAGAACTGGCATCAAAAGTATAGGCAGTCTTGGGAGACTGAGCCCTTAACTTGTAGAAATCTCATGCTAAATCCTGGTGAATTAAGTTGTAGGAACCAGCTGGTGTCTGGAGAGTTGAAGGATTATTTGTTGGTAGGAAAACCCCCTCACATTTGGTGTCAGAAGTGTTCTGTGGGGGGTAGAAAGAATCTTCGTAAATATGCAGTGATTTACTTTAGATTTGCTGTAATATGTGCTCAGTATATTCTGATTCTCTCCATTGCTCTTCATCTTACTATTGTGCTTTACACTTACCAGAATGTGTTTGCTCCCCATCATACCCCTGTGAGTAGTTACCTAATTTCTTTCTGATGAAGAAACTAGAGTCAAGATACAGTTTTATGATTTTATATAAGGGAAATAACAATAATAGCTAATATTTGTAAATCACAAATGTGTCAGTTATAAGACCTTTATATACCATAATCTTATATGTTATATGCTCTCTTTCTTACTTAACTGTGACTTAGAAGAAAACCTACATCATTTTCTCAAGATTATATCATTACTATATAGTAGAGTCAAGATAAATGTTGGACTGTTTGATCCCTCTCAACTAAAAGTGTTTTTGTTATTAATATTAACGGCAATAATAACTCCATTACTATACAGATCTTTTAATGAAAAAAAGTGTTTCCTATAATTTTGTGAGGGGGGATATAGATTGTTATTTTATGGTTCAGATCATTATAACTTTTTATTTTTAACAGATAAAGAAAATGTGATTCACATAGGTAGTGCCCTTGTCCAGGATCATTGATTAGCTGGGACACAGCCTGAGTTAGCTGGAGCTTCCTTTATACTGCTGGTAAGAGTGGATTATGCACATCTTTTATCAACTCTGCATTTAGTGGCATCATGTTGAGAGCTTGAAATCATCCATGGTGGGGAATATTTATACCAAGGAAATTATTAAAAACTACAAATAAAGTCTTCTTCCCTTCCCAGAGCTGGCTTATCAGCACACCACTGACAAAACCATTTGAGAAAGATAACCTAGACTAACATAGGACAGAGAGAATGATCTTTTTCCAGTGCACTATTTTTTTTATTGGAATTGACATGATGTGTAATTGTGTATCTGTGTATGTATGTTGTTTAGTGTCTGTATACCCACCTACAGCCACTCCTCACCAGACTGTAAAGTCCAAGATAGTGGGAATAGTATTTAATTCACCTATGGATGCTAAGTTCCTAGTTTAGTCCCTAACTTGTAGTAGGCATTCAGTGGATACATTTTGAATGAATATATAACATACTTAATTGGCATATAATTATATATTTATAGTGCCATAATTTTGAAATTCTCTACTCACTGACTTCATACCATAATTTTCTTTTTTAACTCTTTGTTCAAGATAAGTGAGAATCATGGCTTCTAAAAGAGGTTCTCCACAGCATCAACTGTCACATCTAGAAGTCTAGCCCTCTGCCTGTTTTGGCATGTCCTTCTAGTTAAAAACTGCCTTTGTATTTTAAATGGATGAAAGAAATCAAAAGGAGAATTATATTTTGGGACACTTGAAATTATATGAGATCCTTACTTCAGTGTCCATAAATAAAATTTCATTGGAACAAAGTCACGTTTATTCATTTATATATTCTCTGTGGCTGTTTTTACATTTCAGCTGTATAACTGAAAGATTGTGACAGAGATTTTATGACCTACAATGCCCAAAATATTTACTATTGAGCTATTTGCAGAGAAAGTTTGCCAACTCCCGATGTAGAACATCAGACTCTTTATTGAACTGCTTCCAGTATTGGTGAGTTCATTTCTGAGGGAAGTATCCCTTCTATGGTTAGACAGCTTAGTTGAAATAAATGCTTTCCTTACACTCATGCAAAATTTGACTCTCTGCATGTATTACCAGTAAGGCTGTAGATTATAGTGCAGTGGAAACTTGCTTTCTATAGCCAGATTGACTTAACTGGAATCCTGGCACTGCTCTGCTCCAGCTGTGTGTCTTTGGATACGTTATTTTACCTTCCTAGGGCTCATTGACCTACATCTTAGAATTGTTGCGAATGTTAAATCAATGCTGATTTTTAGATATTAGTTCTTAGAGTTATATAATGGTTTCTATAGGTAGGTACACATATTTTTCCCCTAGGGAGAAGACTTACAACTTTAATCATATTTTTCAAGGATTCTCAAAAACTAGAATTGTTGCCACTATTAATATGGTACCAGTGATGGAGCAAAAATTTCCATATATTTTGTACCCAGTGGAGAGTCCAGTTTGGCTTCAGTAAATACTCCAAGGGCCCATTCTCCTGGGATATTATTGAGCACATTTTCACAAGCCCATCCTTAGAGAATCATCCTCTTACTGTCTTTGAAAACTGAAATTTACCATCCAAGCCTTGTTCTTTTCCCTGAATGTAAAACAGAATTCATTTTTCTGCCTTATTTCTTCCTCTTGATAAATTATAACCACTATATTGAGAGATACTATCACTCTTTAAAGATAAAACTCTTCCTGTCAGGCATCAGAATTGTTTCCAAGGCAACTCAGGTAACTTAGAGGGACGAAAGTTGCTTTCTTTTCTTCTCTCTCACTGGGGGAGAAAGTTTCCAAGTAGGTTCTATCATCCTACTTAGGGGAAATCGAATGTAAAATCATGTCACATTTCTCCGTAGAGCTTCCTCTGTTGACTATCTCAACAAGAACAGTTTGAGAAGGCTGTTGCCAAATGAAAGGTGCTTTCAGGACCTGCATTAAATTAGAAACGGTTGCTATATCCTAGCCTTCTGAGTTGCAATAAGTATGGGAACTGTGTAGTATTCACATGAAAGGATGGATCCATGCAAAACAGGATAAAGTGTTTGAACAGTTTGAATGGTGAGGAACTGACACTATTTGATGGAAAGGGCAGAGGGAAGAGACAAACAAGGAATTACAAAACAAAAACCTTCCAGCATAGCACAGACCCATGTCTGCAGTTCCACCTTTGGGCTTTCTTCCTGATTTGTCCTTCTCCAATTTTGAAATGCAGATGTTACTAAGAGATATGACAAATTTAACAGGTATTAATCATAATTGCAAAGCTCAGTCACTTTTATTTAGCTTGTTATGGACTTCTGAACCCTTTGATATTCAGTATCTAACTCTTATCTCAGCCTTTATTAAAAATGAAGCTGACTGACTCCCCTCTGTTCATCCAGCTACAGGAATGCAGTCAATCCAAATGGACCCAAGGCATTCTAGTCCTGTTCTAAGCAGTCACTAATTATAGATCCCCATCATCCTATTCAACCCCCTCAATTCACTGTGTTCCCACTCTTGAGCCCCCCATCTTCTTTTCAGCTTATGATCTTCATATCATATGTACACAAATGAAAGGGTTGACCACTTAATATTTTATGTTTTTCTAGCAATAGTAAAATACGAAGTCAAAATACATCCTTTCCAGCTATGATCTTCATGTGAAGAGCATATGTACAAATGAAAGGGTTGACCATTTAATACTTTATGTTTATCCAGCAGTAGTAAAATATGAATTCAAAGAAAAACAAGTTTACTAAGGTCTAGGTAAATATTAGAAATGTTTATGGAGGAGGGAGGACTTTGTGTTAGATACACCTGATTTATATATACCTTCGTTACAGAATTTACATATTTCACTACATATGTTACTTTTTCTGCATTTCTTATATCTTCTTCTCTGCTGTCCAGATGCCTAGATTAGAGATGAATAGTTTGGGAAGGTAAAGTTCTGTTTCTTTTTGTTTCTGTATTTTTATTCATCTGTCATAGTGCTTGGCACAGAGTTGGTGCTCAAAACATGTTTGTTTGTTGGTTGGTTTTGGTTTTTAAATTAAGATTGTGTACAATTTGATTGGGCAAAAACAGGAGAAAGAAATCCCCACATCCTTAGTTTCTTCTACTGACAATTAGGCATATTACTTAGAGGCTTCCCCAGAGCACGCCCATGGGAAGTTTTCCCTTTCACTTCTAATACCTCATCATTATTCATTAAGCTTGGAATTCAGCTTATGCTGAAGCGTACTACCCAATTTCTCTTGGCTACACAGTTAACTGAGTTGTCTTCTGTTATTCCTCTAGTAGAGGTACTCATTAGAAACAGTAATTCAATAACTGTAATTTCGTGCCTTAAAATCCCTTGAGCAGCAGACTCCACTCCTTCCAGGTCATTTGCACCACACCTTGCTGACCAGGATCTCCATTGAAGAACAATGTTGTATAGTAGTACTTAAGATTCCGTAATAGAAATTGAGTCATCCTCTAGCCTAGAGCAATGGATTGTTCCTAATACGTGGAAAACTGATGACATGGTTGATTCCTTGACAGTTTCCATGTATTTGCCCCTAAACTTGTTCTCTAACATTTAAAAGGACATGTTCTTTTCAATCTGTGAATATTATATTGGGGAATACACAGAAAAACTTCAGATTATATTTACATTATAATACAGTGGTAAAAGCAATGGTTTTTGAGTTGGATCAATTGGTGTTTGAACGCTACTCTGCCACATAATAATTCTATGACCTTAAAAATCGTGGTTTAACCACTCCAAGAAAACCTCACAGATAAAATGAAGTTAAGTACTTTGTGTTTACAAATATTTACTAGCACTTTTGCTGCTTTTATTATTGCTTCAGTTTCCATATCTCTAAAATAAGGATAATTTTATCTCCTCAGATATTTGTAATGGTTTTTAAATAAGATTGTATATGATGTGGGGACATGGTAAATATTTAATAAATAGTGTTTTTTTATGTTAAAGTTTAGGTTATTTCAAGGTTTTTTTTTTGGTGTTTTTTTTGTTTGGTTTTTTGTTTGTTTTGTTTTGTTTTTGTTTTTGTTTTGCTTTTTTGGTCCTACTTATTTTAAATATAACTGACTTATCTATAAAAACAGGTGATATAGGCATAACATGATATTAGCTTTAATACTCTTTTCAAGAATTACCCAAAGTCATCTTCTGTTGGCACCTTGTTTCATACTTAGTTGGCTCTATGATGTGTCTTCCATATCTTTCCCTCAATTATTTTTATATTCTTTTTTCTTATTATCCTCTTGGCTCCATGGAAGGATCAAGGCTCCTTTTTTATTTGTTCCTAAACTCTTTTTCACAAATTATAATGAACATTCTTTCATCTTCTTCCCTCACCATCTGTCATCATAAGACTGTAAAGAGCTCAGTAAGGTTCCTGACTTGCAGGCGGAACCAAATAATATTGTGGGGGTAATTATCTTACCAGACTATCAGGGAACAAAATTAAATATATTTTCTCTGGTAGCCCAAAGTAACTATTGTCATGTTACCTTGGATGGCACATTAAAAATCAGACTAGAATACAATTCTTTAGGCAGAAACTGTCCAGGAGCTTCTTTCAGAAGCAAAGTATTGCCTACAAGATTGAATGATGCAGTTAGTAAAATAAAACCACTTTATCCTGTTAGAAAATGTTTACTGAGTACAATAGTATGTGAAGAACTGTGCTAGTTACTAGGAGTAATAGAGTAAAAAGGAAGGTATTATTCTACCTAAAATTATGTAGCAGTGCATTGAAGAAGGTAGAGTGTCTCTAGGCATAATAGGTGTCATGATAAAACTGACAAAGATGTTTACAGTTTTGAAAGAAGAAACCACTTAGTATGTCTTCAAAATACAGGAAGACCTCCTGAGGGTGTTGGCATTTAGCTAAGTTCGGATGACTTAGTAAGATTTCAATCAGTGAAGGAGGATAGGATATGAGCAAATAGTATCAGTTTGATCACAAGGCTTGAGACATGCTCTAACTAATTAGAAAATGTCACTGTGATTTTAGTTTGGTGAGAAATGAGTCTGTAGATAGATCAAAGCCAGCCTAGGCACATGAAGATGTGGTATATAGGTATATAGGTGCTATGACAGATATCAATTCAGGTCTTAAAGCATATTTCCCAGAATATGCTTTTCCCAGAAAGCTGAGCAACATATTTGGCTTCAAAAGGTATTTTGAAGAGTTAGGAAGCATTCCAATTAAGTCAAAGAGAATAAATTATAGAATAGAGTCTTTACTATTTTTCCCAGTATGTAAATTAATAATCAAAAAAAGACCATTTTGGGTCACCTGGGCAGCTCAGTTGGTTGAGCGTCCAACTCTTGATTTCAGCTCAGGTCATGATTCCAGGATCCTGGGATTGAGCTCCATGTTGGGTTCCACACTCTCTCTCCCTCTCCCTTTGCCCCTCCCCCCCACTCATGCTTGCTCTCTCCCTCTCTCTCTCTCTCAAATAAAAATAAGTAAATCTTAAAAAAAAAAAGAGAGAGAGAGAACATATCTACCTAAGGAAGGAGAAAGAGTTTGTAGAGTATCCACTTATATTCTCATTTAAAAATAATAAAGGGATTTTAGAGGGTAGGACATCTTTGGTGTTGAATATCCAGAGACATATGTGGAATTTTCACTTGTGCCTCCACCTAGGATAAAGGCTATTTTGAGTTTTTGGTGTGTCCTTTCTTATGGCACCATTTAAAAAGAAGCGTGGGGTATAGATTATATGTATTTCTAAAATCACTGGTGTTCTTTTTGTAAGACATTTCCATAAATTTCAGTTAGCACTACTAAATTAATGACAAAAAGAAAATATAACCTGATTGAAAACACAGGTGTGCACAAACACACATACATGTGCACACATACACACACACACAGAGTCACATATTACTGCATCTCAGATAACGAGTAATCTCAGGGTCTTAAAACATGTATTTGGACTCTTTCCTGAAAGATCAAATATACCTTCATTTCACTTTTCCTTCCACTAAGTACAACTAAAAACTCTGTAGAGAGGTTTTTTTTTTCCCCCTAGAAAATAACTGACATTATTTTTATTTATTTTTTATTTTTATTATTTTTATAAATCTACTTATATTATTATTTAGAGCACAACTAATACTCTGTCAACAAATATTAGAGAAAAAATTGTGGACCCAAACCCACCATATGTATTCTATATATTTTATAGAAAATATAAATATTTTATAAATACTATAAAATACCTAAAATTTAAAAATATATATAACATACCTAGAACAACCACTAAGATAACAATAGAAAGACCTACACCCAATAGCACTGTAGGTAAATCAAAATTGAATTCTGAAAAAGAAAATGTTTAGCCAAGAAGTAAAGAACAAGAAAACAAATGGAAAATAGAGACAATGAATGCAAAAAAAATAAATAAAATGACTATCTTTGTCATGAATGCTATTATGCAAATTCCACAACCTCTTTATGAGTCACCTGTAACTGGAGATAATAATGGGACCTACTTCATAGATTTCATTGAAGAATAAGACAAATTAATAAATGAAAAGCACTTAGAACAATGCCTGACATATGGAAAGTACTCAGCATATTTAATAATTATTATTAATGAACAAGATCAAAGACTGCATTTCTGTGATAGTGAATTCCTCTTTTACATCCAGAGCTTGTCACTCAGTTTGGTACAGTGAAATGTAAAACATTTCACTTAACTGCTGGCTAATTGCAACAAAGCTCAGCATAATAAATATGATGTCTGTAACCTCAGCCTTAAGTTCAGGATAGAATGCTGTGCTCGCTTCCAAATGGATGGAAAGTATAGTTTAATACAATAACTACTTACCTTTCTCCATCATTCTTATAACGAGTTTTTACTCTCTTCAGTTATTTGTCACCTAAAAAAGATGTATTTGGCTCAAAATTCTTAAATACCTCAGAAATAATACAAAAGTCACATCTTCATTTACCAGCTTTTTTTTTTTCTTAAAGATTTTATTTATTTATTTGATAGAGAGAGAGAGAGCACAAGTAGGCAGAGAGGCAGGCAGAGGGAGAGGGAGAAGTAGGCTCTCCACTGAGTGGGGAGCCCGACATGGGGCTCAATCCCGGGACTCTGGGATCATGACCTGAGCCGAAGGCAGCCCCTTAACCGACTGAGCCACCCAGGCACCCCTTACCAGCCTTTTTCTTGAAATATACATAATGTAGGAAATTTCAGTTAATAGTTCTTTTTTTTTTTTTTAAGATTTTATTTATTTGAGAGAGCGAGAATGAGAGAGAGAGAGAGTATATGAGAGGGGGGAGGATTAGAGGGAGAAGCAGGCTCCTCGCCGAGCAGGGAGCCTGATGCGGAACTCGATCCAGGGACTCCAGGATCATGACCTGAGCCGAAGGCAGTCGCTTAACCAACTGAGCCACCCAGGCGCCCCTCAGTTAATAGTTCTAATAAAAACAATAATCTCAAGATCTAAGAATCAACCTTTAGTTTAGAGTGCTATAAATTATTAAGTAGGGAACAGCATATAAACTATAGTTAATCTTTACTACAAAAATAATAATAACTACTTTATGCCATAGAAACTTAGATTAACCCAGAAGTCACTGAAGGAATAATTATCCATATATTTGTCTGGAGCTCTTTACTTAAAAAAAAATTGTATCATAGCTCAAGCTTACCATTCATTAGAAAAGGTATGCATTATTACATCCGTTTAAAAAATGAGTCAAAGACATAAAGAAGTGAGGTGATACACATGGACTTAAAGGGGTGTCTGTTAAATAATCAGATCCATTTATGACACAGTGAAGTACTTAGGCCTATGACTAATACATAGTAGGAACATAATAAGTATTGATTGAATAGATAGTTAACGAACATGCTAATGAATGAGTGAATTTTATTTTTTTGTAAGATCCAGGGAAAGTTAAGGCTTATAGGATTTGCATAAAAATTTAGCTGAAATCTGGTCTAGTGAACTTGAGGCTAAATAATGGTCAGTTGGTTCACTACAGAATGGATCAGGCTTTAAAAATGGAAATGCAATTATGTTGTATTATATAAAGATGGCCCAGGGCCTGCTCGTAGGACTGAGTCAAAGCTGAACCTGAATAGTGTCCATAACTATCTCCATTATATTACAGGAACATGGTATGTGTTGGGTTGGGAGGAAAGCTGGCTGGGCCATGATAGGGTATAATAAAGATAACCTGAGTCTGCCTGCTTTGGGTAGAGGATGGGAGGTAAGAGTGGAGGATTGGTAGTGAGTTTGTAGGAATGAAGAACTTGGAGATGTACAGAATAGTCCAAAAGTAGAGCTAAAGTCAAATACAGAGGTGCTAATGCTCAAGTCTGTAGTCAAAAGGGCAGTTAAATCAGAGCCAAAAGTTTAAGAACAGGTTGAAACAGAGGAATGACTTCTGAGTTAATCTAAGTCTCTGTGGTATAAAGTAGTTTTTATTGTTGCTATGGTAAAGAATGAAAGTAGCTCAATTGTAGCCATGAAAGGTGAGAGGATGCTTTGTCTTGCTGATTCCTTGGTCTTGAGGTGATCTTGGCAATATCACCAACCCTGTGGGTTCAGACAGTTACATCAATGTTCAGACCATTAAAAACTGAAAAATTTGCCTTGTCTATGTAATGTCTGCTAAAGAATAGCTTAAAACCATTAATATAAGTGTAGTGATCCATTTGTTTTAGCACCTAATTTCTATTTATTAGAAACGTGCTTTATCATGATAAGGCAGTTAAGTCAGCATGTATCTTTAATTCACACAGACATAATGTTTTGGTATGTATTATAGTAAGAGGAGCCAGCATATAAATATAGAGAAAATATTGTTCTTGGCCTAAGAGATAATAACCATCAATACTTCCTGCCCAATATGAGCATTTCAAGTCTATTTTACAAAGCCAGATAGGCTTTGGGTCCAGGCCAAGACACTCTAAACCCTGTAACATTCAGTCTCTTCCCATTGCCACACTGTAATATGCAAAAGAAGGATCATGCTTACATTTTCCAATGCCAACTGGCTGATTTCACTCCTGACATGACATTCAATGCCATGACATCCTATTCTATGGTGACTGAGAAGTAAAGAGTCAGTCAGGATGATTGCAAATTACCCATAGAAAGAGCCATTTCATCTATGTTCTTTTTTCTTCAACTAAATTGCTTATAACTTTCTTTTATTGCCATCCTAGGAAAGTCTTCCCATTGTATTAGTTAAGTTCATGTATTAAAAATTATCTGAGGGGTGCCTGGGTGGCTCAGTTGGTTAAGTGACTGTCTTTGGCTCAGGTCATGATCCTGGAGTCCCGGGATCGAGTCCCATGTCGGGCTCCCTGCTCAGTGGGGAGTCTGCTTCTGCCTCTGACCCTTCCTCTCTCATGCTCTCTCTCTCTTGCTCTCTCTCATTCTCTCTCTCAAATAAATAAATAAAATCTTTAAAAAAATTATCTGAATGCCTTGTCTGTGTTGAGAACTATGCTAAGTCTAAGTATATGTAAAATGTGCATTGGTATATAAATATACTAAAATTAAAACTAATAATAGAGTATAGGAAGGAAACCATCAAACTTCAGTGATAGAGAATAATGGGATGATGAACGTGAGTGAGTCAAAGACCTTGGCATACGAATCCAAAGTGACAAATTTGAAAAATCGTGTATGTGTATGTGTGTACATATTTTCTATATTTTATGTATCCAGCACCATCCTCTCCACGTTCCACTATCTACCCGCAATTTAGATTTTGATCCTATGTTTGGCAACTTAAGGCAAAGTCAATGCGAAGAAATAGCATACTTGTCTTGTTTCTAACACATCTTTAGTGACTATAGTAGCTGCTTCCATTAAAGCTGTTTATCTCTTATAAAGATCACAGAATGTGAGATTTCCTAAACTTATTCTAACCACAGACAATTTTATCTCAATGGTAAGTATTAGCACTCATCACACATGAGTGGAAAGCATACTGCTAGGTACTCTGAAGAACCTAGTTATGGTCCTTAACCTCAAAATTCTATTTACTGGAAAGCTTTATAAACAGAAAAAAATGGAGGATGATTTTGAAAGTATATTTCTGACTTTCGGTTTCTGGATCCAATGTAAGGAGCTTGGAAATTGCTGCTCTGTCTGAACAACAAAAAGCTGAACAGACTGAATAATCAACAACTATTCTTGGAACTGTAAGAGGTAAAGACCCAGGGCAAACCATTGCGCCCAAGAGTGGAGAGACATGAATACAGAGAATCACAGCATACTAAAGCAAAGACTCACAAGTGAAAACAACTGTGGGAACCAGTGCTAGGGTGGAAAAACGTAAAATTAATTGATAAATTGCTAGAGGTTCAGTGTGGAAGAATCTGAGAGTTAAAAACTCCAGGGGGACATAATCACAGACATACACCACACTTTTGTGAGTTTTACCTTCAGGAGCTTGACTAGTTTCTTGCAGTAAATATCAGAGAAAAATCTCTTCATGCTTCCAGCAAGAAGAGGGGAAAACAAACCATTTGAAATAAGCCAGAACACTGTTCTTCTTAAAGCCTGTACTCAGAAGAAACCAGTTAGAGTTAGAGTCTCACCTCCTGGGGTATTATCAGAGCCTAACCAACCTGGGAGAAGGGAATATTCAAGTCTAGCTAACTCTAGACATCCTGTCATACCTAAGGGGATGGGTGGTGGGAAACTGAAAAACATCTGCGGAGCTCGGAGTCCAGAGGCATAGGCTCGCTCAAAGACTAAGACCTAATTACAGGATTATGGAACACTTCCCTTCTCCTCACACCTTACCACCACATTACTGAAGGCCTTTTTATAGCATAATAAAAGGCAAAAACAATTTGAAGAAATAAAGTAAGCATCAGAACCAGGTATGGCAAGGATGTTGGAATTATCAGACTGGGAATTTAAAACAACTGTGATTCATATGCTCTAAGCTTTAATGATAAAGTAGAAGTATGCAAGTACAGATGGGCAATGCAAAGAGAGGTGAAAATCCTAAGAAAGAAATGTTAGACGTGAAGCACATCATAACAGAAGTGAAGGATTCCTGGGGCCCCTGGGTGGCTCAGTCAGTTAAAAGTCCTGACTCTTGATTTCAGCTTAAGTCATGATCTCAGGGTCGTGAGGTCGAGCCTGCATCAGGCTCTGTGCTCAGCAGGGAGTCTGCTTGAGATTCTCTCTCTCCCTCTTCCTCTGCCCCTCCCCCCTGCATGTGCACACACGTTCTCTCTCTCTCTCTCAAATAGAGAATGCCTTTGTTGTGCTTATTAATAGACTGGTGATGACTGAGGGAAGAATCTTTGAGCTAAAGGAGATAGATTACATATTTATTTATTTATTTATTTATTTATTAATTATTATTTTTTAGTAGGTTCCATGCCCAGCATGGAGCCCAGTACAGGGCTTGAACTCATGACTCTGAGATCAAGACCTGAACTGAGATCAAGAGCCGGATACTTGACTTAGCCACCCTGGTGCCCCTGAGCTAGAGGATACATTAATAGAATCTTTGAAAACTGGAAAGCAAAGAGAACAAAATATGGAAAAAAAAAAAAAATTGGAACAGAACATCGAAGGATTGTGGAACAACTACAAAAGATACAACATGCGTATAATGGGAATACCAGAAGAAGAAAGAGAAAAGATCAGAGTAAATATTTGAAACAAAAGTGACTAAGAATTTTCTCCAAATTAATGTCAGACACCAAACCACAGGAATCTCAGAACACCAAGCATGATACATGCCAAAAACTACCTGGGCATATCATTTTCAAACTATGGAAAATCAAAGACAAAAAATTCTGAATGAAGTTGGGGGTGGAGGGAAAACACCTTACCTATAGAGGAACGGAGATAAGAATTGCATCTGACTTGTCAGAAGATACTCAAGCAAGAAGAGAGTGGCATGAAATATTTAAGGTGTTGAAAGAAAAAACCTACCAACCTAGAATTCTGAACTATAAAATTATCCTTCAAAACTGAAAGGGGTGCCTGGGTGGCTCAGTCCTTAAGTGTCTGCCTTCGGCTCAGGTCATGATCCCAGGGTCCTGGGATCGAGCCCTGCATCAGGCTCCCTGCTCAACGGGAAGCCTGCTTCTCCCTCTCCTATTACCCCTGCTTGTGTGCCTACTCTCCCTGTCTCTCTCTCTGTCAAATAAATAAATAAAATCTTCAGCGGGGAGCCTGCTTCTCCCTCTGCCTGTCACTCCCCCTGCTTGTGCTCTCTCTCTCTCTCTCTGACAATTAAATAAATAAAATCTTAAAAAAAAAAAAAAAAACTGAAAGAGAAATAAAGTCATTCTCAGAAAAACAAAATTTGAGGGAATTTGTTGCCAGCAGACCTGGCTTGCAGAAATTGTTAAAAGTAAGTTATTTAGAGAGAAGGAAAATATTACATACCTTAAAAACTCTGATCTACATACAGGGAAGCATCAAAGAAGGACTAAATGAAGGTAAAATAAAATTTTTTTTCTTAATTGATCTAACAAGTAACACTTTGTCTAAAATAATATACCAACAATGTATTCAATTATGTATGTGTGTATATGATTATTTATAAATGAATGATAGCAATGGTACAAGGGAATGGGAGTTAGAATTATTTTGTTATTATAAGGTACTTACACTTCCTGTGAAGCAATGTAGTGTTATTTGAAAGTACACGTAGGTTGGCTGTAAATGTCTATTGCAAACTCTAGGGTACCCGCTAGGGAAAATAAAAAAGTGTTACTTCTGTGTAAAGAAATGATTGAAAATAGAATCATGTAAAATCTTCACAAAAAACCCCCAGAAAACCAGTGGAAGGCAAAACTAGAGAGAAAGAACAAGGGAAAAAAATTTAAAACCTTGCAAATATGATACGTATTAAACCAACTACTTATTAACTACTTTTAATATCAATGATCTAAAAGTACCAATTAAATGAGAGAATGTAAGAGTGGATTAAAAAATAAGACCCAACTATATGTTTTCTACAAGAAACCCACTTTAAGACACATATAAATTAAAAGTAAATGGATAGAGAAAACTGTATCATGCTAACACTAATCAAAGAAAAACAGGAATAGCAATATTAATTTCAGACAGAGCAGACATCACAGCAAGGGAAGTAAATCAGGAATAAAGAATGACATTACATAAATGATAAACAGGTCAATTTTCCAAGGAGTCATAACAATCTTTATCATGTAAGTGGCTAACAAAGGACCATCACAGTTTGTAAGGCAAAAATTGATATAAATCCAAATAGATGAATCCATTATCAGAGTTGGGCACTTCAAATTCTTCTATTAGAAATGGACAGATCTAGGGCGCCTGGGTGGCTCAGTCGTTAAGCGTCTGCCTTCGGCTCAGGTCATGATCCCAGGGTCCTGGGATCGAGTCCCACATCGGGCTCCCTGCTCGGCAGGAAGCCTGCTTCTCCCTCTCCCACTCCCCCTGCTTGTGTTCCTGCTCTCGCTATCTCTCTCTCTCTCTCTCAAATAAATAAATAAAATCTTTAAAAAAAAAAAAAAAGAAATGGACAGATCTAGCAGGCATAAAATCAATAAGAACATAGTTGAATTCAACAATACCATCAACCCAACTGGATATAATTGACATCTTTAGACTGCTTCATTCAACAACAGCAGAAAATACATTCTTCTCAAGTTTATGTGGAACATTCACCAAATAGACCATTTTCTGCATCAGAAAACAACAAATTCAAAGGAATAAAAATCTTACTGGCTGTTCTCTGACCACAATGGAACTAAACTAGAAAGTAAAAAGAGAAAAATAACTGGAAAATCCAAAACTAAGTGGAGATCGACCAACACACTTTTTCCCCCTAAAGTTTATTTATTTATTTATTTATTTATTTATTTATTTATTTATTTGTCAGAGAGAGAGAGCGAGCTCATGAACAGGGGGAATGGCAGGCAGAGGGAGAGACAGGTTCCCCACTGTGCAAGGAGCCTGATGTGGGACTCTGATCCCAGGACCCTGGGATCATGACCTGAGCCGAAGGCAGACGATTAACCAACTGAGCTACCCAGGCGTCCAAGACCAACACACTTCTAAGTAACACGTGGGTCAAATGACAAATCTCAAGAGAAATTTTAAAATATCTTGGATGAAATGAAAATTGAGTAACTTGAAATATGTGGGATACAGCAAAACAATGCTTAGAAGGAAATTTCTAGCGGTGAATGCATGTATTAGAAAAGAAGAAAGATCTAACGTCAGTCATCTAAATTTCTGTCTTAGGAGACTAGAAAGAGAAGATCAAATTAAATCCAAAGTAAGGAGAAGGAAAAAAGTAATGAGAATTAGAAGAGGAATAAAAATGAAATTGAAAAGAGGATGTTAATAAAGACAATGAAGTTCCAACAGTTTATTTTTGCTTTTGCTTTACTTGCCTCAGGAGACATACTACTGCCTGTGTTATCTAGGATTTTAATGGTTTCCTGTCTCACATTTAGGTCTTTAATCCATTTTGAATTTATTTTTGTGTATGGTGTAAGAAAATGGTCCAGTTTTGTTCTTTTGCATGTTGCTGTGATGAGCACCAGCTATTGTATGGAAGTGTTGAACCACTAAGTTGAACACCTGAAACTGATATTACACTATATGTTAACTAAATGGAATTTAAATGAAAACTTAAAAAAAAATAGACAATGAAACTGAAAGCTGGTTCTTTGAAGAGATTTATAAAATTGATAAGCCTTTATCCAGGCAGGCTAACAAAAAAAGAGGACACAGGTTACTAATAAAGATCCCATGGACATTGAAAGATAATAAAGGAATACTAAATAATTCTGTGCCCACAAATTTGACAACCTAGATGAAATGGACTGAATTCTTGAAAGACACAATTTGCCAAAACTCATACAAGAAGAAATAGATGATCTGAATAGTCAGTCCTATATCTATTAAAGAAACTGAATCAGTAATTAGAAACCTTCCAAAACAAAGCACCAGGCCCAATACGTTCACTGGTAAGTTCTACCAAACATTTAAGGAAGAAATTATAACAATTCTCTTCAGTCTTTTTCAGAAGATAGGAGAAGGAATGCTTCCTAATGCATTCTACAAGGACAGCATTACCTAATACCAAATCCAGACAGACATTACAAGAAAATAAAATTACAAAAAATTCTTAAAACTCAACAGTAAGAAAAAAAATTAAAATAAGGTCCAAATATCTTAACAGACATCTAACCAAGGAATATATACAGATTGTCTATAAGCATATGAAAAGATGTGCCACATCATATGTTATTAGAGAAATGCAAATTAAAACCACAAAGAGAGATCACTACACATCTATTAGAATGGCTAAAATCTGGAACACGAAATCAGTAAATCCTGGAGAGGATGTGGAGCAATAAGAACTGTCATACATTGCTGGTTGGAATGCAAAATGGTACAGCTACTTTGGAAGGCAATCTGGTGGTTTCCTACAAAATTAAGCATACCCTTTACCATACAATCCAGCAATTGTGCTTTCATATTGACTCACCAGAGCTGAAAACTTATGTACACACAAAAACCTGCACATGGGTATTTATGGCAGCTTTATTTATAATTGCCAAACTTGGAAGCAACCAAGATGTCTTTCAGTAGGTGAAAGTAGGTGAATGGACAAGTAAACTTTGGTATGTCTAGATAATGGTATATTATTGAGTGCTAAAAAGAAATAAGCCATCAAGCCATGAGAAAACATTGGAGGAATTTAAATGGAAATTACTAAGTGAAAGAAGCCAATCTGAAAAGGCTTCTAAATGTATGACTGCCAACTATGTAACATTAAGGAAAAGGCAAAACTATGAAGACAGTAGAAAGATCAGTGGTTGCCAGGGGTTTGGAGGGGTGTGACGGAGCACAGAGGATTTTTAAGGCAATGGAAATACTCTATATGATACTATAATGATAGCTATATGCCATTATACTTTGTCTAAACCCATAGAATCTGCAACACCAAGAGGTAAACTGTAATGCAAACTATGGATTTTGGGTAATTATGATGTGTCACTGTAGGTTCATAAATTGTAATAAATGTACCACTCTGGTGGGGATTGTTGATAACGAGGAAGACTATGTATATATCGGAGCAAGGATATATGGAGTACCTCTGCACCTTTCATTTTGCTGTGAGACTAAAACTTCTCAAAAAAATGTTAATTTTCCGAAAGTATATTCCTGATGCATTTTATTTTTATTTTTTTAAAGATTTTATTTATTTGAGGGGCGCCTGGGTGGCTCAGTCGTTAAACGTCTGCCTTCGGCTTGGGTCATGATCCCGGGGTCCTGGGATCAAGCCCCACGTAGCCTCCCTGCTCGGCGGGAAGCCTGCTTCTCCCTCTCCCACTCCCCCTGCTTGTGCTCCTACTCTCACTGTCTCTCTCTCTGTCAGATAAGTAAATAAAATCTTCAAAAAAAAATGAAGATTTTATTTATTTGAGAGAGAGAGAGAGAGCACAAGTGGGGGGGGGTTAGCGCAAAGGGAGAGGGAGAAGCAGCCTCCCCATTGAGCAGGGAGCCCAATGTGGGGCTCGATCCCAGAACCCCAGGATCATGACCTGAGCTGAAGGTAGATGCTTAACCAACTGAGCCACCCCGGTGTCCCTCCTGGTGCATTTTATAAAGGGCAGAGGTTTTGTTGGATGTACATTATTTCTTCAGATAGAAATAGCATAAATTGTTGTTTCACTGATTCAATGGGTGACTTGAAGCATCAACATCTATTGTGTTCCCAACTTTGTCCACAGGTTTGAGAGGAGCTAGGATCTTCCTCTATGTCTCCTTCATCTCAAGCTCATATCTCCAAATGGACATAACATCTCAAAATGGATGTTAATGTATCATCTTCATATTAGGGTCTGTATCCATACCCCACATTGACCTCATCTGTTAAAGTATCAGACTATCATTTTACCTCTTGAGTTTTATGTTTTCTCTTTATTTTCACAAATGTAGATTTCCTTTTTTTAAATTTGAGTTCAGCTTTTTATTACTATCTTTTCTATGTCATCATAATTTCTAAATTTTTAGCAGTGTGTGGGAGATATAGAGGTTGTTGGGGATGTCTGCGTTAGTTCAGGCTGCCTTAATGCTTAATCCAGAAATCCACCATGTGAATCTTTGAATCTTGGTTTCTTCAATACAATAATAATGCTAGTTTCACAGGATTTGAACTATGAAATGAACCTTTGAATAATCAAATACTTAGGGTGTTATATTTATGCTGATTTGGAGATGTTAGCAATATTATTCGCTATCATATCAGATTACTTAATCTCATAAGAGTCAGAAGTATTGTGAGAAAAAAAGAAAAATTTTTATCAGGACCAAAAAATTACAAGGAAATTGAGTAGAATACTGATTGATTTGAATAGTTTGAGGAGAGATTCTGAATAAGGGAGGCTGAATCTTACAGAACGATGAAAGATGACAGAATTGTAAGGCAGATCTTTTCCACTTTGGGGTGAGACTAGACTATGTCCCCTTTAGTGTAAAGTTTGCAGTTGAAATTATGTCGATGCATGAGAAACAAGTAAAATATTTCTCTGACTACTGAGGGTTCCAAATGCATGAAAAAATGATCACCCTCCTGGAAACAGGCTGAATATGGAATAAAATGTAACTCACCTTAATCTATAAAATCGTTACTATTGGACTAATGTATAGGACTCCAGTGTGAAAATTAAGGGCAGAGTATGAGAAGGGGAAGGTGGAAGTAGACAAAGAATGGCCAAAGCCACCTGTATAGAACTTGATGCCTCTTTGGTTTTGTTTGTTTATTTGTTTAGAATGAAAGCTCTGAAGGAGACTAGATACAAGTCTATCTGACATCTTTTCTAATGATCAACATTGCCCCTCTGTGTCTATCACATTAATCCACTTCAGATGTCACCTTAACCCAGTAAAGTCGTCTCTAATGTTCCAGATGCAATGGCAAACTGAAAGGAACATTTTATTCTTGCTTAGAAGAGTAAAATCAAGTACTGTGTTGCTTTGTCAGCTTATTCTACAAATTTATCAGGGTGGAACCAGGAAGGATTTCGTATTCATTGAAAGATGAGGAAGACGATGGAAGATTTATAGTAACCCAGTTTGTAAAGTCTCCATGGTTGGGGAATGTTAGGAGGCAGCTTTTCATTTGTAGCGAATGTCCAGACCCGCGTAGGCAATACCATCTGAATGTTAGAAAAAATGAATTATAGACTAGGTTAAACAAAAGGTATGTTATTATTTTCAAATGCATCTTGTATACTGGAGATGGGAAAATACGTTTTCCTTAGGTGGTTAAACATTTTCTATACATACGTGTTTTCTTTATTTGTTTACTTGTGCCAGTGACTCAACCCTGCTGTGCATAGAATCACCTACAATTAGAGGTAAATGATTTCCCAGACTCAGACAAAATCTTCAGAATCCTTGCAGTTAGGTTCCAGACATCAGTTTTTTAAAGGAGCCCCCAGGATGATTTTCACACTGTTGCGAGCATGCTAGAAAGTCATGTACATGAGTTGCATCTTTTCACAATGTTAGTTTTATTCAATCATAAAGCAAGTTTAACATAATTGTATAGCAGGCTCAGGGTTCATAACTCAGTGACATTTCGCTATGCATTTATCTTGGCTTCATACACATCACACAAAGCAAAGCACAGTGTAAAGTCACACAGATACAATAAGGGCTAAGAAGGTAACCAACCAAACACATATTGAGTGCATAGTTGAGATGAGGCCTCTGTCTGGTCTGTGTCAGCTTTTGGCACCTACTGCTTCTTATGTTCAAGCAGTGAAAGATCTCTGTTATGTTTAGAGATTGGTTGGGCAGAGCCTTTGGTAGCAGTTGCATTTTTAGTGTGGTCAGATGTGGAAGGGTCAGGGTTTGGAGAGTCTGACAATTTGCTGCAAAAGTCCTCCCTTTTTAAAGGAGTTTAATCAGTCTTGGGCTTTCATAGGTCTCCTCTGGTTACAGTGATTATCAGCTCTTGGTTCTTCCAGGTTTACGTGGCCTTACAGTTTCAGTCCTTAATATTGTCAGTCTGTGCTGGTTTTCGTGACATGTGGTCTTAGCTGCCATGTCCTTGGCTGCTTGTATCACTGCTTGACATGAGTCACTGCTTGGCATGACTGACCCCATCTTGCTCTCTACACACATACGTTTAAATTTGAGAACCACTGAGATAAGCAAATCTTTCCATTCCCATCACTTTCCTATTTACAACAGAGCAAGGTAGAATTTCGGTGGTGTTGTCTGAATCATCAAAAACTTCAGTTTCTAAAGTCCATTTTTAAAAAGGCTTTAAATGAACAATGATGATACAAAATATTTACAAGAAAAATGCTTTTGGTTTTTTACAGCATTTCTTGAAGACTTCGTCCTCTAGTTATTCAAGCAAAACACATTGGATTTAGACCAGACTGCCACCTTTCCATATTTTACCGATTTATTTTTGTCAGTTCTCTGTTTTTCTCCTTTAGAATGTAACTTCCACTGGAGCAAGAGTTTTTGGGTGTATAGCTTAATGCTTTACTCCTATCAATGTATGACACATAGTAAGTATTCAATAACTCTTTGGATTCAATGAATGAAATTGCTTCTAAAAAGCAGTTAAGAAAGCACCTGAAGCATCATGTTGATGCAATGCCTATATCTGATCTCAAGCTTTCTAAACAAGAATTATATGTGTTAATACATGTGAAGATGCTATAAAATGGGCTGTAATTAGCCTTGGAAAATGGAAAAGAATTGAATAAAGTAGCTCTATCATTTATAAAGTTTTCCCTTCCAAAAGTCTAGTCCAGTTATCTTAATCCAGATTACCTTGCCTTCTGCCTTTTCTGAAGCTCCATTGCCTTCATATGGGAGAGAATGGAATTGAGTAACTCCTTGTTTTCTGAGAATCTATATAAAATACAGTTCAGTCCCATTGAGACTTTTTTTTTTTAAAGATTTTATTTATTTATTTGAGAGAGAGAATGAGATAGAGAGAGCATGAGAGGGGGGAGGGTCAGAGGGAGAAGCAGACACCCTGCTGAGCAGGGAGCCTGATGTGGGACTTGATCCCGGGACTCCAGGATCATGACCTGAGCCGAAGGCAGTCGCTTAACCAACTGAGCCACCCAGGCGCCCCCACTGAGACTTTATAAGATCCTTGAAACCAGAGACAGTGCCAGCTATTTTATTTTTTTTTTTTGTACATTGATTATGACTAGTCAAGGATTGGCAAATGACAGATACTTACTCAGTAAATAATTGGTAGAAAAACTATTCAGTTGCACCAAAAAGGCTGATTGCTCTATAGAAATAATTTGGAAGACAGTCTCCAGGAAATGCCTGTTTCCTGACCTCAGCCAATTCAGATTGAAGCTTCTGAAATATGGCCAAAGGACTGGGTCTTTTCATCTACCTCTTATCCCATCTGGTCTGGCAGAGTTTCTTGAAGCATGGTATAAAAATAAACTTAGATTTTTATTGAAAATTCAGATTCATGGACCATAGCCCATAATATACTAAATCAAAATCTCTCATATTGGGGACCAAGAATTTACAGCTTTGATAAAATACCCAGATTATTCCTTATACCCTAAAGATTGAGAACCATGTTGCTTAATGATTATAGCCAAGATCTGGAGTTTACCCATTACGCTTCCTGAGGAAAAGGCCCGTTTGAAGAAGAGTGCAGATACATTTTGGGGGATCCAAAAGGAGCTGCAGTTTTAAAGTTTTCTAATGTACCACTTCACTGTCTAGACTGCAGCAGGATTTTAGAGATTGTGTATATTGTCCTTATCTGATCTTTTACTCAAGTAATATTAAAATGGCCTAAGAAAAAACGTCAGTTTCCTGAAGTTCCAAATAGGAATGGTTCACCAAACCCTGCCCCTGTATCCTGATGCTGATATCTGTCTTTGTAGCCCTAAATGGGTTAACGTAAGTTAGCCCCACCATCTCAGAGGCACCCCGGCCAGAGCTGCGGCTGCTCTTCGCACCAGATGTGTGTTTACTGTGTGTTCTCTCACTTCGGGTTCCTTCCCCCAACACCCGACATGCCTAGTCCGTCTTTTCCAGTCAGTCACGTCCTGGGATCCAATGTATAAATTCAATATTGCATGTATTGTGCATAACTGTTCTAAAGGATCTTATTTTGTGTACCATGTATGTCAGAATATAGTGTACATGGCCATATAATGTAAAAAGACAATGCAACCAACTAAGTGTCATACCAACTAAAATACCAGATAAATTTTAAACAGTGGAAAAAAAATTTTTTGTTGTTTTTTGTTGGAAATCCATCACTTTATTTTTTTTATTTATTTTTTTTTTTTAAAGATTTTATTTATTTATTTGACAGAGAGAGGCACAGCGAGAGAGTGAGAGAGGGAGAAGCAGGCTTCCTGCCGAGCAGGGAGCCCGATGTGGGGCTCGATCCCAGGACCCTGGGATCATGACCTGAGCTGAAGGCAGACGCTTAACAACTGAGCCACCCAGGCGCCCCGGAAATCCATCACTTTAATGAGAACTTCTTCTGCTGTACTGAACTCCCTCCCCTCCGAAGACTCTTTTCCTGTTGAAAGCCAGTATTTTATATTCCCCAGCCAACTCCTAAACTCCAGATGTAGCTGTCTTCCATCTTCAGAGTTCCAGCCCTGGAGAGAGCATTATGTGGAGGGAGGGTAAAAAGTTGATAGGAAAAAAGGGATAATGACATGCCCCATGGTTCATTTCTGGATTTCTTCCCAGGCCAATTCAAAACCTTCCAAATACGGTCAAGAACCAACAGGCTTGCACTTTCATCACAAATTGTTCACAAAACTGCCCACATCTCTCAGACTAGGTGTCCTCCCCACATGGGCAAGGCCCCATAGAAGGACACCCCAGCTTTTCCCAATAGTAATAAGTAACCCTTTGGTCTGAGCAGCACTGGAAGCTGGCTTGGGAACTACCCATAGCTACCGCGGTGCGGCCAAGCCTGTTTTATAGCCATCTGTCTTCATGTCATCGAGCCCTAGCTCCTCGTTTTGGTCAAATGTGCGCTTATAATGCTCCACCTTCATCTGAGGATCATCTTCAGGTGCATACGCATTTCTTCCAAACTATATGGTCCACTTTCCTCTTTCTAGTTTGCTAACATTAAAAGTTATAATTTAATGTTTTTAACCAAAAACCTTTTTTAAACAAGCAATGGTGTATAATTTTGTCATAAGTTTGATCCCAGTTGCTAAGCCATTTTTTTGGACCCAACCAAACACTCCTAGCTCTGTCACTATCTTAATGGCCCTTTTACATCTGGCATCTGACAACTACAGTAGAAAATAACTCTGTTGTCAAGTGACCAGTGTCTCCAGACCATAGTCTTGCTTACCCAAACTAGTACCACACTGTGAATTTTATCATTTATAAAATATTCATAGTTGCCACCCAAATGAACTTGTGTCCATCTGATAATGTGATAAAATTACTCTATCAGTTGCTGGAAAAGAGAAGAGGCAAAGTCAACTATATTAGCTGAACTTGTATAGAATCAGCTTCTGTCATTTACAGAATGTGGAGTTCACAAAGCACAAAAAGGACTAGGCACAAGACGAAGAGTTGGCTTTCAATAAATCACTCCTAGACACTTGCATTTTAGGGAAAAAGGAAACATTTTTTGCTGAATAACTTTCTCTTTATTGATCTTTTCTGGTTTTCAGGCCCACTCACTGGGGAAAAAAAAAGGCAGATTAGTTGGATGTGGTACACTGGGCATTTATATTTAAATGTTTGTTTAATCAAGAACAATTAAATTTAAACTCTGCTCATGAAATTGCTATTGATTATTAAAGACTGTATTATAGAGAATACACAAATTTAGAAAGCAAAAGAAAAAAAGACAAAAAAACAAGATCTTGAAGAACTTCATGGACATGTTTTTACTTTGTACATTTTATCAGTGCAATGGAACCATTAATGTAAGATTAACTAAATAATGTTAAGTTTGTCTTGAAAATAATATAGTAAAAAATGATTCATTAAAAGTGATTTCTAATATATTTTTAAACTTGCAACTTAGAGAGAAAGACTCTTAAAATTTGAGAGGCTTTGGGAAATAGACCTTGGATGTCTTTTGCCAAAGTGATTTTTTAAAATTCAGAACTGAATTATACTCCCCTTAATTTTCAGGGATTTGTTAGTATCACTGGGAAAAATCTCAGACACCTTAATATAGTATAAAATATATTTTTAAATGGCCTTTTTTTTTAGCTTGCCTTTTCTGTCTCCTCTCTTCCCTCCACTCTGATGGACTCCTAGACTAGAGTCTCATTAAATATATGCCATTTCCAGAATATCAGAATATGCTACCATCTGACAAATCTGTTCTTTAATATATTATTTCTTTTCTTTTTAATGTCCTGTCTATAAAAAATATCATTAATCTGGGGTGCCTGGGTGGCTCAGTCAGTTAAGCGTCTTTTTTTGTACATTGATTTTGGCTTTTGTACTCTTGATTTTGGCTTAGGTCATGATCTCATGGGTCATGGGACCAAGCCCTGTGTGTAGGGCTCCTCACTCGGCAGAGAGTCTGCCTAAGGATTCTCTCCCTCTGCCCCTCCCCCTACTTGCAGTCTCTCTCTCTCTCTTTTTCTCTCTCTCTAAAATAAATAAATAAATAAATCTTTTTTTAAGAAAGTATCATCAACCTTGAATATTCAACTCAAATGTTCAGGCTCTTAAAAATCTGAGGCAGAGTTCATTACTTCTGTGTTCTCATATCTCTTGGTCAGCACCATTAATATGACCCACATCACATTCATTTCCTGTCTCTTCAAATAAACTCTGAGTCCCTCAATTCTGGAACCAAATCTTAAGATTATTCGTATTCACGGTTCTTAGAACAGGGCCTACTACAGATTATTCATTAATATTTTAGTGATAAATAAATGATTGAAAATAGAATGAAAGAAATCAAAATTTTTCTTAAAGAAACTTGAATTTGATACTTACATTTTTTTTAAATTTTATTTTATGTCTTTCAATCTAGGTTAAATCTTCTGACATGGGATGGTAACTGTCCTTCCATCTTGAAATTATTTTGGTATACCCAAATCATGTTGAACCAGGCCAGTCTCAGCTGAGTTGAAAATTCCATTTGCATGAACATATGAAAGGATCTGAGTTGAATTTGAGGTATGTACATGCCCAAGACTTAGGGTATCTGTCTCTGAAGTACTAAAGTGGGAAACACTTCCAAATTGCTAAATAATTCAGAATTTGCAGATTTTTTTCTTGTTTACATAAGAAAATGTGTTTTATCTACACCGCAGAGGTTATCATAAAAACAACACTTTAGGGGCGCCTGGGTGGCTCAGTTGGTTAAATGTCCGACTCTTGATTTTGGCTCAGGTCATGATCTCAGGGTCATGAGATTAAGCCCCACGTAGGGCTCTGCACTCGGTGTGGAGTCTGCTTGTCCTCTCTCTGCTTGCTGTCTCCCTTTCTTTCTCTCTCCCTCTCTCAAAGTCTTTAAAAAAATCACTATTACTAGGTATGGAAAGACTTTATAATATAAAAAGTGTACTCAGAGCTTTGAGTATTGTTATCTTTTACCATTGGAAATGGCAGAAAGATGGGAGAAGAAAGTATCTCTGCTTTTAATGTTTTTCCATTTTTTTCTTTTTTAAAAATATCCCTCTTCTTTGAAAAGAGTACCTTTATAGTGCTTAACCTAATGAAACTCAAACAGAAGTACAGCATACTTTTCAGTTCATGAAGAATAAAAGATTAGTGCTATGGGATTGGGATTGGTAAAGTGCAAAGCCACCTCCCAGTCCTGTGCAGGTACAGGGGACGTACACCTTGACTGCAAGTAGTTACTTGACTCAAAGCAGGAACAAAGTTTTGGTTTAATTCAGTCTGATAATTCTGAGTGAAGCAGTTTTATAATTCTATAGATGTGTTACATTTATGTCCAACTCACAGTATATTTGGTTAAGTTTATCATTACGTTAACTATTTTGTTATAAACCTGAATGTGTGGGAATTTCCTGACTTCTAGGCTTGAGTGATTTACTATAAGTATACTATTTGTTGAAATAAAAATTAATATTTATTATTTCTCTTGGCACATCACAGGAAAAATGTAGGAGGCATTCAGATGGGCTTGTTTATGGGATCACACATTTCTCAGAAATGATAATCAGAAAAATTTATTGTTGCAGATAAAATTTCAATCAATGTCAGTGAATATGCTCTGGGATATCTTCTTCATATGTTTCCATTAGAAGCTTAATTTGGATTTGCATTGTGTACATATTTTCAATCTTTCAGTACTAGCAAAAATATTTATAAATTTTGGTGTTAATCTCTGTGCAGTCATCTCACATATAATATTAGAAATAACCTGAGTAGTATGCATGAATGAATGTAGGGCAACAAAACAGAATGAAGTTTCTGTACATACAAAAAACACCTGCTTTAAATAAGAACATTTTGCTGGGAAGTCTTCAGAGCAGGGTAATTATAAAAACAGTAATTTAATGTGTTTAATTGATTGAGGGCCATAACAAAATGCTGTCCTTAATTTCTCTCTCTTGTTCTTCAGTTTTCTTAGCACTGTTCTCATGGTGTTGTTAAGAACGTTAAATAAAAAATAATAATAAAAGTAAAAGCGGGAATGGGAACCAAACCCCAGCATAAGATCAACAAGGAAGTCTGTGTGGCTGAGGCTGAGAATAAGTTTATTCACCTGTAGTTTATTTCTACTCTGGGGTCAACAGGCAGTTATATCATTATGTGAGGTAGGGAGATCTGTCTCATGTTCTCATTCAGAAGATTGGTTTCTCTCTCCATCAGAAAAGGAATAAGATGATCTCTGTCAGGATTCAAAATTCTCCAGATTATAACCACAGTCTAAAATTACAGCCACAAAAAAATAAAAATAAAATTACAGCCACATCCTTGTTTACTTACACATGCAAGTTAAGATGAAAACAAATGAACTACTTGGCTTACCCTACCCTGCATTGAGAAAGTTAGATTTTTTTTACTTTGAGAAATGAGCTGCCTGACTTACATTTTCAACTTTGTCTATTGCATGACCTTGATTATGCCGATTCACTTTCTTAGACATAGTTAGCTAGTTTCAATTTCTGCTCATTCAAACTGAGGGAAATAAGTGGTCTACTAATTAGTCAAGAGCATATAGATAAACATTCTTTCTCTCATATCACTTCAATTTTACAAATATTAAACATTTAGGGCTAGTATGCCCTAAAACTTCTACAAAGTCATATGTACATTTGTACTGGAAACAAATCTATTATATAAATTCAACTGTATTGGGGCGCCTGGGTGGCTCAGTCGTTAAGTGTCTGCCTTCAGCTTGGGTCGTGATCCCGGGGTCCTGGGATCGAGCCCTGCATTGGGCTCCCTGCTCAGCGGGAAGCCTGCTTCTCCCTCTCCTGCTCCCCCTGCTTGTGTTCCCGCTCTCGCTGTGTCTCTCTCTGTCAAATATAATCTTTAAAAATAAATATATAAACAATAAATTCAATTATATTTATACAACTTGACCCATCAAGAACCTCTAGTAATATGTACATTAAAATAATGTATTTTAATGGCTAACCATCCCACACCTTATTCACATGCCTAGTGTTTCTCTGTTATTTTTGCCAAAAACAACTTAGTAGCTTCAGGAAGAGTTGCTAGATTTAACAAAAGTACAAAATAATTAATTTTGAATTTCAGATAAACAAATAATTTACGGTCATACTTAAACTGAAATATTATTTGTTCTTTATCTGAAATTTAAATTTAACTAGGCACCCTGTATTTATCAGACAACCCTCTTCCTATGGGTTCCTAAAGAATCTGTAGTGGGGCGCCTGGGTGGCTCAGATGGTTGAGTGTCTGCCTTCGGCTCAGGTCATGATCCCAGGGTCCTGGGATCGAGTCCCACATCGGGCTCCCTGCTCCTTGGGAGCCTGCTTCTCCCTCTGCCTCTCTCTCTCTGTCTCTCATGAATAAATAAAATAAAAATCTTTAAAAAAAAAAAAAGAAAGAAAGAATCTGTCGTCAACATGACTCATGTTGGAAACATGACCACCTCAAGATGTGGAATCTGGGTAATATTGGGGATGCCCCAGTTGACACATTCAGAGGGTTTTTCCAAAGAGGGATTTGGAGAGTTCGTGCCCAAACATACATGTAGGATCAAAGAATCCCATAGAAGATGATCTGAAATTTATAGGAGTAAAAGGACTGACTCATCACCTTGGATGTGCTGTTAATTTAACAGTGGAGAGGGGTAGGCCTGATCATGAAATAAATCCTCTATTCAGCTCTGGAGAGAGGCTTATAAATGAAATAAGGGAACATGCAAAGATCTTTTTAAAAATTTAATCAAAATGTTTGTATAGAGTATTACAACTGTTCTACCCATAAACAATTTAAAGTTCATTTTTTCAGCTTTATTACAGTAAAAGTAATGAATTATAAGCTGTGTATATATATATATATATATATATATATAAATTGTACAATTTAAAACTTTTAACATGTATATACACCCATGAAATTATCATTATAGGAAATAAAAACATACTTGTCATTTCCACAATTTTCTTCATGTTCTTTATAAGCCCTCTACCCACCCTTTTATCTTCTCCCACAGAGCTCATCTCTTTTATATCACTATGGATTAGTTTGTAATTTACTAGAACCATGTATAAATGGAATCAGAGATCAGTGCATTCTCTCTCTCTCCCACTGCATGTGTCTTCTCTTATTCAGCATTATTCTTTTGAGACTCATTCATTTTCATAGATACATCAATAGTGCAATTTTTGTATTGTGGAATAGTATTCTGTTACATGTATATACCATAAATCTGTGTATCTATTCAACTACTAATGGACATTTGTGTCATTTCTAGTTTTTATCTATTATAAGTTAAGCTGCTATCGATATTCATGTATTTGTATAATTACTTTATTTATCTTGGGTAAATATTTAGGCATGCAAGGCACAATCATTTGCCAGGTGTAGATTTAATTTTTTTTAGGAAATTGCCAAAATGTTTTCCAAAGTGGTTGCACCATTTTATATTACTAGCAGCGGTGGTTGAGTGTTTATGGTGTATAAATATACATGTAGGTGAAAAACAATTTTAATTATCCGAGCCTGATCCAAAACTGTTTTACATGTAAACACAAAACACTTTTGCACATTTTAATATATACAGAATTTTCTAGGAATAAGACTACCATGTAAATCTACCATGTTTGTTTGGAACTTTATCAAGTATTGTTCATTTTGAAAAATCTTGTTTTGAATTGCCAGTATAGTACACCCATACTAGTGTGACAATATCAATATGTCAATATGTTACATCATTATTTCTGTCATATTCATGGTACTTTTACATTTCAATGAAGATATCTGACTGCATAATTATATTTTTAGTGCGGTTGTGCCAAAGCATCTACATACTCAAATGCATATTATTTTATTATACGTTTCCTCTTATTTCTGTTATATATTACAGTTAGGGAATTTTATATATTAAAGATAATTATAAGTAAAGATACATTTTATTTTATATTAATACCATTTCACAATAGCTGTGTTAAGCTGAATAATGTGGCCTCCCCAAAAAATTCCCAAATACTAAATCCAGAACTTGTAAATATGCTATCTTCCATAGTAAAAGGGACTTCTCAAATTTGATTAAGGATCATGAAGTGAGGATATTGCTTTGGATTACTTAGGTACACCCAGTGGATCACAGGATCCTTATAAGAGGTAGGCAGGAGAATCAGAGTCACTATTAGGAGATGTAACAAGATGGGCATGAGGTTTAAGTAATACAAAGAAGAGACCAGAGCCAAAGAATACAGGTAGCCCCCAGATGTTGAAGAAGACACTGAAATGGATTCTCCATTTAGAGCCTTCAGAAGGAACTAGCTTTGCCAGCACTTTAGCACAGTGTGACTAGTTCTGGACTTATCCCCAGAACTTGAAGATAATAAATTTATGTTGTTTTAAGCCACTATGTTTGTAGAAATTTGTTACAATAGAACAGAAATACAGTGAAATAGAAATATAATAAAGGGATCATATACTAAATCATATAGTAAAGAGATAATTTAAAACTGTGGAAACATTGGGTCCTCGGTGCTTTATTTTTTATCATTATTAAATAATTTTTTTTTTTTTTTTAAAGGGAGAGAGCACAGGCGTGGCAGGGAGGGGCAGAGGGAGAGGGAAAGAGAGAATCTTAAGCAGGCTCTATGCTCAGTGCAGAGCTGGAGCTGGGGCTCCATCTCATGACCCTGACATCATGACCTGAGCCAAAATCAAGAGTCGGATGCTTAACCGACTGAGCCACCCAGGTGCCCCCTCAGTGCTTTATTTATGTTTATTGTGGAGACCTATTATGGCATATAAAATATACAAGAAATGTGTCTTAGAAATCACACTGACAGGTTTGTCAATGTTGGCTTGGAAGTTGAGGATAAGGCTGGAGGTAGAGACTACTTAGAAGCAGTTGAAATGGTACTGTAATTCTTTCTATGTGTGACCTTTTGACTGGACTGGGAGCATCTCAAGGGGAGGAGTATTAGTATATTTGCCTTTGTTTCATCTACTCCAAATTATAGTTGGCATACAGCTAATTCACAGATAATATTTGACTAGCGTACTGCTAAAGGTGTTGATCTTGCCAAGTACACAGAAAGAAATAGTTTTTTGGTCATTAATTCTGAAATATTTACCTCATTATGTTTATCAGTAGTGAATGACTATCCAACCTGCTTTCCTGAAGAGTAAATGTGATTTTGAAAGTCGTATTTGTCATAAATTATATTAATTTATTTTATTTTTTAAAAGACTTTATTTGATAGAATGTGAGAGAGAGCACGAGTGAGGTGAGGGGCAGAGGGAGAAGCAGACCCCCGCTGAGAAGGGAGCCTGATGAGGGACTTGATCCCAGGACCCTGGGATCATGACCTAAGCCAAAGGCAGATGCTTAACAGACTGAGCTACCCAGGCGCCCCATAAATTGTATTAATTTAATTAACTGAACAGAAATTCCATGAGGTCAGAACCTGTGTCGTCTTTGTTCATTGATGATTCCCAAGTGTCCATAAGAAGATCCACTGGGCACACAGAAGGCACTCAATAAATATTCATTGAAAGGATAAATTATAAGAGAATCTGAGGAATGCTTCTACATCTCATTTATAGTACCTAAAACTGTTTCTGTTACTGTACGTTTCTTTTTCTGGATATACTTTCACTATATTTGATTTAAACTATGTCATTGCTTTATAGTTTTAAGGTGCCTAACTAGACCAATTTATATGATGACACTTTATTAAAATTTCTACATTTTTGTGTCAATTTCATTTTCCTCAAGCAAAAATATATTTCTATAAATTATATTTTCAATATATTTTTGCATAATTATGCCTAATTTAGCTCATCTTCCCTTTCTTCAGACTTTTTTTTTAACTCAAATTTAACATTTATTTTAGGGAGATGAATTGATGAATACCTACTAGGTGTTGAGCACAAATATTTGATTTTTAAGTAATCTTATGGGCTAAATTTTCCATTGTATCAATAAAGAAGGTGAGAACTAGATATTAAGTTATTTGACAGAAATTATACAAATAGCAAATGGCACAATTGGAATTTGATTTTGGTTGTCTGTGTCTACAAAATTCAAGTTCTTTTCTCCAAACCCCAGTGGTTTTCTTATATTGAATCACCTGTGCCAACATTTAAGCGTTATGGACTGAGAGAAAAGTCAGTGGCTACAAACCCATCTATTTCACTTCAACATCCAATTGCAAAAGAAGAAATAGCTGTTAGGTAGAAAATAGAAGAACTGCAAGGTGAGACTTTTTAAACCTGCAATATCCAAACTATATCAACGTGAAATGATTTATTATTTGCACCCAAACTCTAGGGCCAGGCCCTGGGGGAACATATCAAGGAAATCATCTTTTCTACAAATCAAGTAACCAGGCTTCTTTGTCCTTTCTTTTTTCCCGCCTCCTCTTTCTCCTTCTCCTGTCTTCCTCTATATTAGCCAGAGTTCTCCAGAGAACAAGAACCCTTAGATGATAGATAGATAGATAGATAGATAGATAGATAGATAGATAGATAGATTTATTATAGGAATTGACTCACATGGTTATGGGGGCTGAGAAGTCTCATAGTCTGCTATCTGTAAGTTGGAGAATAAGGAAAACTAGTGGTGTAATTCAGTCCAGTCCAAGTAAGCAGGCCTGAGAACCAGGGGAGCTGATGGTATAAGTCCAAGGGGGAAGGCTCCAGGACCAGGAGCACTGATGTCTGAGGATAGGAGAAGGTGGATGTTACAGGTCAAGTGAAGAGAGCAAATTTACCCTCCGTTCATTTTGTTGTTCTTTTCAGGCCCTAAAGAGATTGGATGATACTCACATTCCTGAAGGCCATGTTCTTTACTGGGTCTATCAATTTAATGCTAATTTCTGCTGGACCCCCCCCCCCCCCCCACACACACACACACTCACACAGACACACCCAGAAATAAAGTTTAGCTATCAGGGCATCCTTTAGTCAAGTGGACACATAAAATTAAAATTAACCATCCCACTACCTTACCTCTCTCTCCTCTAACCTCCTCCTTTTCACCTTCCCCTCTTCCTCCTCCTCCTATTCATGCTTGCTGTTAAATATTTCATGCTCTAGAAGAATAAAACAGAAGGAATAGGCGTAAGTTGCAGAAAAAATGGCTCAGGTTAAACAAAGGTCAAATATGAGAAATCCAAATAAACAAGGAAATAGAATATTGAAGAAAGTGTAGAATCTTATTTCCTTAAGATGTCATAGAGTACCATTAAAACACGTAAGCATCCTTAGGAAATAATTGAACAACAAATAACATGTCATCTGCTTCTCCCCTTTGTACCCAATACTTCCTCATTCTGAATAGATAAAACCCTTATAATAATTTATTTAGCTCCGAAAAATTACTTTGTACTTGGTAAGTGATGTAGGAAATGTTGGGGTTCAGAGCCGATGGCCAAGAAAGAATTCTTGAGATGTCTTCGGTGCAAAAAGGTGCTTTTACTAAAAGCACAGGGACAGGACCCTTGGGGAGAAAGTGCTGCACTGGGGTTGTGACAGGTGACTGATACATACTTTCAAGTTGGGAGGAGGTTAGGGATAGCATAAGTCTCAGGAATTTTGGAAACAAGGTTTCCAGGACCTTGAGGGGGCTAGCTTGAGGGGACCGTTTAGGAAAAGGTCATTTATTACTGTTTAGTCATGAGACCCTTTGGATGTGTATCAGTGGGTCATATGCTTGGAGGATAATTGCTAGCATATATCTTGTGGGGTAGAGATAAATGAAATTTCCAAAGGAATTTTTATATGTTAAAGTAGACTTACAGGATCCTGGGGGGTTGGGCTAAGATTGCTTTTTTGCCCTTAGCAAAGTGTCAACATCAAGGCAGCTGAGCTCCCAGAAGGTCACTCTGCCTGTTTGAAGGACTTGTCAATGGGCTGTAGGAAATAAGGAAGTTTATTTTTTTCTCTTTTTCCTTTGTTTGCCACATCAGTAAGTGTTCGTTCCCATAAAATATTGAAGAAATGTGTGATTCTGTGCCTTTGAAAAGCTCACAGTCAAATCTAGCAAAAAAAAAAAAAAGAAAGAGCATAAAATGTTTTGTTTTTGTGTGATTTTGGAAAAAAAAGAAACATTTACTGATAGAGTATTTGTATTCACATGAAGAAGGAGTGACTCTGTAGAGGTAGGAGCTGAGGAAAAATCTGGCTAGGGGAGATATCTCTGTTTAAATTCTTTTGGGATTCTCTTTATTGTCGGCTAATCCTCCTTTGTCCTACAGGGCTGTTATAACCCAACTAGCTTAGACACATCCCAAGTCAAATCTCAGTCAGGTAAAGCCTATTAAAAGAATCAGTGAGTCCAACAGACTATAATTTTTATTCATCATCTTCCCCTTCTCTTCCTCTCAGTTTTATACGTGTATATATCAGCAATAGGCTTAAATGATTGCAGTACAGTGCTCACTGGAAATAGAGAGTTGTGAACTAAATGCCTCCTTAGCATCTTTTCATCTCTTTTCAGTTCTTTATATCCACTGTTTTGGAAAAGATTCATTATAAAAATATCTAGCCGTAACATTTTTAACATTCATTCTTCTTCTAAGGAAAATGAAATTGCATTGTGTTTATAGTTATTGCCGTCGTTTTCCCCACGTTATTTCTAGGCCAAGAAGATTTTTGCCATTCTTAGCCTGATTTTGAAAGTACCATTTATCTCCCAAAAAATGTCTTTAGAAAATCTAGATGACCTTCTATGGCACAATTAATAATACTCCCAAGCCACTGGGAAAGTAGAAAATACCTTTTTCCTTAACAGTTCCATTTACCATGTCTTCTTCCTTCTCCCTCATTTATCTGTAGACCTTCAGTTAGGGTTTTAGAAGGCAGAAGTGTGCTGTCCATTAGCTCCACAGTAGACTACAGGAAGAGATGTAAGCAGTGCAATAAGAGCAGGTGAAAGAAGAGCTATTTTTCCTGTTCAAGAAAACAGAAGTGACATCCTTGTAAACTTTCAGAAATGCAATATCAAATTCATCTTAGATGACAATATGTGCAAAGTGTGATGAGAAATCAGCCCATGCTATTTATTCATCATTATTATTCACATAATAAAGAAGGGAGGCCCTGGGTTAAAGCGCCAGTATCTTAAAAAAATATGTATATATAATGTTTTGTTTTTTTCCTTGTGAAAAATGATACTCAAACCCAGCTACTTAGCTGAGTCTTCCGTTCCAAAGTGAGGCCTCTTCCATTGTAGTTACACCCTGCAAAGGGATTTCTCCATCAGCCCCAGACTACCAAAACAGCTTTAGAACAGTAAAAGATGGAGAAATATAGCAGTGTCAATCTGGCCATACTTTGGACAAAGATGCCTACCAAACTTTGATTAAAACCATCTTCCTAAACAGTCTCACTGAGCAGCTATAGAAATCATAATTAAAGAATCTTAAGAACGTCCTTCTTTTTCTACTGAATTCAGAAATTCCTAAAAGAGTAACACACTGAGATTAAAAAGAACAACCACTTTTTATCCAAGAATTAGAGCATTGTCTTTTTTTTTCATTGTCATGGACAAATTTAAGGGGCTTTCTTCTTATATTAAAGGAAAAATGCTTTGATAATCCATGGTCATGATGCTTTTTTAATTTTTTGTATTTAGTTTTGCTTTCCACTGTAAAACCTCAGATTGAGTTCATGTTCAGATCATCAATTGTATGGCTTACTGCCCTGGCCTCCTCCTGTTTTCTTTGCTTCCAGTTGCTTGTCTAACTCCAGTTTCCTCTCTCTCCATACTGTTGTTGGTCTCCTTTGAAAAGTAATCATGTGTATTAGTTAATGTTCTCCAGAGAAATGGAACCAACAAGGTGTTTGTGTGTGTGTGTGTGTAATATATAATACATATATTTATTTTATATAATATGCAATCTCTTTATATATCATATCTTTATAAATATATATTTATTTTACATAATATGCAATCTCTTTATTGTAAGGAATTGGCTCATGCATTTATAGAGGCTGATAAATGCAAAATCTATAGTGGTAATGTTGCAGTTCAAGTACAAAGGCCTGAAGGCTGCTATAGAACTGGGAGGAGCTGATGTCCTAGTTTTAAGGCCCATCACACAGGAGAGTTATCTTTTGCTTAAGAGAAGGTCATTCTTCTATTCTATGAAGGCCTTTATAACTGTTGGATGAGGCCCACCTACTTTATGTAGGGTTAAGAACTACTGTAGTTTTTTGTGCAGTTAATTGCCCCTCCTCAGTTATGAGCAAAGGCAGTTTTCTTCAAAAGCACATCCATATGCTTTTCAGTATCTAACACATGACATGGAACACTATTATAGGCTTTCAAAAAAGTTTTTTGAAATTTAAATGAGTTTGTGTGTATATATATATGTATATATATATATATATATATATATACTTTGTCTTTACAGCTCTGTATTTATATCAACTTCTGGAATTTTAGATCAGATTTCTTTGTGGGTAGGAGGATGTCAAGGAATGTTGTGATTCTGAACTAACAAGATGGCCCAGGTCATTCAGTTGTTCATGCTAAGATTTAAATAAAAAAGAGGCATGAGGCACATGAATTACATAATTTCCTTTGAGCCTCAGCAGAAAAGGACATGCCATGATTTTTTTTTAACTTTTCATAAATGCCACTAGCAATTAATTAAATTTATCATAAATGTGACCCACTGGCCTACTGATCAGCAGCCCACATGTTACAAGGTATTGAACATTCTTAAATCTAAGACCTCTAACTTTTGGGTAGTAAATCTAAAATATGCATTTTTCAGAATATTAATAGTTGTACTTCATAATTTTATAAAGCCTTTCATACAGGATTTTAATAAAACTTGGAGATATTAATTAAACCTATTTGGGGTTTAATTTTCTTTTAAATATGTGTGGAGGGGTTCATGATACCACTATATTTCATTAGGTATTAGAAATGCCCAAATGAGTCTTAAAAATGCTATTTTCTTTTTTACTTAATTTAGAAAACAGTTGAGAGATCCATCACTAACCAAGTGTTTTACCTTTCTAACAAATTTTCCATACTTATGATTTAAAGATTTAAGAATTCTACCAAAGGAAATGCCCACTGTAGTTCACACAGTGAAAATATCCATCTAAGCTGTAATTCCAGCTCCCCTATCTTTTTCATCTCCGTAGTCATTCTCACTATGAGCCTTTTTAGGGTATTTCAGTATCTTGTGTTACAATAATTTGTCAATATTTCTTACTCAAATATTATTGGAAGTATATTAAGTGTATGAGAAACTTTTTTCATTATTTAGCAGTGTTCAACTTTGAAAATGTCTACATGGTACCTTTCCCTAAGTTTGCTAACATAAATTGTATTTTTTTTTTTTTTTTAATGCCAGGTAGATGAGACTAACATTTGGGGATTACTTAACTTTAAACCTCTTCACTGTAGTTTACTTGTGGTTTGGCCTTTGAGATGACTCCATGACCTCTTTAAGTTTCGGTTTCTCATCTCTGAGGTGGGTGAGATAACAGACCCTCCTTGTATTGGGAGGATTGAGTGAATACTGTATCGAGAGCATACCCTCAACAATAAACAGTAAATATCAGCTGCTCACTGTTGGTACTAATAGTATCAGTTGAACCTGTCTCCCTCTTCCATACCAATGTTTGGAGTGATTGACTCTTCTGAGATTTAGCAATAATGTATCGTATGTAAATACATTGTAGCCGATGGGTCCATTAGGAAGAGCAAACTCATTGAGGCTAAACTGTATCGTAGTTATTTTAGTGTCTTTAATTTTTTTTTTTTATCAAGAAACAGTACAAAGTAAAGATCAATGAATGTTTGATGAGTAAAAAAAACTGATTAAAAATTGAATGAATAAAAGAGGAAATGGTCTTTCAGTGGTCAGTTTATGACATGAGAGGCTGCTTCTTTCTCAGTGGGTTTATCCCATCCATAAAGGCATTCTATCAAAGAATCATATTCATTTTAATGATAGCCATGACTTTTCATATGAAACACATGCTCTCACATTTGGTCATTAGCCATATTTATGCTCTAAATTTCAATCCCCATTATGGTACGAGTTTAAATGTCCCTTTAAAACTAGACTTGAGTTATACATGAGAAATGTGAGCTTGGAATGCTAGCCATTTGTTCTACATTTGGATATATAAATATTGTAGTCTTTAATTTAAGATAAAATGTAAAAACAAAATATAAAAATGAAGTGCCTTCTTATAGACAGTGATAACACTACTGTATTCAGATTATCTGTAACTTCTCAACCAATTTATTAGTCTTTTAATTTAATTTAATTTAATTTTATTGTGTTATGTTAGTCACCATACAATACATCATTAGTTTTTGATATAGTGATCCATGATTCATTGTTTTCGTATAACACCCAGTGCTCCATGCAGTACGTGCCCTCCTTAATATCCATCAACGGGCTAACCCATCCCCCCACCCCCTCCCCTCTCAAACCCTCAGTTTATTTCTCAGAGTCCATAGTCTCTCATGGTTCATCTCCCCCTCCGATTTCCCCCCTTCATTTTTCCCTTCTTTCTCCTAATATTATTTACTTATGGTCTAGACCTTGACCAAAATACAGAATGAAGTCAATGAAGTTGTTGAACATCTGGCTGTCTTTTTCTCACTTTGTCTCCTCCAGCTCCCATGGATAGTAAGTTTACCCATTGGGTATCACTTTTAGATACTGACCCATTCTCCTCCTGAATGAAAATCTGATAATTTCAGAGTGCATATCATGATCCTCCTCCTCACCAACTATGGGCCCTTGCTGCCAAAAGACCTACATAACTGGGAGTTTCACTGGATGCCTATGTTTAGCCACTGGGAGCAGGATTTTCTACCAGTTTCTTCCCATAGTTTCGACCATCTGTCATACCAAATGTTTCCTCATTTTTGTAGATGACTATTTGACATTCTAATTAGAATTTGGGTTTACTATTTAATGTCCATCTGCTTTCCTGAACACTCACAAAACCCTGTATAACCCTTTTCTAGTGTCTCCCTAGGAAAAATACAATATCCTTCTCCCTTATATTCTGTCTCACCCTAACCTCAATAATCAGATTAATCAGTTAGATAATAGAATGACAGTGATGCTCACTGACTTAAACTGTTTCCTGCTGCCCTTAGTGCTGTGCCCCACCTGCCTTCTGTAATTTCCTTTCTCCCAACTTTTTCACACAGTTGCCACCCAGACATTTCTAAACTTGCCACCCCACACCCACTGCACACTGTAAACACTGCCCTAACAGAGCCGTTCTTTACAATTGGGACAACATTCCTGACCACTGCTACATCTGTTTTCACTTCTTCCTCAGCCTTCGTGTCCAAGTTGCCTAGTCCCAGCGATGGTCCATTAAAATCCCAAGTCAATAGCACTGAGAAAGTCATACTGATGACCTTGTTTTCATTATTTGAACCATGTCAAAATCAGACCTTACCCAGCTTCTTCACATCTTTAATATTTTGTTGGTTCAAACGGAGAATACATTTTAAATTTCGACCTTAAAATGGGTGAAAATGCATACACTGTGACTACTCCTTAAACTTTTATTTTCCCATTGCTTTAAGATACGTTGAATATTTTTAACATTTATTTTATAGTAACAATATTTGTTTTATGTCTCTGCTCATAAAACATAAGACCACTCAAAAACATCAAATCTGAACTTTTTCTTCATATTATAAAATTAATACTTTTATAGTAGTTAGCATTTGATAGGAAATAAATAATATATTATTAAAATTTATTTTAGACATACTTTTAAAAATTCCATATGTTTTCACAAAGCTATACTATAATTAATTTAGGAATGTCCCTATTTCTTTTTTTAAAGACTGATTAATTTTAGAGAGAGAAAAAGAGAGTTGAGGGGAGGGCCGGAAGGAGAGGGAGAGAGAGAGTCTCAAGCAGACTCCTCACTAAGTACGGAGCCCGACTCAGGGCTTGATCTCAAGACCCTGAGATCATGACCTGAGCTGAAATCAAGAGCCAGACGCTTAATTGACTGGGCCACCCAGGTGCCCCAGGAATGTCCCTATTTCTTATTTCTTCTATTTTTTTTTTTTTTTTTTAATTTCAACTAGCATTATAGCTACAGGTTTGACATCTGCTCCTACCAAATTAGTTTCTTAAAGGGGGGAAAAAAAAAACCCTGTTTAGTTCATCTGTTAAGTTCTTTCTCCTTTCTAATTTATCCTCTTTAACCAATAGCACTGACTATAGTGGCTTAAAAACACATAGTGGGTAATCAGTTGTTTGCAGAATGATTGATTCACCACTACATTATTAAGTTTAGGATTTTGTCAGGCACCCATTTAGAGCTGACCTTGTGGGCTTTCCTAAGCTAATTTCTGAAGTTTCCTGTGCCCACAATGAGAGGCTGATTTAATATAAGCAGAATGGCACCTTCGTTTGACCCAATGTGATACATTTTACATGTTAACAAGCTTACACTTAACAAGTCTTCAGGGTTTTTCCATCCTGCAATTTGTTTTTCTATAATATTATTTAGAGCCTCACTGCATTCTTGATTATCTAAGATTCCAGCAGTGCTAACCACCATCTGGACACTGCAGCAATGGCATGAGCAAGGTTCCAGTATTTTGAGAATCCAGTATAGTTTCTCATCACTTGTGTATTTTTATGTATACATGAATAAATAACGTAAAAGCACAGTAGCCTTAATAGGATTTGTACAAAAAGAATGATTTAAGAAAGAATGTTATTTTGGAGGGAAATGAACAAACTCCTCAGCCCCCTCTACTTTAGTTAATACTGTCTAAGCAATTTTCTGAGCTTTTTTTTTTTTTAAGTAAAGACTTTTTAAAAAAAGCCCATTCTTCAATTTGCCACTGTGTAATAAAGTATGTTACTTCTTCATTTTTACTTAACAAATTTTTTTGTGAGAATTTCTAGCTATTCCTATTTTCAAATATGATGTTTTAGGACAAAGGTATGGTTTTATTCACCTAAATGATCAGTTTTATTGCAGAAATATGTATCTTTGTTATATTATGCTTTGGTAAATCTTTTCTTCATGTTATCTCAAGAATTGTGTTCAGGGTGTTACAGATATGGCGACATATGAATTCTGCTATTATCAAACAGCTCAGTTTTTATTCAGCATTTAATCACTCATAAGCATTATGTTTCAACATCTCAGTTTTTCTCCCATGTGTATTAACTTTTAGGAAAAATATGAACATGTGGATTTACTTTTGAAGCCTTGCACATCATCATAATATATTAGGATTCCTTGAGTAAATATTTCTTTATATCTTTATTTAAATACCTACTCAGTTTTTTGGCCCAGACTTTACTGTCTATACAACATAAAATATGAAACAGATTTATTATTCCTGAAATGAAAACTCTATGCCTGGCTTACTGCTCTTGAAAGAAAAACTGAATATATCATCTAAGTATTTTCAAAAATTTTAGTACCATCTGTATGAGGACTTTTAAATCTATTTTATTCTGGAATATTATTTGTTGAGCTTGATGATATATTTATGAAAGTTTAGCAAATTGCAACAAAATTTTTTTCTTGGAAAAAAGAAAAACAAAACAACACACACATTAGATTGAAACTCAGATTCCTGGGTCTTAACTCCGGTTCTTCTTAGCTGGATGCTCCTTTGCAACTCACTAAAACACTTTGAAAGCAAGAACCATGCCTGGTGAGTAGAATATTATATGTATCTAATAAATATTTGTTAAAGTCACCTAAATTAATAGTAACTTGCTTTGTTAGTTATTCCAGAAAGCTGTTCAATGCCACTTTGCCAGAAAGAACCTAAGACTATTGTTTCTTTAGTTGTCAAGAGTGGTGCAAGTAAGAGGAAGACTGGTTGGTGAAGCTAATAACATGGAGACCAGTCTTAGGCTGTTGCAATTTAATTGGGAGACTGTAGAGGCAGAATCCAGTATAAGAACTGAGATAGACAAAAAGGTAGACAATCAATGATAGACATTTATGCATTCCTCTCCAGCTAGATCCTGTACCCGTTCTCCTCTTTCTGCAGACATATTGGGCTTCTTTTAGTTTCCTAAAGACTTCCAGATCCCTCCTTCCTCAGTCCTGCAGATTCTAGTTTCTCTTCCCAGAAGTCTCTCTCTGGCCCTCTTCACCTTAGAATCGCCACTCATTTTTTAGGTTCAGTTCAATGGGATTTCTTTAGGAAAGCTTCTCCAACAAACCTCCAGATGGATCAAGTCCATCCTGCTATATTCTCTCAGAGCTGTATATATGTATATATATGAGAGAAAATGTGTGTGTATAAATATATATATACAATTTATTTATATATACAATATATTTATGATACTTTTACAAATCTCATATATATGTATGAAAACATTCACATAATGCATGTAGACTAGGAATCTGAAAGTTACCAGTAAATTGTTTCTGGAGAAACATTATTGACAATGAGCTCCAGCTTCTCTGTATTTCTCCTAAAATAACACAAAAGTGAATAAAGTTAAAATTTTAGCAGGATAGTTTGAGATTAGGCATTTGGATTGATTGACTAAAGCTTAGATAATTAGAAGCCATTTTCCTGTGAAGATTAATTGATACAGTACTTCCTGGAAGTTTTATTTGGAGTGATGCAGGTAATTAAACAGAAGAAGGACGAGGGGGGAGGAGGAGGAGGAGAAGAAGATGACTTTTCACATAAAATATGGTTTCTTTTTCATTCTAATTTTTAAAAACTTTATCTTTGACACGCATTCAGTATGGCCAGCGGTAAAGAAAGTGGACATTACAGTGACTACTCTCATTTACTTGCTGTGTAAGGTAAGGCAGTTTACTTCTCGGATCCAATCTCCTTTTCTTACGTTTGTGATATTAGGAATTATTATGATGCAGTGCATATAATGCAGCTCGCCTTTTCTAGCACATAGTAAGCACTCTTAAGCAATAATTAAGTTGCTATGCCCTTTATCCCACCCCTCAACCCCAAAGAAACTCAGTTTGTATTAGTCCACACCTTTAAATTGGTACAATTTTTTCCCTGCAAGTAAACTGTTTTTTTCCCAGCTTTTAAACATGCTTATTTGTTCCCTCTTCCAATGCTGACCATTTACAGTTGAGCCTCTTTGTGCGTATCAGCCAAACACATATTTATATGTGTGTTTAAAAAATCTGTGAATCATTTAAAGAATCTTAATATTAGAAACAACAATTTAGTTACAAGCTATGCATTTAGGAATAATTTCTCTTACTCATTCTGATGTAAACAAGGATTTATTTCATATTGAAATATTAACAAATGTCTATTAATTATGTAGCAATTAGTATTCAGTTTACCAAAGCAATATTCATCTTTAAAATTCTTTGGAAGCTATATTAATATTCTATTTCTCATGATTAATGTAGGGTCATTCTCTTCTTGAATACATAATATATCATATTATTTACATTACTTTACCTCATAATTTGTTACCACTTTTAGGCACATTAGCAATGGAATTTAGAAACATCTATGAAGACTTATTTTCTGGATCTTTTCAGTTATTTAAATTTTAACAGATGTTTGGTAATGACTGTAGTTGCAAATAGCAACTTTATGAATAATTATGTCTGAGAATATGGTGATAACTTACAAAGTACAACTTAGATACCAACATTTCTTCTCCATTGCCTAATGGTCTAAATTCCTCTGCCTGCCGACCAGACCCATCAACATCTTGATAAAACACAGCCTTCCACAATTGAAGCTTTCTCCCTAGCACAGTACATATGCTACTTTTCACTCCCATCAACCTCCATCTGTTCTCTCCTTCCATTTTATGTTATCTAACATTGATTCCTCTTTCTCAAATCCTTTTTTTTTTTTTTTCAGGTCAACGTCCCATGGATCTTTTAAGATAAGACCTGGTTTCTAGATTCATCTCTCCTCTATGACGTTTTATAAGACTCCCCCAAAGAATAAATTTCTCACTTAAACACAAAATTTTGAAAGGGTTAATTGTGCACATTTTTTAATCACCAAAAAGCTGTCAATACCATAACAGAAATAAAAGAAAGTAGCAAAAATATGTCTGAAAAAAACATAAAAACTCCTATAATCCTACCTACCTAGAAATAATTCCTTTTTATATGTACATAAACATATTTAAATATTTTTTATAAAAATAATTATCATACTGAATGATGGCTTATTTTGTTTACTGTATGAAGAATTTTTACATAGATTGCTTTATTTTTGCATCTCTGTTAAAGCTCAATTATATAATATTTTATGTAGTATTTTCTAATTTAAAGATACATGCAACTTTGAAACCTAAGAATAAAACAAACACAAAAGATTTTGTCAATTACTTAAAAACGAGAACATTATCAGACTTGTTAAAGTTAGCTGTGGATTCATTTTCATTCACAGAACACAGAATGACCACTGTCCTAAATTATCTATTTATTATTCTCAATTTTTATGCATGAAATTATCACATATTTGTATACCTCTAAACATTATTTTTAGGTTTGCTTTTGAAAGTTTTTTAATGGGAATTATTTTGCATAGTTCTTATGCAAGTGCTTTCATTTACCCAATGTTATATTTCTGAGCTATATCCATGTAGTTCCATGTGGTTATAGTTATATTAATTAACACTACTAGATATAGTTCATTGATTTTTACTACCATATGTAAAATACATAAATGTACCATAATTTATTTCTCTATCCATTGATGGACATCTGGGCTAATTTTAGTTTTTTTGCCCTTATAAAAAATGATGGCTATGACAATTCTTGTACATATTTTAGTAAAATTAGATAAGAACACGGGCAATTTTTAGATTTCTTAGTTCCACATTAAAATACTTAAAAGAGATGGAAGTAATTTTAACAATAAATTTTATTTTGGGTACACTATGTCCAAAATATTTTCATTTGACATACTAGCCTAATGCTCCTCTTGGCTTGACTAAACTTTAGACAGGTTTCTTCCTAACTATAGGTTCCTGACCTCCCTTTTCTTAGAGCATTTACTTTAGAAAGCTTCCATTTACAAATTCTTTCTTTACCCCTTTGAGATGTAAATCTTCTTCCAGCCTCTTGATATTTTATAACCAAGGGCTGTCTTTCTCTAGGGCCAAGAGTTATCCCTTTGAAATATAATCACCAAGAAAAATAGAGGCCCTGTCCTCCCAGCCTCGTGAGAGGGTAGGAGCCTAATTTAGCTAGGTGCCCATTAGCAAACACAGCCAAATCACACTGAACAACCTCCCAGTTTATATCCTCCAGTACTTTTCTACTAGCTCACCCTAGTGCTTAAAATCTCTTCTGCCTTTTGGTTCAGGATAGTTGTGTTCAGTCTCTCTCCCCTAGTACAATAGTGTTGAATAAAGTCTTCCTTGCTTCTGGTGTAATTTTTCTTTGACAATATAAAGCTATAAAAGCACCAATGATACATTTTTCCTTATATTATTTGCACAAAGTCTTTGAAATCTGCTATGTATTTTACCTTTATAGCAAGCGCATCTCAATCAAAGCTAGCCATATTTCAAGTGTTCATTTGAAGCTAGTAACTATTGTTTCTGACAGCACAGCACTCAAGTATATTCTAGCATAGAAGTCAAATGATTGGATGAAAGGTTCTTGCATATTGAACTTTATAGTTTATTGCCCAAGTGTTTTCCACAAAGGTCTTAAATTATCCCTTCAATAGTGGGGCAGTATAACTCTTTTTTAACATCCTCACCTACAGCTATTGTTGTATAACTTATTAATTTTTCCAGTCTTGTTAGTGCCAATGATAGCTTATGATGTTCTTAACTGTATTTTCCTGAATACTAATGAAATTGAGCATCTTTTCTTAGGTTAATTCACTGTTGTGCTTGTTTTTCTTTCTTTTTTTTTTTTCTTTTTGGAAACATGCCTGATTATGCAGTATGCTCCTATTCTTATTAATTTTTTATTTTTTCTTATTCATTTACATAAGTTGACTTTATACTCCCAGTACTCCTTTTTGAACTTGCAGTTATTCTTCTCTCAGTCTCTCTTTTCAGTTTCTTTAAGATTTCTGTTGATGAACAGTAGTTCTGAATTTTAATGTAGTAAATGTAATCTTTCAATTTATTTTCCTATTTTTTAAAAATCTTTCTGTAACCTTGATGCCAGTAATATCTTTACTTTCTTCTAAATTTCATAAACTCTTTCACATTAAATATTGAATCAATTTTGGAGTACTTTCAGGTTAATTGTTATTTAGGGAGGTGACTTAATTTATTTCAACATGAATGATTATTTTTTTACATTTGTTGAATTGTACACTTTTTCTCAAGGAATTGCAATTTTAGCTTTACCATATAAGTTTCCTTTTTTCTACAGTGCTTATTGCTAAGTTATATTTTTTCATCTAGGATTTCGGATGTATCAGTTTAAAGATTTTCAGAGTATTCTCTTTATTTTTTGAAATGTCCTAAATATAGCAACATTGTTATTCTGATTTCTGTTATTATTTATTTATGCTAACTTGTTTATCAATCTTTATTAGTCTTACGAATTATTTATTTTATTAATAGTTTTAAATAACTTGTTGCCTTATTTTCCTTTTTATTCTAGATTTTTTTCTATTTCAGATATTTCTCCTCTTAGCTTTGTAATCACCAACTTTCACTTCCTCCTATATATTGTGTACTTCTACCTCTTTATTAGGGGAACTTGAAAGTTTACCATACATACTTAAATTATAAAAAGTGAAATAGTTCTATCTCTGACACAACACTTATTTTATGCTGATTGTTTTTCTGCATTTCATTTTGTCCCCTAACTTTTGTATAATTTGCAAAGGCTTGAGTTTATGTCTAGTCAAGCTATTCATATTACAGTATTTATGTCTGATGTATGGTAAGAGTTCAATTCTTATTTTAAGCTTGAAGTTAATTATGTGAAAGGTGAAAATAAATTTAACAAACTGGTGGATGTCATAGAACACTAGTGAAACAATCATATGCATATTTTTTCTTAGCAATAACAGGAAAATAAATTATTCTAATTTCAGTAAAACTCTTTTTTGTATAATGCCTATAAATGACATGAAGAAAATATGTACTTAATGAGTATCTGTTTTTCCATACATGAAAATGTTTTTGTGTGTAAAGAGGAACCGTAATTTCATCAGCATTTTGGTACATGTGGGTAACTGTGGCAATGGTTTACAACCTAAAATCATGTTCATGGAAACCTTGGATATATGACACCATTGTGTTGATTAAGACTCAAGATTTTTGCAGACAGAATTGGTCATCCATAACCAGGGAGATTGTGAGAGTGTGAGAGAATAAGTTGAGAAAAATGGGATAGTGTTTTTATTTAAATTCCAGTTAGTTAACATACAGTGTAATTGGGATAGTGTGGTTTTGATTTTCCTTTTATTTTTTATTTTTTTGGTACCATTCCCCACCATTCCCCAGTTAACAAAATGTCAGAAATAGTTAAACATAATTGGCCTAGATGGTTCTCCTTCTAACATTCTGCTCAAAGGTACAGAAACACTTTGTAAAAGCTGGATGGCACTGATTCTTCCCCAGGGAAGAATGTTAAGCTGTGATCAATACTCAGCTCAGGTTTTTCTGATTCCAAAGTCCAATCATTTTTCTCTGGGTTCAGTCTCATTCTGGAATTAATTCATCAGACTCAAAGCTTTTTTTTTTTTTTTTTCCAGTTAGTGCCAACCACTTACAGAAAAGGCCTATTTGGGGGTTGCATTTATAATGTTTAAATATAATCAGTTTTTCCATTAAAGTTGAAACTACAAATTTTCATACTTCATTGCTCAGACTAGTATAGTGATGTATAAATTTTTATTATTAAAATTAATATATGTATGGGACTTCTCCTAACTGAAGTGAGTTGAGATAACTTCAAAGTTAACACATAAGCTAGAAAGTTGAGGACCCCAGATATTCAATAGATAAGTACTAGAAAAGTTTTCAACATATATTGGAAGAGGGAAATTTGCATTGTCATTTCTTTCCTCCTATTCTCTGTGCGTGTAAATAATTAATTCGGGTCCTTTTATTGTCCTGGCTTCTAAGTAGCTAGGGCTTATTTCAGCATCCCAAATGCAAAAGTCTCTAGAGAAGGCTCCTTATATTCTGGGCATATCCCTTGCCTCTAACTTCCTATTAAAAATGGAGACCCTTTCCAGAATGTATACTTTATGAGAAAACAGAATAAACATTTAGAGACATACTAACTGAAATATATACATATGTATAGTTTCAAATATGTGTGTGTGTGTGTGTGTGTGTGTATACACATAAAACATAGTTTTAAATGTAAATGTTTAGGGGTGCTTGGGTGGTGCAGTTGGTTAAGCGTCCCACTCTTGGTTTGGCTCAGGTCGTGATCTCAGGCTCCTGAGATTGAGCCCCGTGTTGGGCTCCATGTTGAGCACAGAGACTGCTAAAGTTTCTCTCTCCTTCTGCCACTCCCTGCCTCTCTCTCTCTCTCACTCTCTAAAATAAATAATTAAACCTTTAAATGTTTTGTCGAAGATTATTTGACCATAGAGTTGAGGGTCCATATCTGGGTTCTCTATTCTGTTCCATTGGTCTGTATGTCTGTTTTTGTGCCAGTACCAAGCTGTCTTGGTGATCACTGCTTTGTAATATAGCTTGAAATGAGGCAATGTGATGCCCCCAGCTTTGTTTTTCTTTTTCAACATTTCCTTGGCGATTCGGGGTCTTTTCTGGTTCCATATAAATTTTAGAATTGTTTGTTCCAGCACTTTGAAAAATGTCATTGGAATTTTGAACAGGATGGCATTGAAGGTATAGATTGCTCTGGGAAGCATAGACATTTTAACAATGTTTATTCTTCCAATCCATGAGCATGGAATGTTTTTCCATCTTTTTGTGTCTTCTTCAATTTCTTTCATGAGTGGTCTGTAGTTCCTAAAGTATAGGTCATTTACTTCTTTGGTTAGATTTATTCCGAGGTATCTTATGGTTTTTGGTGCTATTGTAAATGGAATTGTTTCTCTAATTTCTCTTTCTACAGTTGCATTCTTAGTGTATAAGAAAGCAACTGATTTCTGTGCATTGATTTTGTATCCTGCCACATTACTGAATTGGTGTATGAGTTCTAATAATTTGGGGGTGGAGTCTTTTGGATTTTCCACATAAAGTATCATGTCAGCTGCAAAGACAGAGAGTTTGACTTCTTCTTTGCCAACTTGGATACCTTTTGTTTCTTTTTGTTGTCTAATTGCTGTTGCTAGGACTTCTAGTACTATGTTGAACAATAGCGGCAAGAGTGGGCATCCTTGACATGTTCCTGATCTTAAGGGAAAGGCTCTCATCTATTCCCCATTGAGGATGATATTCACTGTGGGTTTTTCATAGATGGATTTTATGAACTTGAGGAATGTTCCCTCTATCGCTATACTCTGAAGAATTTTAATCAAGAAAGGATGCTGTATTTTGTCAAATGCTTTTTCTGCATCAATTGAGAGAACCATATGGTTCTTCTCTCTCCTCTTATTAATGTGTTCTATCACATTGATTGATTTGCGAATGTTGAACCACCCTTGCATCCCAGGGATAAATCCCACTTGGTTGTGGTGGATGATCCTTTTAATGTATTGTTGGATCCTATTAGCTAGGATTTTGTTGAGAATTTTGGAATCCGTATTCCTCAGGGATATTGGTCTGAAATTCTCCTTTTTGATGGGATCTTTGCCTGGTTTGGGGATTAAGGTAATGCTGGCCTCATAGAATGAGCCTGGAAGCTTTCCTTCTGTTTCTATATTTTGAAACAGCTTCAGGAGAATAGGTGTTACGGAAAAAAGACTCTTCAATAAATGGTGCTGGGAAAATTGGACAGCCACATGCAGAAGAATGAAACTCGACCATTCTCTAACACCATACACAAAGATAAAATGGATGAAAGACCTCAATGTGAGACAGGAATCCATCAAAATCCTAGAGGAGAACATAGGCAGTAACCTCTTCAACATCGGCCCCAGCCACTTCTTTCAAGATACATCTCCAAAGGCAAGTGAAACAAAAGGGAAAATGAACTTTTGGGACTTCATCAAGATAAAAAGCTTCTACATAGCAAAGGAAACAGTCAACACAACAAAGAGGCAACCCACAGAATGGAAGAAGATATTTGCAAATGACACTACAGATAAAGGGCTGGTATCCAAGATCTATAAAGAATTTCTCAAACTCAACACCCAAAAAACAAATAATCAAGTCAAAAAATGGGCAGAAGACATGAACAGACACTTCTCAAAAGAAGACATACAAATGACTAACAGACACATGAAAAAATGTTCATCATCATTAGCCATCAGGGAAATTTCAATCAAAACCACACTGAGATACCACCTTATACCAGTTAGAATGGCAAAAATTGACAAGGCAAGAAACAAATGTTGGAGAGGTTGTGGAGAAAGGGGAACCCTCTTACACTGTTGGTGGGAATGCAAATTGGTACAGCCACTTCGGAAAACAGTGTGGAGGTTCCTCAAAAAATTAAAAATAGAGCTACCCTATGACCCAGCAATTGCACTACTGGGTATTTATCCCAAAGACACAGATAGAGTGAAAAGAAGGGCCATATGCACCCCAATATTCATAGCAGCAATGTCTGCAATAGCCAAACTGTGGAAAGAGCTGAGATGCCCTTCAACGGAGGAATGGATAGAGAAGATATGGTACATATATACAATGGAATATTACTCAGCCATCAGAAAGGATGAATACCCAACTTTTACATCAACATGGATGGGACTGGAGGAGATTATGCTAAGTGAAGTAAGTCAAGCAGAGAAAGTCAATTATCATATGGTTTCACTTATCTGTGGGACATAAGGAATAACATGGAGGACATTAGGAGAAGGAAGGGAAAAATGAAGAGGGGGAAATAAGAGGGGGAGACAAACCATGAGAGACTATGGACTCTGAGAAACAAACTGAGGGTTTTAGAGGGGAGGGGGTGGGGGGCTGGGTTAGCCCGGTGATGGGTATTAAAGAGGGTACGTACTGTATGGAGCATTGGGTGTTATATGAAAACAATGAATCATGGAACACTACATCAAAAACTAATGATGTACTGTATGGTGACTAACATAATAAAATTAAAAAGAAAAAAAACTTTAAATGTAAATTTTTTTTCAGGGTCTTTGTCTGGTTTTGGTCAGAGTAATATTGGCCTCCTAGAATGTATTTGGAGGTTCCCCTTTCTCTTTAATTTTTGAAATAGTTTGAGGAAGATAGGTATTAACTCTTCTTAAATGTTTGGTGGAATTCACCTGTGATGCTATCTGGTCCTGGACTTTTGTTTGTTTGGAGTTCTTTTCATTACCAATTCAGTTTCATTACTAGTAATTATTGTGTTTAGATTTTTTGTTTCTTCCTGATTCAGTCTTGGAAGATTGTATGTTTATAGTTTCTCATAGGTTGTCTAATTGTTGGCATACAGTTTTCATAGTAGTCTCTTACAGTCCTTTGTATTTCTGTGGTATCAGTTGTTACTTTTCCTCTTTCACACTTGGTTTTATCTGTTTGAGTCTTCTGTTATGATTAGCAAATACTTTTAAATGGGTTAAACCTTCCATCCATCTTGGTGAGGTTCTATTACTCTCTGAGCTTCCTGACTGGGACAGTTATCTTTCCTTTCTGTTTCTGTTGTAAATCTTTATCCCACCACTTGTGCTCATTTCTTAGCTTTTAATTACTAGTTTCATCTATGCCTCTCTGGTTACAAACATAAAACAGTGACTTTGGCAAACCTAAACACATATTGCTACTGGCAGAACATTGGAAGCTCACAATATCAGAGACATTGAGAGAAAAAAAAAATCCCGGAATGGCATAGAAAAAAGCAACCCCATAGGGTCAGGTAGCATGTGGGTAAGAGTGGTTTTATAGCAGAGAACCCTACTGAAATGAGGGTACCCACCCATTTTTAATCACTTTATACTTACTTCAAGATTTAAATTCTGTGGAGGAATGTTCCCATATCTTGAGTCCATATGTAGAGTAAAGCTGGGTGTGGGATGCACCAAACTATATGCTCCATTCTGTATCCTGTGAGGAAGAGACTACTCTCCAAAAGGAGATCAGTTACTAGTAGGAAGAGAGAAGAAATGATGAGAAGAGATATCCATTTACTGTTTGTGAGCATCATGAACTCAATAATTATATTTATTTGTTGTTGACTTTGATTCCAGGGTCCTAGCATAATGCTGTCACAGTGCGGAAGCTTAATAAATGTATGCTGACTCATGGTGCTGCAGTAAATAAAGTTGACACATTTTAATAACATGGTTATAAACATAAAACATCTATTTTCCTCAGCAGTTACTTTTCATTCTCCTCTTTATCCTAAGAAGTGTATTATAAAAAATGATCAAAAGAAGAAAAGCAATTTAACAAAAAATGCTTGAGCTTAAAATATGCACTAGATATAGCACATATGATACAATAGTGAGAACAGTAAAATGTCTTCATTGTAGGGGCTCCCAGCTTATCAGGAGAGAGAGTCATGTAGACTACTGATTTCTGGTACTAGTTATCATAGTGGCTGATAACAAGAAGACTGATATTCATCACCACATTAGCTAAAATAAACCCAATCTGAAAACAACCCAAGCCTCCCATCACAGGGGAGTGATTTTTATAAATTTTCTCAGATGCACTCAATGGAATATTATTTAGACACTGAATATAAATATGAAGCCTATATGGCAACCTGGAAACATTAAAAACAAAATCCAAAATGGTGTGGGTTATAAATAATTGTGATTACGAAAATATAAATGTATATGACCAAAAAAGACTTGGAGACAATACAGAGAAATAAAAGCAGTTATTGCTAGAAGAGTAGATGCTTTATTTTTTCAATTTTTTAGACTGTTATAATATGGCTATATAATAAATTAATTTTATAGGGAAAAATTGGAACTATTTATTCAGTTTTCTCATTATTCAGCAACAACAAAATACTCTAAAATTGTTCTTTTACCTGTTAATGGGATTTAATTCTATTCTTTAACTTACAGCTGCGATCTCTGCTCTGAATGCCTGGGGAGACTGTCATTCTGTGTTAGTCCTTATTTATTCCTCATTAATTCTTGTTGGCTTTACTCCCTGGGAGCACCTGTACTTTGTGGGCTATGAAGGGAAATGTGTAGGTGGTTCAGTAGATTTTAGTTAGAATAAATGGTTGCTTTTGACCCTTGCTATTGTGTGTTTTATTATTTTTTTTTATTCCTCTCCAACAGCATGTCTCTATGTAGAAGTCCCAAGCACTTTGCACTCTCTAATCCAAACTGAAAACCTCATCTTTCCTCAAAAAAAATTTTTTTTCTCCTGGATACTCTCTCTGGAATTCTCCCAAAAGTGCAGGTCGTAACATTTTCTGAAAGCATAGGATCACTGACCAATTTCTGTAGCTTTTGAGATCCCTATAGGCATGTTATGTAGATATTAACCCTTTGTTGTCACCTACCTTGTCTTAATAGTATCTTGCTGTTTTGCTCAGCCTATATTTTTTTTCCTATTCTAATTCTGCCTACAAACTGCTACTACTTGCCTCTGACAGGGAACGAATAATATTGCATCTCTGCTTTAAAACCTCTAAAAGACTCCCCATGCATTACTTAAGTAAAGTACAAATTCTGTAGCTCAAATTCCTACCCAGTTTTGGAGCATTATTTTCCATGACTATCCTACTTCAGCCATATAAACTAACCAAAGGGGCAGCTTCCCGTTCTTGGATCCCATAACTGACTACTAGCTCCATATCTTTGTTCATATTTTTTCCTTTTCTTGGAATGTCCTCTCCCATTCTGACCCTAATCATTCTAATTTATACCTATAATTAATGAAATGTTTAAGCAATTACCCATTTTATAATGCTTTTGTTATTATTCCAAATAGATTTGATTTGGAATCGATAATAATGGTTATTATTTCAAATAGATTTCCTTTCTTTCCAGCCAAATAGAAGTCTGCATGTGTCCCCTTTTACATTATTTAATCTGCTTTATTGTAATCTAAATGGTGATTGAACTGTGTACACTCTGAGCATAGGTGCAATACTTATTCATCCTGGTATCTACCTCCAGCATCCAGCACAGAGCCTGGCTTGGTTTTTGTCTTAAATTAAAGGTGGACTCCAAAATTGTTGAAAGTAATGTATAGGATTAGAGAGTATAAATTTTTATTTCCAGTTTAATTATCTTTCTGATTCTGAGAAAAGATACAAATGGGAAATCAGTAGGGGTCCTACAGATGGAAGAAAAGGAGAGAAAGATGAGTGAGAGATGGTAAAATAATAAGTGCCTTCTAGAATTTGATGACTAAATTAATCTTTAATAAGTTTAGAGAAAGAGTAATAGCTTTCCGTGTGTGTGTGTGTGTGTGTGTGTGTGTGTGTGTGTGTATGTACTCCAAACCATGCAGTTTGGGTGTGTCAGTTGAAGAAATGTATTAGTAAAATATTGTGCTTTATTTTATCTTCTGTCTCTGAATGTTTTGATCAATTCATTTTTAATGATTTTCTTAAGTGATCTTATTTTATTTTATTAGAAACATCAGTTTCATAGCTGATACCCCTGCTAGGGTCTGTAATTGTTTGTAAGAAAATATCAGTACTGCGTGGAAAGTAGCATAGTTGAACAAGCCTGGGTAGATTTTCATATCAGTGGGTCTTATTTATATTCTGACTCTACTCCCTAATATTCACTCCAGACAAAATTTTGGACACAAGCATGTTAGCATTCACTGAAGTGATTTTTCTTCAGCCTTCAGTAACTTCACTAACTGATGAGAGTGAAGTCATAATTAAACCAGCTTTGCCTAAGGAACAAAAGCACTAAACTGAGTAGTCGTTCTTTCTTATAGAGTCCTGGACTTCTTTTTCTGTCCCCAGTATCAACAAGTATTTCTTCTCGTCAACTCCAGCAGGGTCTCCATTCAGGGTCAAACCTTTCCCATATTCACCCATAGATGCCTTTTCTGTCATATTATTTTAATCTAAATACTGAATATTTTAATTCTAGGCTCTCATATACCTATTGTTTCTGCAGAGTTAATTCTAGGCTCCCTTTTGTTCACTCTGTCATCTCTTTTTCCTGCGATTTTCTTTTTACCATTTTACAGCCCGATGCTGATTATACCGCCCTGATTCTTGGACATATTCCTCCTACTTATTGCTCTGTACCAAAAAAGCAATCAGATGGCTGTTCTGCACAGCAGTTAAAATGCATTGTTGATAATATTAAAAGCTAAGATTAAGTAAGCATCTAATACATGCAAGATTCTGTGCTAAGTGTTTTACATTCTTGCATTTTGTCTTCATAAGTAACCTAGAAGGTAGGTGCCATCCTAACTTTAAGAAAGAAGGAATTAAAAAAAGTTAAGTAATTCGTCTGGGATGACAAAGCAGGTCCCAGAGCCAGGATTCATATGCCAGCAGTTTGCTGTGAAGCCTGAACTCTTAGTCAACAGCCTTTTTTTGCTTTCTATTTATTTGGGGATTCTGGATCACTTGGAATAAGTAGGGTATGGTTGGCAAGATGTGAGGTTCCTTAAAAATTAGGATATGAAGGGCCCCTGAGAGAATCTTGATTGGATTCTCTGACATCACTTCTTTGCTTTGTATTTTTGGGCATGTCAGTTAGCATCTCTGAGATTTGTTTTTCTCATCTGTGAAGGGCAGTTGTAATATTTCTCCCCCACTGCATTCCCTTAAGATTAAATAAGATCATACAAGGGAAACTCTTTTGAAATTTTACAGTTGGCAATAACTGATATTTCAGTTGTGTAATCTCAAGTCAGTGTTAGGTCCATGCTCAGCCTCTACAATCTTGCTGCTTCCTGGGGCACATAGGAAAACTATAGACATCAGCAAAATTTTCACAAGTGCCGAAGATAAATAAGAATCATCTACATTTATCTTTTTCTAGACTCCTCAGTCTCACATTCTCATCCTTGCTGCTGCCTTTGAAATATTTCACTCTAGTCGGGGAAAGAAGAGATCCTACAAACAAAAGCCACATCAATATATTACTTAGTGGATAGAGTTTCAGATCAGGAGAAAACCTATGATAGACATACTTAACCTCTGTAATACCTAAGAGAAACATATACTGTTTTACAAATAAAAATCCAGAAAATTGGTTAGTATTTTGACTGAGGGCACATGGATTGTTGGCAATGCCAGTTTTAAAAACTAGAGGCTGTGAGCCCTAGACCCATTTCTGCTGGACTCAGTTATGAGTTACTCCTGAATAATTCAAAGCTCCAACAAAGTGCAAGCTAAAAGGAAATTTGGAGACAATTAGTTGAACAGAATCCACCTATCTTCTTCTATTTATTCTCATAAAGAAAAGACGTAGGAAACCTTCTTCATAAGTATTTGAAATGTGACTATTTTTTTTTTCCCTTGGCCCTCATGCTACTCTGCACTGATTCTTCCAAGCCTAGCCATTCTGAGACAATAAGAAAAGGGGAGAGCATGGAAGAACATCTAACAGTGCCACATCAGTAACCCAGCTGCTTTTCTGAGTGCTCACTGCTTGCCAGAACTTGGATGAAAAACAAATCAATGATTAAATCAGTAGTTTCCCCTACTTACTCTGTGGAGAAAATGAACCCCTAAAATCACATACTTCTGAAATAGCATCTTTTTCTGTCTCCCCTATTCCATTCTCTCACTTTTTGAAGTCTTAAATTTTGAGATTAATCATGGCTAAAATGCTCTCAGGGAATTTGCAGTGTTCTTTTCAATAAATAAGAAAATAAAAGCATTTTATTATTAAATTATTATGGGACACAATTATGGGCTTTTCTTTTGGAATACATCTAAGGTATCATAATTATTTTAAATCAGGATTCTTGGATGACTTTCTGGGATGTCATGAGTTTTCTCTAATTATTTATACATTTGCTTATATCTGCATTTTCTGGGCATCTGGTCCACTGCTGATTGTATCCAATTTACAAAATGGTCCATGACCTCCCAAAGAAAAAACAAAAACAAAAATGTAAACAGTAATTAAAGGAGAATATTATCTCATTAAACTACACATGGAAATATAACAGTACATGCATAATGTCAGTAGGACTAGTGCATTCTTTAATTGAAGTAAACCAAGTCATATTAAAATGTTTTAGTTCATGAACATGGGACTAGAGCAAATTCTTGTGGTACTGTCAATGCCTTCTGTCAAGCTGCAATAGCCTGACGTAAATATATTTATGACAGGACTAGATCTGCCAAGAGACTGGAGATACATTCATCCAGCAGTAATGACATACTCTCACCTAGACAGAGCTAGAGAATTATTTTTTATGATTCTTTAATTTTTTTAATTTTGGGGGGTTTTTTGAGAATTATTTTTTGATGGCGATGACGATGATAACAATGACAGGATTCTTAAAGGATGCATTTGTTTAAAGGATGCATTTTTAAATAGCATATTGTGTTTTCCAGAGATTATCATTGTAGACGGTAAATCACAGCTTAAAAAGTTAGTACAACATCAGGATGAGTGTGAACTTTAGTGTGCATCACAATGACAGGGACAAAATATTCTTTCCATGTTTGTAGAATACAGAAAGCATAGTAAGTGAGCACTTACTATGTCTCACTCTGGGGCTACAACAATAAAAAAAAAAAGATAATTTTCAGGGCATCTGGGTGGTTCAGTCAGTTGAGCAAACGACTCTTGATTTCAGCTCGGATCATGATCTCAGGGTCGTGAGATGGAAGCCCGTGTTGGGACTCTGTGCTCAGTGCGGAGTCTACTTGAGACTCTCTCTTCCTCCTGCCCCCTCTCTCTAGCTCTCTCTCTAAAATAAATAAATAAATAAATAAAATATTTTTTTAAAGGATAATTTTCTACTTTTTGGTAAACAGAATTTCATGTAAAATCTAGCTATTTAATGATAACAGTAATTTCTTTTTTTTTTTTTTAAAGATTTTATTTATTTATTTGAGACAGAGAGAATGAGAGAGAGAGAGAGAGCACATGAGATGGGGGGAGGGTCAGAAGGAAAAGCAGGCTCCCTGCCGAGCAGGGAGCCCGATGCGGGACTCGATCCAGGGACTCCAGGATCATGACCTGAGCCGAAGGCAGTCGCTTAACCAACTGAGCCACCCAGGCGCCCGATAACAGTAATTTCTTTTGGGATACAGTCCCATCATGTATTCCCAGAAAAGCTGAATAAGGATTATTGATTGATTGATTTTTTAAAAGACTTTATTTTATAGAACAGTTTTAGAATTGAGAGGAAGGTATAGATGTTTCCCATATACTTTATTTTTACATTGTCTTTCACAGAACCAGAAGTTTTTAAATTTTAATGAAGTCCAGTTTATCAGTCATAGATCCTGTCTTTGGGGTTCTCTCTAAAGTTATCACTATACCTAAGGTCTCTATAGTTTTTCTCCTATATTATCTTCTAAGAAGTTTTATAGTTTTGTTTTTTTGTTTGTTTGTTTTTTACATTTATGTCTGTGATCTGTTTTGAGTTAATTTTGTGTGTGTGAGTGAAAAGTGTAAAACCTGTATTTCCTTTTTTTTTTTTTTTTTTTTGCATTCCAGCCCCATTTGCTGAAAAGGCTATCTTAGCTCCATTGTATAGCCTTTGCACCTTTGTCAAAGATAAGTTGCCTGAATTTGTGTGGGTCTGTTTCTGGGTTCCTGTTATTCGGTTCTATTGATCTATTTATTCTTTTACCAATACCATATTATCTTGATTACTTTACAGTAAGTCTTGAAGTTGGATAGTATCAATTTTGTTATTCTTCAGTACTGTGTTGGTTATTCTGGGTCTTTTGCCTCCCCATTTAAACTATAGAATATGTTTGTCAGCATCTGCAAAGTAACTGTAGAGATTTTGACTGGGATTGCTTTGAATCTATAGATCAGGTTGTAAAGGACTGATACCTAACAATATTGAGTCTCCCTATCAATGAACATGAAATAACTCTCCATTTATTTATTTTTTGAGTTCATTTATCAGAGTTTTATAGTTTTACTCATGTAGATCTTGTACATATTTTGTTAGATTTATACCTGAGTATTTCATTTGTGGGGGGCTACTAATGTAAATGATATTATGTTTTCAGTTTCAAATCCCACTGTTCATTGTGGATATATAGGAAACCTCTTGACTCTTGTATATTAATTTTGTATCCTGCAAACTTGCAATAATTGCTTTTAAATTCCAGGCATGTTTTTGTCTGTGCTTTCAGATTTGCTACATAGATGATCCTGTCATCTGCAAACAAACACAGTTCCTACTTTCCAATTCATATACCTCTTATTTCCTTTTCTTGTCTTATTGTATTATGTAGGACTTCAGAATAATGCTGAAAATGCATGATGATAGGAGACATTCTTGTCTTATTCCTGATCTTAGTAGGAAAGTGTCAAGCTTCTCATCATAAAGTATGATATTAACTATAGGGTTTTTTGTAGATGTTTGTTATAAAGTTGAGAAAGTTCTCCTCTATTCATAGTTTACTGAGAGTTTTTATCATGAAGAGTGTTGGATTTTGTCATATGATTTTTATGCATCTATTAAGATGATCATGTATTTTTTTTTAATTTTTCAGTCTGTTTATGTGATGGATTATATTAATTGATTTTTGAATGTTAAACCAACCTTACATAACTGGGATAAACCTCACTGGTTGTGGTATGTAATTCTTTTTATACATTATTTGATTCAATTTGCTAATATTTTGTTGAGAATTTTTGTATGAGTGTACATGAGAGATATTGGTTTGTAGTTTCTTGTAAATTTTTGTTTGGTTTTGGTATTAGAATAATGCTGACCTCATAGAATGAATTAGGAAGTATTCTTTCTGCTGCTATCCTCTGAAAGAGATCATAAATAATGATGATTTCTATTTTAAATGTTTTATGGAATTCACCAGTGAACCTATCTGAGCCTGGAGCTTTTTGTTTTAGAAAGTTATTAATTATTGATTCAGTTTCTTTAATTGACTTTTCATTTAATTTTTACTTCTTTTCCTAGTTCCATAAGATAATTTTAGATCTCTCTTCTTTTTTATAATATATGCATTCAGTGCTAAAAAACTCCTTCTAAACACTGCTTTCACTGCATCCCACAAATTTTGATCAGTTGTTCATTTGAATTTAGCTGATCATATATTCAGATTGTGTTTCTCTTTTGTGAATTTTGGCAAACTATGTCTTTCAAGGAATTGGTGCATTTCATTTAGATTAAGAAAATTGTGGGCATAGAATTGTTTATAGTATTCCTGTATTCTTTTAATTTCCAGAGTGTCTTTAGTATTATCTTTTCTTTCATTTCTGATATTTGTAATTTATGTCCTTCCTCTTTTCTTCTTAATTAGACTGGCTAAGAACTTACCAATTTTATTAATCTTTTCAAAGAATCAGCTTTTGGCTTTGTTGATATTCTCTGTTTGATTTCCTATAATCGATTTCATTGAATCCTGTCCCCTTATTGTTATTATTTCCTTTTTCTACTTTTCATTTCATTTTTACTTCTTTTCCTAGTTCCATAAGATAATTAATTTTAGATCGCTCTTCTTTTTATAATATATGCATTCAGTGCTAAAAACTTCCTTCTAATCACTGCTTTCACTGCATCCCACAATTTTTTATGTCAGTTGTTCATTTGAATTTAGTTGATCATATATTTTAGATTGTATTGATGTTTCTTCTTTGACCTATGTGTTATTTAATCTCCACGTATTTTGGCATTTTCCAACTACTTTTCTGTTATTAACTTTTAGTTGAATTCCATTATAGTATTAGAGCAGACATTATGATTTCTATTGTTTTAAATTTGTTAAGGTATATTTTATGGCAGATCTATTTTTTAAAGTATCAGTTTTATAAAACACTGAGGGTCCAGGGTCTCTAATATATACAAATTTATACTTTAGTTTCATTAATGTTTACAATGCTTTAATTGTATTCTTTTTTATATTAATATTAATATTGAATCTATTTGTTAAATCTCCTTATATATATTTGTTTTATCTTTATTTTCTCCCTGTCTGTTCTTAAACCTCAAAAAATATGCCCTGGAAAAATCGAGGCATTTTAAGTTGAATCAACAAACAAACAAAATACAAGTAATAATGAATATGGGTCTCAAAATGTAAGACATACTATTTTTTTTAAGATTTTATTTATTTGTCCGACAGAGAGAGAGAGCATGCACACAAACAGGGGGAGTGGCAGGCAGAGGGTGAAGCAGGCTCCCTGCTGAGCAAGGAGCCAGATAAGGGACTCAATCCCAGGACCCTGGGATCATGACCTGAGCCAAAGGCAGACACTTAACCAACTGAGCCACCCAGGTGTCCCCCCCTTTTTTTTTTAAGTTCTTATTTATTTGTCACAGAGAGAGAGAGAGAGGATGTAAGACATACATAAAGGGTTCTATGGCACTCACTGCAAAAATAGACATAAGCTTTTTTTAAAAAAGTTCATGCCAATGTGAGAATTACTATTTGCATATAATATCCATAATTAAGCTTTGTACCTTTAAGTGTGAGGAAGCAAATGTTTTTGCATGTGAATTAGGTAGTTTTCCCCTTAGAAACTGTTACCAGGCTTTTAGAGCATTTTGAACATGAACTCTCAGAGAAGTGAGTGGGTGACCAGCAGGTTCAGCCACCTGCCCATCCCCACAACTATGGCATGGGAAACTGTTATAATATGAAAGAGTCAGCATGTGATTCTATATTATTCTTCCTAATAATTAAATAAAATCATAATTATAGTGATCTGCTACTAAAGTAAGAGAGTTTTTCTTTGAAATAAAAACAGGAGCAAGTTTTTAAAGTGTAAAGGTTTGCTCTGTGTTTTTAAGCAGTTCAAAAATGTTACGAAGTTTTAATTCATGGACCTTCTCAAAATCTTTTAGCTCAACTCTGCTTGCAGATGAGAAACAGTGTTGAATAAACTCAAAACCAAGTCATCAATGCAAGTGAAAAATCTGAAGGAGTACTGATGGACATCTGTTTGAAAAGAAATCAGGCTTCAGCTAAAAAAATAAGGCAGGATATAAGAATAATTGAATCATTTAAGTCTCTTGTCCTGGGTGAGGGGGGAAAAATTACCCAGTAAAATTTTCCTGTGTTTTTAGATATTTTAAGGTATTAAGATATTTTAACATGTACAAAAATAACACAAGATAGAACATAACTTGATTAATAAGAAATAGAAATATAATGCTCCACAGTTTCAGGGGATGGTAGATTGATTTTTTTAAGGATTTTATGTGTATTTATTTTTAAGAGACAGGAATAGGGAGTCATAATTCTCAAGTAGGATTTAACATTTGATCTCTATTTTGAAAGATAGATTCATTATTGACAATGTGTACAATGTGCAGTCAGGAAACTTCAGAAATAGAAAAAAAATGAATTCAACATAGCTTAGAGTATTGGATCCATTAGGGAGTGTAATGGGATATGATCCTGGAAAGAAAAGAGTTTGGGACTGGGTTGTAGAGGGCATTGAATGGCAAACTAAGGGGTTTGTACTTAGTTTAGGAGATAAAGGGGGGGGCCTATTTTCCTAGAAATTAAAAAAATTACCAAATATGGTTCCTAGGAAAAGAAACATTTGAAAAGTTCTGTGTTTGCTATTGATTTAATTAAGTGACTTAAAGTGTTTGATTTTCTTATAGAAAATAGGACTTACTAAAATCATGGAGTTTTGTCTTAATTTTCAAGTCACTCCATCTTTTCTGTCTGCAGTACTTTCCTGTGTCTCATAACTTTTCACTCATCACCAATTCCACAAGCCACTCAGATCATTTCAGTAGCCTGCACTAATGGAAAGCTCTGTCTCCAACCACTTTTTGCAGATAAAGACTTGTAACATCTCTCTTTCCAACTACTTCTTCCAGATAAAGACTTGTAACTTGTAACAAGAAACTATAGTTTTTACTGCAGATAGTGTTTTGAATTCAGAGGTTGCAAAGTCAAATATGTTTGAGCCAAATGGATGATGCAAATGAGCAAATTGAATCAGGTTGCAAGGTCTAAATCAGCAGTTCTTATCTCTAGGTGCAGAGTACTACTATCACCTGGGGTGCTTTTAAAAGTTCCAGAGGAGATTTTAATGTACAGATAAGATTAAGAGCCACTATAAATCAATATCCTCAAATTTTTGTGAGTAGAAGGGTCATGGAGAGATCTTTTTTGTCTTGTTTTATTTGTTGTTGTTGTAGTTAAGGAATGTTCCCAATCATTGACATTGGCAAGAAATTATAAGTGAAAATAAGAACTGTGTGGATCTCAGGGCCTTTGTTTTTAACAAAGAATATTCCCAACACACGCATCTAATGATTAAGAGGCAAATGGCTTGTGGGCCACAATTTGAGATGTATAGATGAAAAAATAAATCTTTTTTTGTGTAATAATCATCAGTAGGTGTTCTTCTTCTACCAAGATACTTTACATACTTAATTAGGCTCTCTAACTGTGGGTTTTCTGATGAATATTATAGACTTATCCATGGGTTTTGATTATGGGTGGGTGGGAGTCATCCCTGAAACTTTTATCCGATATGTAACCACTATATACAAGCCCACTATGTAATGAGGTTGTGAAATTTATCAAAACACTGATGTGACCATTCATTTATAACTTTATCATAATAATCATCATTTACCAATAGGCTAGTGACTTGAGAAACAAAATCCAGTTTGGAGTGAGTCCTTCAATGCAGGAGTCACAGATGTGTTCCTTGTTTTGCACAATGCTTCGCATAGACTATATGCATATTCGTCTTTGATTCTGGAATAACCATATTTAGAAAGAAAAGCCACAAGGCATTTAGGTCATGGGAAAAATATGTAGCATTTATTGCCTGTCTTAATATTACTGGGCATTTTGCTACTCAAGTCACATAGGTCTGTTTATATGATGAGAACCTTTAAAATAGTTTTAATGTTAGAAGCAAGGAAACATATCCTCAAAGAGATTGAGCAATGTACCCAAGGTCAACTGCTTGATGTGATCTATTTATACATAACACTTTTCTTTAAAAATGGAAGCTTAAAACAAAAAGTACTTATTATTTATAGCCTTGTGGTGGGGGGGGGGGTAGGAATCTGGGAACAGCTGCAGCTTATTTTCGTGGATCTGTCTCTGAGTTTTTCCCGAAGCTGCGATCAAGGTGTCAGCTAGTGTGCAATCATTTTAAGCTTGACTGAGTTTGGAGAATACACTTCCAGACTCATATTATGGCTGTTGGCAGGAGATTTAATTTCCTTGGCACGTGGTTCTGATGGCATGGTGTTTCCTAGAGTATGAGATCCAAGGAAGAAGAATACACCCAAGATAGAATTCATAGTTTTTATAACCTAATATTGGGAGGAATATGCCTTTTGTTCTGCCATATTCTATTTACTAGAAGAGAGTCCAATACACATTCAAGAGTAGGGAATTTAAAGGTACACCTTTCAAAGAGAAGAATATTTCAGAATATGTGGACATATGGTAAATTATTAACAGAAATAGCTGACATAATATCATTTTATGCATTGGAAATGAATTGTCAAAAACAAGTTTCTTATAAGATAATATCAGAATGTAAAAGCCTAACAATATTCTTACTATTTTAGGAATAGAAGCATTTCATGAGTTACTAATTAGCAGTGGACACAATTCATTTGTTCAACATAATTGTTTGGAGTTTTGTATCATTAATGGGGCTGAGTTCTTTGGATACAGTGTAATAGAGGAGCTGAATAGGCATGCCTGGGTGGCTCAGTTGGTTAAGCATCTGCCTTTGGCTCAAGTCATGATGGGATTGAGCCCCACATCAGGCTCTCTGCTCAGTGAGGAGCCTGCTTCTTCCTCTCCCTCTGCCTGCCGCTCTGCCTATTTATGCTCTCTCTCTCTCTCTGTGTCAAATAAATAAATAAATAAATAAATAAATAAATAAATAAATAAAATCTTTTAAAAAAATAGAGGACATGAATATAAAAAGAGTTAACAGAGTAGGTAATAGCAAATGCTGTGACAAGAATGATCAAAGTAATGTGGGGGCACAGGAGAATTGGCCAAATTTACAGGATGAAGAGAATTGGAGGAGGGACTAGGAAAGTCATCCTAGTGAAATTAATTCTTAAACCAAGTATTATGAGAAATCGTTTGGAGAATATACCTTAGTGCAAGTGCACTCCTGAGAGAAAGAGAGAAGCCTCCAAACAAGGAGATAGCATTCCAGAGGAAGGGCACAGCTTGGGCAGAAACCCTAGAAAAATCAGAAAGAAATGAAATGGTCTGGAGGCCCAGGGAACTCCTAGAGGTATGTTAAGATTGTAGGTTGCAGAAGACAGGGAATGGAGCCCTAAAAAGGTAAGGCCAGAAACATAGAGAAATGAATGGAATACCTTGCTTTCCACTAGGGAGTTTGGATTTTATTCTACACCAATGTTTTTCAATTTTAGTAAGGTATATCCCAGTATCACAATTTCTGCCAAGTCTTTATACTGTCCAAACTATTATTTATGCAATATTTAAACTATAGTCTCATTTTACTTGAATATATTTATCTTAAAATGAAACATCTGGAGTTGGATATACTAAATTTATTTATATTTTAAGACACACATTAAATATACCACCTGTTTTGACAATAAGTAGGATGGAGAAGAGGCATTGAAGGGTTTTAAGCAGATGAACAGTATGATAAGATTTATGTTTCATGGAGATACCCTGAAAATTGTTTGGAGGGTGAGTAGTAGGGGTACACACAGGACACACTTTCCAGTTGTATGTGCCTTGAACTGTGCTGGCCCGCAAATAAGTGTCTATTGAGGCGGAGTCCCACTTAAAAAAAACCTTTGTCTACTGCATGAGGATCATGATAGCACCAAGCTAAGCAGCACAGAATATGAGTAATCTTGATTCGGGGGGACCCTCTTATTGCATTTTATGAATTCCCAATAGAAAGAAGCTAATCCTGCTGTCTTCCTAGCCCATAGGAAGAAGGTAGAAAAATTATTTGAAGTTTTGGTAACTTTTTTGCCTAAATTCTGCTTCTTGTTTTGCCTAAATTTTGCTTCTTGTTTTGCCTAAATTTACCTAGAATACTCTGATTAGTGATAAATACTATCAAGTGTGTTGCCTTCTTTCAAAACATTATGGTTATTAGTTATTAGCATCATCTCAGAAAACACTTACTTAGTAATCTTAATATTTAAGTTACCTGAGCCATGGTAAAGGTTCCTAAGTTGGTATTAGAGACACGCTCAGTCTTAGATATATTTACGGGTTTCACATACTGCATGTAACTTTTGGAAGCCTGGCAGGGACATTTAGAAAATGAGCTTACATGTGGTTTTTCTTTAATAGTTAGAGAAAACATGAAATAGATCAACAAGAGCTTAAAGGAATGTAAAATTTTCAGTTTGGGATATGTTCAGGATACTCTAAAATGGATAGAGTCTCAGCAATATTGCTTAAATGATAACACTGAAATGACATAGAAAAAGAAAAGGATGTACCTGCTCCAACTCATAAATGTGCCTCATATTATTTAATAGTATAGTGAGAATTAAAGAAAATTTGCAGTACTTTTTACCTTACGGATTGAGCTTTAATGTTTGATTTAAATAAGTTTTGCAGTGTTTCCAATTCTCAGAGGCAAAAAGCATTTGTTTATATATACACACACACACACACCAACTCGCACACACACACACACACACACACACACATTTCATACATACTGAGGAAATGAAAAGTAACAGTGACTTTAAATTGGCACTGGGATCTCATGCTCGGTTTCCTATGTTATACCTCCTTACATATTTTTTTAACAGGGTAGTTTATTTTACAGCATGGCACTGTATAAGGACAAAGAGAGGAGAGAATGAGTAGAAAGTAAGTCCTAGAGCAGAGGAGAGAAACTTTTGCCAGCTTTTTCAAATTAAAATTGAATTTGGCAATAATTTGTGAAATCCTCATTTGATATTACATCATGTTTATTGTGTGGTATTTTAGGCTCAGATGAATTGTTGGCAGATATTTGATTTAAAAATAAAATCCCTGGGGCGCCTGGGTGGCTCAGTCGGTTAAGCGTCTGCCTTCGGCTCAGGTCGTGATCCCAGGGTCCCGGGATCGAGCCCCGCATCGGGCTCCCTGCTCAGCGCGGAGCCTGCTTCTCCCTCTCCCTGCCTCTCTGCCTACTTGTTCTCTCTCTCTCTCTGTCAAATAAATAAATAAAATCTTTAAAATAAAATAAAATAAAATAAAATCCCTAAGCCATTCATTTCCTGCTATATCATTCACAGTGACCACACATCATTGTCATTCTGGCTAAGATGCATCAATGCACCAAGCCATCTGGAAAGACTGGCTTCGTATACAGTATACTCACTCCTGTGGTATTTTTTCCAGAAGGGTAGTCTAACTAGCCTCCAGATATTAGACATGTTAGATAGTTTCTGAGGTCTCTGGACCAAGAGGCTGCTTTTCCCATCAAGTACCAATCTTCACATCTGCCCTCCTATAAAGCATAAAGTCATGTGATTACATCTCTTTGATATAAGAAATCTTATGGATATCTTAAAAATAGTAGCCATATTCATTTGGAGGAAGAAAATTGAAGCAAAAGTAGGCAACATTTAAAGTTATTATTAAAAGTGCAAATGTACAAATTAATCTGATCCATTTTTCTTTGACTCCCTCAAACAAGATGCATATTGGCTTCTTCCTTTCTGCCTTCATGGTACTTTGTTTATTCAAGTAGTATAGCTGATATTGTCATCTACCTTATTTACTTACATAAGGGTTTATTTACCCACCTACCTGTATGAGGTTTCTCTACCTGAAGTAGATTAATGAAATTTGAGAATATTGGCTATAAGAATCTGTTTATTCTTTTCAGTACCTACCAATAAATGTCCTTGCTCTGACATTCAAAATGTATTGAATAAAATTGCATCATTTCAACCTAGAGAGATCAGAGATTTAAACAAATAGAACTCTTTCACTGTACAAATGAGTAAATTAAAGTTCAGAGGAGTTTGACCTTCCCGGAGTCACCTGAACACTCAGTGGAGAGTCTTTATTTGAACTGCCACTCTCCAGTCTAACGCTCTTAATACTGGCTCTCAACTGGCTCAGAGTCATTGCTATGATTTAGCATCTTATTTTCTTATAACTTCTTTCCATTTCTGACATTTTCTTAATAGTTATATATATTGAGACAGTAATTTTTAATACATGCATAAAAGGTGGTATTGTTAAAACACTGGCTGAATATGCAGAAGTACTCTAAGCAATGTGGTACTTAATTCCAGTTTTTCCCTCTGAAATAAATTGTAGTTGTTTTTACCTGCTGACCCCTTTCATCTCTCAAGTAAATAAGCAGAGAGACGTGAGAAGTTTTATTTTATTTTACTCTGCTTTGTTTCTTAATGTGTCACAGATAGTTCTTGCTGTTAGAATTTCTGGTTGTCCAATTATGCATTTGACTTATTTACACTGAGTTTTTAGAATGTACTAGGAAAAGGTCATAGTAATTCTAATTGGTCTCTCTTGCAATGTAGAATGAAGTTATGAATACCAATAATGGGGTTAGGGCAACAGGCAGGGCAATGATCCAACTTTAAGAGGTGCCAAGAATAACTGTTAATCTACTCCATCTACTTTATCTTTAAAAGCTGTTAATTCAGTCACAGCGCCCTTTGATCTAGGCCCTAGTAATTACACATTTTATTTTGATAAATAATTTCTGTTAAAGTCAAAATATAGCAGGTCATTGAATTGATTTTACTCAAGCTATTGCAGTAGGATGTGTGTGCCAAACCAAGGAGGGAGTGTCTCAGCAGGGTGTTTGCCTTAAACTTTATAGGGACAGGTAAACAAGTTGCAGGAGGAGTGAGTCACGTGATTATTTTATGCTCAGAGGTTGTCTCATTCAGTTTACTAAATAGGAAATGCTTTCTTAGCTAGTTTCAGGGGGACAGAGTTCTCACTTTAGTTAATTGCTTATGAGGACAAAGAATAAAAAATTAGTTAGGGGTGAAAGGGGAAGGGTCTGTCTGGCAGGTTCAGATGAAAGGTTCAGATGAAAGGGGAAAGGTTTGTGTTTAGCCTTGTCATTTATTAATGAGATGTTTGTGTTGAGGAAAGATGTACATGAATCATAATGAAAACCATCCCTCCTTCATGGGTAGTTTACCTTGAGGAAGCTTTATTATTCTTCCACTCCCCTGTCTCCTCGCCATAAGACACAGATATCAGATCAGCTTACCCAGTCATCTTAAGAAACCTGTATTACTTTCCTGTGGTTGCCATAACAAATTACAGATTACTGCAAACTTGGTGGCTTAAAACAACAGAAATTATCCTCCCATGATACTGGAGGCCAGAAGTCCCAAAACAACGTAACTGGACCGAAATCAAGGTATGGCAGGGCTGCCCTCCTTTTAGAGGCTCTAGAGACAAATCTCTTCCTTGCTTTTGTCAGTTTCTGGTGGCTTTCTCCATCCTTTGGCTTGTGCTCTCATCCCTCTGTTCTTCAAGGCCAACATCTTTAAATCTCTCTGTTCATCTTCTCACTGCCTTTTCTTTGTTTATCAAATTTCTTTTGCCTCTGTCTTATAAAACCTAGGATTGTGTTTAGGACCCACCTGGAGAATCCAGGTTAATCTCTACATCTCAAAATCCTTAACTTAATCACATCTGCAAACACCATTTTTCCATAAAAAAATAACATTTAAAAGTTCCAAGGATTAGAGCCTAATATCTTCAGGGGCCATCATTTAGCCTATTATAGACTCATACATTTATTTTCCCGAGTTCTTACAGCTAATAAGTGATAAATGAATCCTATCCTGGAATGGGCACTTTGCTCTTTTCCTTAACTGTGTTAAATCAAGAAAGGGGTCAAGAGAGTAATTCAAATTTGTTTAGCACTTACTATATATTTCCCCGGGGTGGTTACATCCATTATCTCATGTTACATTTGAGTCAATATTTAGAGAATAATTGGCAGTATTTTTACTTTACAAATGAGGAACAAAAGACAAATCAGTTTTGTCTGTGCTTTATAAGCACTGATCTGCAGATAAATATGATGAAGTTTTCAGTAGTCCAGAGATGTAGAAAAAAAAGGACATGGAAAAATGAAATAATTATGTGTTAGTGACATTTCCATGAATCAGTCTTTTTTTCTCTCCCCACCCCCAACTTCAGTTCAAAGAATGATCACGTATTTTGAAAGAATTGATCACTCTCTCAATATTTTGGATGTTAAAATGTCCTTTGTTCTATGAAATAGTGTTGAAATATTCTTTGTTCTGTTTATTGGTTTATTTGTTTTCATGTCAAAATTTTATGTTGGCAATTCAGATTTTTGTTATTACTGCTTAATTTCACTCTTCCATAAGATAGCACAGTCCAGGAAATTCTACGTGCATTAACTTACTACATTATCACAACCAGAGACATTGTGATTCACATTCCATTACATGGCTCCAAAGCCTGTTTGCTCCCACCACAAAGGAGTTCTGCTGATTACTGGAGACAAGAAGTAATGACACCTCCATTTCCCCACCACAGGCTATTTTGTAGTGTTTTCATGCAAAGAGGTAAATAATTAACAGGGTTTGTAATATATAATTTTGTACTTTCCTTGTGAGTGTGGTATTATATTATCACAATTGGCAGGTGGCAGTTCATGGTCAAAAAGAACAGAAATAAACTGATTCTTCTGGTGGTGTTGGTTGGAGGTATGTTTGTTGGAGAGCAGGAGTGTAATCATTGTAATAAAGATACATTCTTAGCTCATTCCATTTCATAACTTACAGACCCAGGAGTGCCCTTCCCTAGGTTTCCTGTATAACTGAATGGACGAGCTGCATATTGAAATAGCTGTATTTGTGCATGATTTTTCTAATCAAACTGCGTATTTCATTACTTGAATTTCCAGATACAGGTAGTTTGCTAAAGAAGTTGAATTTTTAAATAATTAAGATGATAGAAATGGTTTGAAGAACTGAGCCTTCTCTCGGATTTTTCTTTTTTGCACAGTTCTCAAGCTCAAGTATTATTTTTTTATTTTTTTATTTTTTTAAATACAGAAAAGTAGTTCCTTTGTATAACCAGTCAACGTATACACCTCATTACATTTATACCTGTACTTAACAAAGTCAAATTTATATTGTTCATCTTATATGAAAGGAGAAAAGTAAGATCTGAAAATTTCCTTTCTTTAAGAAAATTAACTTGGGATTCAATTTGACATAGGTTGTAGGTGGATCCTATTTCCAGGCATTGTTCCATTTGAAAACTTATAGTTAGGAAATGTAAGAACCTGTGCATTGTCCTATAGGCCAACTCTGTAAAGATAAACAGTTGCTGTATACATGACAACATATTTTGGGAAAGTGATAGATCACCCATGCTCCCATTAGAAAGGGGAAGATTTAGATGGAGAGAAATGTAGGTATGTATTTGTATTATTTCAAATCCAGTCGAGATATCAAACCAAAAAGGAAGAAAGAAGGAAAGGGAGGAAAGCAAGAAAAAGAGAGAGAGAGGTACTGAACTACAGTGCCTTCAAATGTCTAATACTTTAAACATCTTTGCCTATACCACTTAAAACAATGATAAACATTACATATTGTTATCCTGATTTTTACTTATGATAAAAATGAAATCCAAAGCCATTAAGTCATTTTTCTAAGGTCATACCACAAGTAAGTGGTAGGCCTGAAATTTAAACACAGGTGTGTCTGAGGCTAGTGCTCATATTCCTCCCTCACACCTACCCCACTTTGTGCTAGCTCTTTTCTAAGGAATGTGGATGCTGCAAAGGTAGGCACTTTTCAGGATGCAAATAGCAGAGTCTTTGGAGTCAGATAAAATCATTCAGATTATTATTAGATATTGACTAACCCTAACCCTAACCCTAACCCTAAGCCTACGCGTTTAGTTTAGGCGTTCTTAAACAGTTAACCCAGTTAAGTATTCTAGTTTCCTCCTCTGTTCAGTGAGGAGAAGGGATGGAAGAGAGGGTAGTACAAGATGATATGAGGTCTACTAACTTAAGAACAAATAACTATAAGGGGGTTATGGGCTGGGTGTAGGACAATCATGTATCCTCAAGATTCTTATATTGAAGTCCTAACTCCCAGTACTTCAGAATGTGACTGTATATAGAGAATGTACTTCAGAATGTGACTGTATATAGAGATAGCATCTTTAAAGAGGTAATAAAGTTTAAACTAGATTATTAGGGTGGCCTCTAGTCCAATATGACTGGTGTTCTTATAAGAAGAGGAGATTGGGACACAGATAAGCACAGAAGAAAGATCATGCAAAGACAGAACCAAGGAGAAGAGGCCTCAGAAGAAACAAACCTGCCTTGATCTCACATGTCCAGACTCTAGAACTGTGAGTAACTAAATATCTGTTGTTTAGGCCACCTGATCTGTGGTACTTGGTTATGGTAGACCTAACAAACTAATACATGTGATTAATGTTATTAAACTCTTTATTGAATTTGTGATTATAATTAAGAGTTCATATTGATTGTTGTATATTTAGAAAATACTGAAAAGTATGAATAGAAGTAAAAATACCACTCTACCTTACTCTACCACCCAGATATAGCCATCATTATATCATTAACAGATTGATGAATTTTCTCTTAGCCTTTCTCTCTTTCTGTTTCTCAATTATCCTAGCAAACATGCATTCAGATTTATTTTCTGTGGTGTTTGGTCTGTAATAAGTGATAAAAAAGCAAAAGTTAAGCAGACATTGTCTGTGTTCTTTGATGAGTGCTTGCTAAGCACAGCTCTGCTCATCTCCTACGGCATCCACACCCCTGTTCATCCTCCCCAAGTGTGCAGAAACCTGAGAGCCAGTACTTAAAGGATCCACAATTATGAACTGATAATCATAATAATGTCTGCTAATCCCAGGAATCATCACAAAAAAATGGAAAGCAGCATGGCTTTGTGTCTAAAAATACCACCTGCAATCCCACCACCTAGACACAACTATATTAACAGTTTGGTATATTTATTTTCATTTTTATGTGTACTATATGTTTCCCATAATTACAACATTTGCCATACATTTTATATTGTACTGTTTTAGAATAAACACTTCTACATTCCTAAATGATGTTTATAGACATTATATTTATGATTATAAAATATATCATCAGACTATTATATCATTATTAATTAACCATACTATTTTTGTCCCACCATTGACTTATTTTCTACTTATTTTCCTGTTATACAAATCGCTGTAATAAACACCTTTGAGTGCAAGTTTTTTATGGAAGATTATTTACTTTAAAGAGAAAATACCTCAAAGTAAAATTACTAGATCATAAACATATTTATAAACTGTTATTTCTCTTTTAAAGCCAGTTTCCAAAGTTTGTGTATGAATTTATTTTCACACAAGCATTGGAAGAAAGAGAGAAGAAGTTTTTATTATATTCTAGCCAAGGGTATGCATATTAATTTTGTTTGTTTGCTTGATAAGAAAAACACATTTATTTGGTTTAATGACTATTGATTATTTTATTTTGGTGGAGTTAGATTAGGTGAGGATGGCATTAAACTAAATCACTGTGGTTTACCAGACCAGTGTTTCTTTGCTTCTAAATTTTAGATCTTACCTTTCTCTTATGCCTCAGACACATTCTTTTTAGATGTTCTTGTTCCTTTCCTCTCCCTCTTACTTCAGTAATCTGCTATGACTTGTTAAAGTCCTTCAGTTGGTCGTAGGTAGTGTGGAGGGGAGTGATTTAGGCTTGGTCTTAGTTCCTGGCCTTGCAGATGTGGCCTTCTAGTATCTTCTGCCTTTACCCTGGTTGTAGTTGTTTCCTTCGTACTTAATTTTACCACTTTTCCAGAAGTAAAGTTCTTCTAAAAGAGGGTAGAAATCCCCCCAATATCTGCAACACCCTGGGCTTTCAGGGATCCTGCCCATCCATACTTGACTTTCACAATTTGTTAGCTATTCTATTTGAACTCTAGTTCTAGCTGCCTAGTTGTGTCTCTCCTAGGTCATATTTGCTTATGTTTTCTCTGTCCCTGGAGACACCATCTCTCCTTGTGTTTTGAGCCAGTTGTTTGCTCTGTAACCTCAGCTACTTAAAGGGCTTTTTTAAAAGTCTTGCATTTTTTCAGCTATATTTGGATATAATCAAAAAAATTGGAAGATATTTAAAATGTATGTGATAATTTGATATACATTGTGAAAGGATTCTCCCTCACTGAATTAACACAGCCATTACCTCACATATTTACCTTTGTGTGTGTGTGTGTGTGTGTGTGAACATTTAAGTTCTATATCCCTAGACAATTTCAATTTTATAAGACAGTGTTAGAAACTATAATCATCATGTTATAAATAAGATCCTCAGACCTTAGTCATCTTATAAAAATCTTACATTTGAAGTTAGTGCTCCCCTTTTTTTATTATAAGGGTGGAAATGACTCTCCTTCCAGCTTTCTATATCCCTAGACAGATGCTAGCCTTTCGTGTAGTAAATTTTTATTAAGTGTTTTCCAAAATTCTGAGACAGGGAGAGAGAGAGAGGAGAAACCCTGGTATTAGACTAAGTAGAGGTTAATATTATTGAATGAATCACAATCAAACTATATTTCTATCATTCTTAGGGAATTCTTCACATCAAAAGAAAAATTATCTCAAAGTCTAGTGAGAAGTTTTGAGTTCTAGTGCTGTTTTCCAGCTTAAGCTTGTTTTTGTTTTTTACTTAAATATTGTGAATATTATTAATAATTATAACCATTTAAATTTGTTCTATGAATTGTACTTAGGAGGAGTAAAAATGTCAATGGAAAATGATATTTTCTTCCTGTTTTCTATGCTTATGCTTATGGGAAATCTAGAATCCTGGATGATAAGGAAATGAAAGTGACGGTTGCCGAAAATATCACCTGATTACAGTTGAACAACCTCAAGTAAACTAAACAGACAGAAGTACTGGCTTTACCAATGGTTCTTGCATATAGTGTGGAAAGATAATTGGGAGGAAGATGTGTATATATTTGTGCATCTGTTAGTATGGTGGGGAGCGGTCAGTAGTAGAGGGTTAGTCTATAGATATATAGGTAGGAAAGAAACATGGTTTTCCTTCCTTCCATGAAGGCAGGAATTTTTCCCCTTAGGAGCTTTCCGTTTAGATCCAATGAAGACTTCCATTACTAAGGATATTGAGGATCGATGAAATCTCATGTTGTTTGAAGGTGTTTCTAGGAATCATTTGCATGGCTGATTTAAGCATCAGATGAATCTTCCAAAATCTTGGTACAGATCTCAACACAGATTCTATGATTTAGAGAAGTTTATTAATAATCCATAAATCACTTTTGTCCCTATAAATTCGTAATTGAATATATTAGTCCAGAAGGTTTGTAAAACCATATGGTTTGGGGATATATTAGCTGGTATATAGAGATTATTTATTCTTAAAAGTTCCCTCTCAGTAGGGAATTTCAAATGATATGTGGCACATAGGTTTTTTGCATGTAGTTTTACAATGTACACTATTCGCATGAAACACTCTAATGTAGTTATTTTTTTTTCTTTTTTAAGTAAACTCTATACCCAGTGTGAGGCTTGAACCCACAACCCTAAGATCAAGAGTCACATGCTCTACCAAGCCAGCCAGGTATCCCTAGTTGCTACTTAATGCAGTTCTTGATACATTAGAATAAGATGGCTGCTGCTTTTGACTATTTACATGTCTTTTCCAGTAATCCAGTTAGTATATTCCTAATTCATAAGCCTTTCTATTCCAAGTTGAAAAATACTCCTTTTTGTATACAAGTAAATGACAGATTCTTGATTCTTGAAATGGCCATTAAAATAAAATTAAATCATGCATTCAAGCATTTATTTTTCTTTCATGTATATCCATCTCAAACTTGAAGAAAGTATACAATTTTATATTTGCATTTAGTTCTTGTTTAAAGTTACCATCTAAAAAGTATTGAGGGAGCACCTGGGTGGCTCGGTCGGTTAAGCGTCTGCCTTCGGCTCAGGTCATGATCCCAGGGGAGTCTGCTTCTCCCTCTCCCTCTGCTCCTCCCCCCGCTCCTGCTCACTTGTGCTCTCTCTCTTACCTGCTCTCTCAAATAAATAAATAAAATCTTTTTAAAAAAAAATAAAAATAAATAAATAAAAAGTATTGAGGAAGCACTATGGTATAGAGAAAAAAATATAGAAATTGGAATCAGAACTGTCTTAGTAAATTATGTAACTTTTTTAAATATCAGTGCTCTTGTCCTTAAAATAATACTACCTACTGCATAGGGCTATTGTTAGCATTAAAGACAATATTTCTAATTCATTTTTTAAAGTATAAAATTCTCTAGAATTTTTAAAGAAAACGTGGTTATTTTTTTCTAGTATGTATTGGTTGTGAAGTAAAATAGATACTTTGTATAAATTTCTATGCACAGTGGGAAGGAAAGGGATAACAAAAGGACTGCAATCCATTCTCTACAATTGCTGTGTGAAGCCCAGGAAAGAAAAGTAACCTGATCAGATCTTCTTGTAAACAAGCTAATAATGGATGTGACAAAACACTCATGGTACTTACTACCATGAGAATCCTTCATTATGGAATGCTTCCAACCTGATTAGCTTGATCTGTCTAGGATTTCTTATGGTAAATAAATCTGGAATCTGTGAATTTATGAGCCATTGCTTACTTTTGTTGAAAATATACGTTTATTGAAGACTGCTTACATTCGGTATGTACAATGTGCATCTAAATGCAAACAAAAAGTCTGGATAGCATTAGGAAACCTGACTTTCTCCCTGTTTTAATTGTGGCTTTTATCCTTTAATTACAGTAAAACTTGACACTGAATAAGGTCTTTGTTTCTTGAATATGATTTCATAATCCATTTTTTTTACACAGCTAAAAATTATTGTTTTTAGCAGCAGTAATTATTCAAGCTAAGAAACCTTCAAGTTTCCTTTGGTATCTTCTTTCTCATCCCCATATCTAATCAATATCATATCCCATAAATTTTGGTTCTAAATATGTCTTGAATGTGTTTGTTTCTCTCCATTCCCACTGCTATCACCTCAGGCTAAACCCCTATCAACTCTTCTATGTTTCTGATAAAAGCCGCTTCTGGTATCTCCTGTCCTCAGTATTATCCTCCTTCAGTGCAATTTTCACACCACAGATTCTTTATTTAGAGGTTCTCAGTAGTTCCCCATGGCTTTTCTTCTAAAGGTCAAAATCTTTCACATTGCTTTATAGGCCCCTGCCTGCCCTGACTTCCCACTTTGTGAGCTAATGACATGTGTTTTTTTCTGTTTCTCAGTTTTGTCAAGCTTCTTCCCACCACAGCATATTAACACATGTTGATTTTCTACCTGGACCATTCTTCCCCAGCTAATATACATCTCATATATTACTGAAATTTCACTTCTTCCCAGAAGACCCCTTCACCCCATATTCTGGAATGGAAATTTATGATATAATCTTGAGGCTTCTTCAGTGTCTTCAGATAACTTATTCAAGTTGTAACTTTTAAAATGTCTAATTTCTATAGTCCCATATGTACCATAATGTTCATAAGAAAAGAAATTATGTCTCCTTTGTTCACTGCTATATCCCAGTGAAAAAACAGCATTCATCAAGTAGTAAGTACTCTCAAAAATAATTAACACAGCAAGTCATTTCCAGGTGATGAAAGCACAGTGATAAGGTGCTGTGTGTTAGTAGATCTTTAAGAGAGAACTAGCCTGGTTCTTTTCTTCCTAATCCCTGTTTGCTAAATGTTCTGTATAAACAACCCTATAATGCAGTTACGACAAAGGTATAAGTCGAGTGAGCTATCAAAATTAATACATTGCTTAAATCAATAGAGCAACTTTTTTGAAGGGCATAGTGTTTAGAGAAAGCATTGGTTGAGAATGAAGCAGGTAAAATATCTTCTGTCAATAAAAAGAATGTCAAATGTGTGTAGAAAATAACAGGTCAATGTCTTCCATAGACAGAGAAGATGAGTTATAAGCTTGGGAACAAATCTAGGACAGACATTTTAGACTTCAGATTTTCATGGGGGCTAGACTTGTCAGGCGAAATATGTGCATTCAGAAGAATGCTTGTTATTGTTCAGTCTGCCCTCAGCACAGAACTTTTTTTTCATTGTTTCTTTTCCATATACATATAGAGTTTGTGTTTCTTGGTCAGTCTTTCAGCTATCATTTATCAGCATGTCAAATGGGGAGAAATCTGAACAGACTGACACAACAGTCATTAAGTTTCTTGTAGAGGAGATGAACATCTGATTGTTCTCAAAGATGCTTCTGGCTTTTAACAAGTAATAAAAAAAGCAGAGCATAAGCAGCTGCAAGCAAGACAGAAGAGATCTCTCATCTGATTCTAGCTTCTATTACATTGCCAGTAAGGATGGGTGGGTTTCAGTTTTGATATACCACCTATGTCACTGTAGAAATGGCTCAGTGGGTTGGTAGATTGTCATTCTAAATACTAAATCTTTGAGGAATCTTTTGGTTCAGTGGTCTGATATAGTCTTATCAATTACACATGTCACCGAGCGCTGGTTCTTTCCTTCAGTAGTTTGTTATATTGTCCAATACAGGTGATATATTCAGAGATTTTAAACTCTGTAGAAAATTTATGGTAATAGGATTGCAACTACTTATTTTGTTGTAGATTATGTAGGTTGAAAAATGATTTGAGAAGTTTATATTTTCACAGAACAAATGAAATGTCATGATTTTTATGGCATGGTATGATCTAATGAAGTGTCTCCTAATCTGTCAGTTTCACACACTTAAATTGTGTTTAATCCTCCCTATGCTATGTGTATACAGGTGTGTCTACTGGGAGATGATGATGTGGTCTATGTTACACTACTGTTCATGAGGCAGTATAAACCTGGAAAGAATCAAAGTGGATGAGTGCTATAGGGAGAGAAGACTTTGGTGGAAGGATAGAGTAAAAAGGACAGAGTTCTATATAGAAGGCCCCTGGGCTAGGAGTGCAAACGTGAAAAAGAGTATAATCAGCCAGAAGGGCCTCAGTCCTTGACTACAGCTCCCCTTAAAGACTCCCCAGTAGCTTTGACTATGCACCAAATCTGGTGTGGGGAGGGCAGCTTTCTCACATGATGCTTTCCAGGTAAAGCCTCTGTAATTGCCTATATTCAGGCTTGAAAAGACGTATCTAGCTTTTGGCAAAGATCTGTACTTTTCATTCCCTGTCTTTGAAAAAGAGAATATCAAACACCTCAAATACAATGGTGCCCTTTCTCTGAGGACAGTTCTACAATAAGAAAATGGAGAAAGAGAAAAGACAAGTAAAAGAATCAATGCGTTTACTGGGTGGGTAGTGTCAGATGCCTGTAAGCCTCTTTTGAGTGTTTCCCAGTAGAACTCAGAGAAGAAAAGAAAAAAAAAAAAAGAAAAAGAATGTGAAAATGAATAAAGGAAACCTAATTCTAAATGGAGTTGGGAAGCTATGAAGGGAGGGTTCTCACTCAGAAGCTACTTGTTGCAGCTTACTTCACATACCCTGGTAGGAAGCAGCTTACTTTACATAACCCAGCAGGAAGGAAGATTTTCTCTTTGCCCAGTAACAACCCAACCAATGAAAAACTACTACAACTCAGCCAATGAAAAGCCACCACAACCCAAATTCTCATTTGCCTCCAGTGAAACTTCATTCTGAATAGCCCCTCCCAGTGCCCTCCTTTCCTCTATAAAAGTTTGTACTTCAGACTTGGCTATGGTTCTCCTATAGTTTACATGTCCCATGTTGCAATTCCTCTCCTATTCCTGAATAAACTCATTTTTGTTGGTTAAGTAAGTGACTATTTTATTTTTAAGGTTGACAGTAGATAATCAAAACTGTGGATAGTTTGTCTGGTATGTGGAGGAAAGTTTATATAGAACATTTTAAAAGTTTTTAATGTCATGATATGGAAGCGTTTTTACAGGGATGTTAGTTAAAAATTCCACTTCTTGATTAAGTGGCTTTCGAGGCTTTTCAGTTATAACATTCATCCCTGACACTGACAAGTGAAAAGGCAATGAATAGGGGCGCCTGGGTGGCTCAGTCAGTTAAGTGTCTGCCTTCCACTCTGGCTGTGATCGCAGGGTCCTGGGATCAAGCCCCACATTGGGCTCCCTGCTCAGCAGCGAGCCTGCTTCTCCCTCTCCCTCTGTTCCTACCCCCTGCTTGTGCTCTCTCTCTCAAATAAATAAATGCAATCTTTAAAAATTTTTTTTAATTTTTTTTTTTTAAGATTTTATTTATTTGCGAGAGAGAGAATGAGAGACAGAGAGCATGAGAGGGAGGAGGGTCAGAGGGAGAAGCAGACTCCCTGCTGAGCAGGGAGCCTGATGTGGGACTCGATCCCGGGACTCCAGGATCACGACCTGAGCCGAAGGCAGTCGCTTAACCAACTGAGCCACCCAGGCGCCCTAAAAATTTTTTTTAAAAAAGGAAAAGGCAATGAATAGACAGACATTTTTTGAAAAGGAAAATGGTATCATTAGAGCTATGCTTTAGGGATTGCCATTTTTAGAACAGTCTGAAGGGAAAGAAATGGAAGCAGGGGAACCATTTAGAATGCCACGTGTATAGTTCAGGTAAAGATGAGGCTGACCTGAAGTAGAGTGTTTGCAATGGAAATCGATGGTAGAGCATACAGGTATTAGGTATATTTCATAATCTCACATATATGGTTTGATAATTGGTCCAGGAATGAAAGATAAAGAGAGGCAACACAGTAAGAGATCTAATTTTAGAAAGACTTCAGTTGGTTTCCTGATTCTAACATTTACTAGGTATATGACCATGAATAAGTTTTATGCCCTTTTTGGTCTTAGTTTCCTCATCAATGAAAAGGGATGTTTATAAATAACAAAGAACTGCTAGATTTCTTGTGAAGTTTAAATGCATCATAAGAGAGGCTTAGTAAATACTAGTGTGTCTATGATATGCTATGTAATATAGCTATAGCTATTTCAGTGAGATTATTGATCATATTTTTAGGGAAATGTTATTATTTCTAGAATTCTGAGTTTCTGCACAATGTAAAAACATTCATAAGACAGTGGATCATGAAACTCTATGCACTGTACATTTGTAGCCAGATCACAAGTGATGGGACTCAGATCTTCAAGTTCAGATTACACTTATTAAGCATAATTCTTAGTATTTAAATACTAAGCATTAAATATGCTTTGTGCTTACAAAACATTCTGACAAATCAAGTCCTAAATTGTTCAATATTAAGTTGATTTAATATGAAAATAAGCAATTATAGATGAAGATATAAAAATGCAGATGCAATAAAAATAAATATTGAGCATCGCATGCTACTAACAAAGTTATTTTGCCCAGCAGCATGTCCTTGTATTAAGAAAATTGGCCTTTAAAAATGTTGCAGATATTGTATTGATCAGCTATCCTGTAGAAATAATCCTACGATGTATATTAGGAACATTTAACCATGTTGTATAAGTAAATGTAACATGCATTTTCACATTGATTTCTGCTGAGAATATAATCTCTCCATAATAATATCTTTGCTGAGACAGCCCTCCTCTGTAGCTGAACATGCTGTGCTACACCTATAACAAAGAATTAGGAACATTGCTGATTATTTCTTTTTTTTTTTAAGATTTTATTTATTTATTTATTTATTTGAGAGAGAGAATGAGATAGAGAGAGAGAGCATGAGAGGGAAGAGGGTCAGAGGGAGAAGCAGACTCCCTGCCCAGCAGGGAGCCCGATGCGGGGCTCGATCCAGGGACTCCAGGATCATGACCTGAGCCGAAGGCAGTCGCTTAACCAACTGAGCCACCCAGGCGCCCCGCTGATTATTTCTCAAGTCTCCAGTCCTTCATTAAGTGTTGCAGGTAAACTAAATATAATCATGAACCTTGTTCTCACAACTGTATAAGTGACTGATAATCACTTCATATTCCTCTTGTTAGTACAGAACTGTGATTATAAAAGAGTTGATTAGGAAATGAGAAATAGGTGAAGATATAAATAAAAGAAGAATGAAAGATTGTTGATAGCTATGGAAGTGATGAATATTTTATTAATTCCGTATAGATTTGGAATTTCTAGTAAAAAGTGAAAAGAAAGTATGACTTTGGAATCAGATAGACCTAGGTTCTACTTTTGGGCTTGTTAGTGACTAATTCTATAACCTTGGACACATTTCAGTCTTTCTAACCCTCAGTTTCTTTGTGAAGTGAGGATACTCTCCTTTCAGAGAGGGTTGCTATAATATAGGACATATGGATAACATCTTCCACAATCTAAGCATAGTTCAGAGCCACCATTTTCCTTGTGATGTTTTGTGCATATGTGTTTGTGTGTGAATTAGAAAAGTTTCCTTTCCTCAAAACATCTTCCTGCTACCTGTCAGAACAAAAAATTATATGTAACAATTTATAGTGACTATAAGATGAATAGTGACCCTAGTGTTGTGAGGTGTATACCTGCACAACTCTGTGCAGTAGCACTAAGTCTCTGATACATACTAAATGCTAACTAGACAATTGCTATAATTCCCCATCACCAAAGCCATTGAACAATGGTAAGAAGTTATGGAATTGGAATTTTAGATGAGACAGTGTATGGGAGAGAAAACTGAATTTCACTGGGGGACAGTCACTCCCACTCCTACCCTAACTTGATCAATTTTCTACTTTTCTGTTAAGATCCTAGTTAAATCATATTCATTTTTTAGGAAATTAGAACAATATACTAAATTTTCCCTTTACTTTCTTTAACTGCCAGGAACCTGTGAAGTGGCTTCTCTGTGATGAACACTGTAATCATCACCTATCCCAGGGAAGGGGTCTGGCAGCATCTCTGTTGTCCTGGATCACTTTCCATGTTTTTTATTAGACTTTTGTTCCTAGTAGTTCTATTTTGCATAATGTCTGCTTTGTAAGAGGCTTCAAATGATTTGGTTTAGAGAAAATGAAGTGTAAATCCAAAATAAATATATTCATAAATACAAATTATATTTGAAATGGGAAATGGGCGAAGCTTCACATTTTCTGGACTTGCTGAGTAGAGCACTTTATGAATTGTAGAACCATGTTGAGAAAAGGAATGCTAATGAGATATGAAGACTCTACAAGCTTGATTTCATGTTATTTCTGTACTTAGAATTCAAGGACAGCAGAGGTGTTCTCTACTAAATGTTATTAATGAAGGCCATTCTCCTTGGTATGGTTATAAATGTGCTTTGCAACCACACCAACTGAAGGAGTAACTTTAACAACACCAAGTACAGAGCCAAGAGCATAATTTGTTTTCTGAAGTTCTTACTTTTTATGTATTTTTAGATACACTTAGGAATTACTTGTGGCAAGCAATTTACATGCATTTTTCTCATTTAACCCTAAGAACATCCCCATGAGGTAGAGAGCATCACTATCCTCAGTTTACAAATGAGGTAACCAAGGCAAAAAACAAAAACAAAAAACAAATAGCTCCTCCAAGCTAGTAAGTGGCAGAAGCAAGATTCCAAACCCAGCCTTTAGCATGAAATCCTCTGCTCATGACACCACACTGTGTTGCCAGTAGGTAACTTGCAGTTAACATAAGTTATCCATGAACTTTATAAAATGGTGCAAGAATGAACTTTATAAAATGGTGCCATCCATTTTACTTTATAAAGCCATCCATGAACTTTATAAATTGGTGCAAGAATCTGGGAAACCACAGCTTTTCTGTAGAATAGAATAGGGCAATATAACTTTAACAGCATTATTATCGTGTTTCCATAAATGGGAAAAAATGTTTTAAGGAAAAAAAAATAACCCAACTGCTTTCTCCTTAACCAAATGAGTTAAATTATTCTTTTTTTTTGGTCTCACACTTCATTTAATCTGAAGAATATTATAGGCTCTTTGTCTTCAGATATAAATGATAATGTTATAGAACAAGCATTGAAATCAACAATTTAAAAACTAAATTTACATGATGTTAATTTCTGGCGACAGTCCTCTCAATCAGGTTTTTAAAAAAAGTCACCTCCCTGCCCCCATTCAGTAGATGTGCACCATGCCATAGATAATGTCCAGAACGGGACGATGGTGAAGAGGCCTCCGATGAGACCTCCTGTAAAGAAAGGTCTTCGTAATTAAAAATATTTGTTCTATCTCCTTCCCACTTTGAGAATTAAGAACAGGGAGAGCAGGATGGAGGCAAGCAGGCAGAAGATGAAGCCGTAGAGCCCGGCGAGTCCAAGGATGCCAGCCGTGGCCCCCTGCTGCGGCGCTGACACTGAGGTCCGGCAGTAATCCAGGACCATGGCATTGCTTTGCACCACTGGGTGAGGGTGGGGACAGATAAGGCTTAGAGGCTTATTTGATCTGCAGCACTTAACACAGATAACTCAGATTTTTATAATATCTCACCTGTGCCTCCACCCCTTGGGAATGAGACAAGGAGCCTGAAACTCTGAAAGGGGGAGGGGAGAAGAGAGGATGTGTGCAACTTTGAGAAGCCCCACAGGTGACTGAAATGCTGCTCTTGACTGGCCAGCTGAGTGCCACTTTTCTTATTATTTGCTCAGTCATGTAGTAATAGGAAGAGCCGAGTGGAAAAAGGTTGATAAAACAGGACTCAAGGAGTACACTGCCTGTCTGTCCCTCTCTGGAGACCCTAGAATGTTGATGCCTTTAATGAGAGGCAATTTAAATATATATCTTTCAAACACAGAAGAAATTGCTTAACATAACGCTATTTAAAATCACTCTGTGGGTGCCTGGGTGGCTCATTTGGTTGGGAAACCGACTCTTGATTTCATCTCAGGTCATGATCTCAGGGTCGTGAAATCCAGCCTTGCGTCAGGCTCTGCACTCAGCATAAAGTCTGCTGGAGATTCTCTCTCTCTCTGCCTCTCCACCTGCTGATGCTTGCTCTCTCTCTCTCAAATAAATAAATAAATCTTTAAAAAAATAAATAACTGAAGTTACATAAAGTATGCTTCCTCTAGCAACAGAAGAATTATTAAAAAATAAAATAAAATCACTTAAAGGACTGTGAGAATAACTGATCCACATTATACACTACAGTCAATGCCAACATGTATTTTTTATGTGGTCCTCATGAGGGAGTTGGTATAAGATGCTTCCTCAAAAGAGAATTGGTGAAACCCATATGGAATATAGCAAAGGCAAATAGCTAGGAAGTGATAACATCTAGATTCTTTCATCTAAAATTTGTCCTAATTCTAAGTTATCCTTTAATCATCTGGCTCTTATATCACTTTGCTTTGAAGTGGCTATTTTTTTTTGTAATGGAGCCTCAACTCATTGTGAAGATGCCCCAATCTCTTTGTCTGTAATAGCTCATCAGGTATATGTATTGTTCTGCTTATTCTGGCTTATATGAGATATTGTACAGCTTTGTGTAAGGCTGAAACTTAGGAGAGTTTTCTCTAAAAGTACCTGTAGTTGCCGCCTGGAGTGTCTCATCTGAAGTTCCCAGAGTTAGAGTTGTAATAAAGGACCTTTAGCAGGTATTTATAAGTCCCATAAACTGTGCGGAAATGATTTATTCTATTATTTTATGTGTTTATAGGTACACTCCCTCTTCCCTGCTACAACAATCTAAGATGGTTTATAATTATATTTTGTACATTCATATGCACAGTAATAATTGTAAATCAAAATAATTAGTAAGTCAAATTGTAAAGTGTTGCTTTAAAACACTTTAGTATAAGTTGTGCAATATATATGTCTATGTTAGTTCCAATCTGTTCTTCAGGGCCGTTACTTAATATTTGAAGCTATTTAATCAGTTATGCATTCTCCAGGATGGCATACTACAAGTCTTAAATTTGGACTATATGGTCTTAACTTGAATGTTCCTTAATTACTAAATGACATGAGAAGTAATTTTCTGTGGAGAAATTTCTGGTAGTCAAGATATGTGGATTGTTTATAAAGATTCTACAGACACCTTTGCCAAAAAATCCAAATAGGTCCCTGTATCCTTAGAGCGGAGCTCTTAGCTTTGGGCTCAGATTGGATCCTGTGTCCCTGTACCTTAGAGATAAATCTTCCCTGATGAGACCAGAAAATTTGCTAAACCTGCTATTACAGTATTGTTGCATCTGACTAAAAGGACTATTCAAAGGATATTTCAATGTTCTGTAAGAAAGAGAACTGAGACTTCACCTGTTTTACCAGAAGAGGATGTGGAGCTTCTGTGGTATACATTTGTATATGTGTGTATACCTTCTCATTGATAAGTGTCTCCATGTGTAACAAAATTCAAGATGAAATTTAAATCTCGTTAAAACATACCATATGGTAGTGAATCTGTGAGGACAGAGAAATAGAATCATAATCAGTCACCAGTCTCTCCCAAAAAGAACCCAACAACTGTGAAAGTGAAATTGGCTTAGTTCACATCTCGACATTAACAGCTATAATAGCTAGCATCTGATAAATGGGGACAAAATATTATTGACATCCATAACATGTTGTAAGGATTAATTGTGATAATCTGTGTAAAGGGCTCAGAACAGCATCTGGTTCATGGTAAGCTTCTATAGACGCAGTCATTGTATAATTACATCATTTTATGTGTATATGTTATATTATTTTATATATATATATATATATATAATTATTTTGTACATTTTACTTTTTCCCACTTTCCTGAACTTTATTAAAGAGAAAGCAATGATAGTAAATCCCTAGAAACATAGTCAATTTTCTAGGATCCTTCCCTCGAAAATGTGACATTTGATTTCCAAACACATGCCAGAGCATACATGGTTCCCAGTTGTACTAAGTAGGTGAGAAGCTGAAATCATAAAATATTCGTCTTCCAACTTTCCCCAGCCTGTGGTCTGTCTTTGGATTAGCAATAATTGCCTGAACAGCTACTATGGCTTCATGAATTTTTGTCTGTAGCTCTCTGAGCTCTTCCATAGGCAGCAACCACAGAATTTGAGCAGCTTCGTTAAGAACTTCATCTCTTGTGTCAAAACCAAGACTATGTTTGTCTAAAGCAACAAGCAAGCCCTCTTTGATTTGCTTTAGCAACTGCATCCTTTTTCAGGAGCTTCTGTACCAAAATGTGAATTGCCTTAAGCTTTATCGGGTAATCGTGATGCTGAATCTGAAGAAGGTTGGCCAAAGCCATTACAACAGCCTTAAAATCGAGATTATTTACATCGGAATTGATCAATGGCTCTGCATTTTTAGCTGCATTGTCAGCATTTTTTGTATTATCAGGTACCAAGTCCTTGTATTTTTCAGCATTATTTCCATATTCAAGTCTAACCGCTAAACCAAGAAGCCAGTCAATTGCTTCTTGTCGATCTTGAATCTTGAACAGACAGTTCACATCTCTGAGATACTTTTCAAAGAACTTGGGCCTGTCCCTGCTGTGGATGTTTCTTAAATGACCTCTGTCTTCAATCTTGTAGTGTCTGATTTTCTGGTCTTCAAGCCGAACAATAAAGTTTCTAAATTCTGTTTCATTTTTGCAGTTGGGGTAATTGAAGGCCGTCAGCCAGTGTCAGAACATGGTCCCCACTCTGGTCCCCCAGGCTTTGGCTGGGTGAAGAGAGGCCAGGAGGAGTAGGCAGTGCAGGCACCTGCGACACGGCAAGACTATTTTGTAACATTTTAAACATGATTTTCCCAAAATGGTACCTTCAGTCCTGTTAGTCTTCATAATACTTATACATTTAATGACTATATATAGTAATAAGTTGTAGTATACCATTTCACTAATATTGTGTACTCCAGTTGCTTCCAGTCATTTGTCTTCCCTTTTGACAATAGATAATACATTGATAAACATCTCTATGCATGAACTATTTTGAGTTCTGTTGAGTTACAAGCATATAATAAAATGCATGGGGAAATGTTTTTATGACTATTGCCATATAGTACTTTGTTGTTTTTTGAAAAGTTTACACAACTTTACAATATCAGTAGTACTATATCTACTCTTCAATTTTATTGCAACTTTTTGCAATAGGCATTATAAATATATTGATAGTATTTTGTTTTATTTTTTATTATTTTTTTCAAAAGATTTATTTATTTTAGAGAGACAGCACGAGCAGGAGGGGCAGAGGAAGAGAGAGGGAGAGAGCAGAGGGGGGAGGGGCAAAGGGAGAGGGAGAGAGAATCTCAAGCCGACTCCTGACTGAGCAGAGCCTGACATGGTACTCCGTCTCAGGACCCTGAGATCATCACCTGAGCCAAAACCAAGAGTTGGATGCTTAACTAGCTGTGCCATGTAGGCGCCCCTAGTATATTTTATTTTAATATTGTTAACTCAGGGTTGTTTTAATACACATTTCTTTGATAATATAAACAGTGAATATATTCTTAGTGTGTTTACTATTTGCCTTTATTCACTTGTAATTGACCTCTGTACATACATTATACTTCTAAAAATTTAGTACTAAATATAAAAGTATATATTTAGTATTTAGTTACTAATTGGTTATAAGAGTTAAAAAAACAGTTTAATTAGGCATTTTTATTTACAACACTAATGCATCTGTTAAGATGAGTTGGCACATCATTACAAGATGACTCCAGATTTGATAGATTACTGGGAAACGAAGAAAACTCTCCAGAGTTGTTTAGGGTTGCCATGATTCTCTTAATCCAGAGCTGCCTTATTGACTATGCTCAAAATGACTAATAAGGGGGGAGAGGCAAAAGTATGGAAAACTAGCATTTGAAAGGGAAAAATGAAGAAACAAAATAATTTGCAATTCTGTAAAAATTGCATTAAAAAAAAAACAGGTAGGCTATAGTTCTCTTGAAATACATAAAACAAATGACATAGATGTTGACCTTAAAGCTTAATCAGCTGTGCTATTTACAGGAAAATATATATCAAGGGACCAGGTAAATAAGAGTGAGTTACATGGAAAGAAACTGAGAAAGGGATTCTGGCATAAGAAAAATGAAGATAAATCTTGAATTATTAATTCTTTTGCATTTCCCAGTTGTTTTCCAAGGTAGATGATTTCCCTAGTCATTAGACATTAGTACCAGAATTGATAAATATTATATTTGAGCCAGGGGTCTCCCTACCCATTTGACTACCCTGTGGTATAATTTAATTTGGTCATAATTAAGATGCCTCTCTGTTGAAATGCTTAAGTGATAAAGGAATGTTATGAAGGAGTGTAAATCCATTCAGGTTGGTATCCTATGTGGCTAATACAACACACATATTATAGTCTACATTTAGACTTCTCCATTGAAGCTAAAACTGACACACTTTCTTTGGAAATATGGTATAGGGTCTGCCCATACTGTTTTTGTTGTTTATCTAAAGTGGATAATGGCCTTGTTTCTAACCCTGGGTTAATCAAATCAGAACCCTTTTTCAATTGATATATAGCAGGTAAGGACATTTATGACTATGAGTGAATGAGTTTGTAGATAAAGGGATGCTTTTTGATATTCTATAACTTAGGACAATTTCTGAGGCAAGAGAGAGAATGATGGGATGAACACTCCATTATCTTACCACACATAGTCTTTTACTGCACTGTCATTAGGCATATCCAAGTCCAAATCACAACTCCATTATTCTTGATTATATATCTCCTCAATTTTTCTGGGTCTCGTGTTTAATTCCCTACCTAATAAAATATAATAAAACACAACTTGGTATTATTGAAAGGATTAAAATTAGTTCCCTCATGGAAATCTTCCAATAAAACACCTGGTTCAAAAACGAAAAGAACCCCTAAAATGCAATGTCTCCTTCCTTTTCATGTATATTCTAAAATACATAGGTAGTGGGGTAGTGCAGTGGGACTCCTGGGTATTCCAAGGGCAGTTGCTTTCTGTGACTGAAGAGTCCAAAAACATGTAAAATATTTTCCTTAGTATAAAACATATAGTTTGGGTGTTTTTTGACACCAACCACCTATTCTTCAATGCTCCAATTCTCTTATTCTCTGACACTGAGTGTCCAACAATTTAATTTGTTCACTTCTGACACTAAGTACCCAGAGTTAGAGTCAGACCCCATAAGAGTTACCTCACTTCAGATACTGCTCAGTCCCGTAAGAGTTACCTCACTTCAGATATTGCTTACAAATGGAGTACCCAGGCCACCCACACTTCTTCCCTGCTGACTACAAGTTGAAGGTTCCTACAACGCCTTCCCTGGGTTCCACAGTTTCCTAGGACTCACAGAACACAATGAAACACACACTTACTGGTTTATTATGAAGGGTACAAGTCAGGAATAGTCACATGGAAGAGATGCATAGGACAAGGTATACAGGGGAGGCAGGGAGCTTCTTGCCCTCTCAGGGTGTGCCACTCTCCCAGCATCTCGATGTGTTCACCACTCAGAAGCTCTCTGAACTCTATTATTACTGTTTCTTTAAAAGGAGGTTTTATTTCATAGGCATGATTGATTGAGTCATTGGTGACTGGTGATTAATGCAACTTCCAGTCCCTAACTCATTTCCTCTCTCTGGAAGTCAGGGGATAGGGCTGAAAGTTCCAACTCTTTAATCACACCTTCAGCTTTCTTGAAAGCAGCCCCCATCCTCAAGCTAAGGACCCCACCTATCTGAGACCTCCTCATTAGGACAGTCTGCTATCATCCAATCACTCAAAAAATTCCAAGGGTTTTAGGAGTTCTGTGCCAGGAACCAGGGATAAAGACCAAATAGCTTTCTATGATACCACACACAGTGTGTTAGGACAGGAAGGGAACATGCAGATCTGCCATATCACTATACAGATGAAAAGGCAGTAAGTCAGAAAAGGGGAAGGGACATGTTAAGAGCAAAGCCTGAGTTCCAGTTCTCCTGATGCCAAGGTGTATAGGTATATATCCTCTTGAGAATCTTTTTTTCTTTGTGTGCACAGTTGCTAATATTCCTATTATTCCTAATCCATGTGTTAGTGTACTAGGTATTTTATTTTCCTTCATCACTTCAATTTACCTTGATTATGGAAATACATTTATATTTTGCCAGCTTGTTAATTCTTTTAAATAATTGGTGGATAATTAACTCCAGTAATATCCTAGTTAGCTAGAATTTAGCTATAGCTAAACATACTCTAAAAATAAAAATCAAACCTGGAAGGTAATTTCCTTATTAGGTAGCATTAATTAAAAATTGATTCTTCCTTTTTTCCTGCTAAATTTAATAAAAATCTTCATTTTACTTTGACATTTTTGTCTTTCCATTTCCATGTTTTAAAAGGTTAGAAATAGCAGTATTTCCCTTCTCAATATTTGCCAATCTATAAAGGCTATTTACTGCTTACAATGCAGTAAACAGAACCAAAACATTCATAAATTTCTAGCCAGCATTTATTAAATCTCTAGTTTTGAATGATGCTTCAAGGTTTAACAAGATTTAACAATAAAAATACAGAGCACAGTCTCTATGGGTTAACATGATATTAAATATATTAAATATATTTTTTAAAGGTCACCATAGTTCAGTTTACTAAAATGATTTGAAACCAGAAACCAGTAGTTGATGCACTTAACTTTGAGGTAAAGATTTTTTTGTGTGTGATTTAATCAGATGATAGCTCACAGGTAATATCAGAAAAGACAGTGGAAAGAAACAAAAGGTTATGATGTTGAGACTCGTGAATAAATTTAGTATTTTAGTTTTTTTTTCTTTTTACCTCATATTCTATGCTTATTTAAGAATATAAACTCTTAAAAATTATAACCAACTATAATGAAGACCCAAATTAAATATATTTTGGCATATTCACAAAGTATCTTTTGATATTTTCACAAATCCAGGAAAATTAAAAATTGTGTGTTAAAGTTGATGTTTGTATGTGTTATACATGCATACAGTTACGTGTTCATTGACATGTAGGAAGTGGGACAGATACATAAATATATATACATTTAGGCCTTAACTATCTAAAAGACATGATTTTATATGTATTTTACTTTATTTTGTTTTATTTTTATTTTTTATTTTTTATTTTTATTTTATTTATTCTATTTTTTCCATAAAGGATTTATAGTTGTGGAGGTGCTACAAGTGCTCTGAACAATACAGTATTGTAGGTTCCTAGGAGTTTGTAGTTTGCATAGTTAGAAAATGGGAGTTGGAAGGAAAAAAAAAAAAAAAGAAAATGGGAGTTGGGTAGAGAGATTATACCATGTATTAATTAAATCAGGATTTATATATTTTAGTGGTGATTCTCTGGTAGGAACATTTTATTATCAGTAAACCTAAAGTGAATAATCAAGTACCTGGAAATTCTGGAACTTTGTGACCCATAGAAGAACTTGAAAATTTTATATAATTGTGAGATGTCCATAATGAATATGGTGAGTTTCATTCACAATTTTTTAAATTCCTTACAATAGAGTTACTTTATAGGTCCATTATGTAATGTATATTCTAGAGATTACCTTTAGGAAGTATTTGCAGTCATCATATGAGTTGATGCTGGACATTATATTCCAAATATCATAAAGATTCTGTATCTTTCTTGGCAAACTATAAAAAAGACCAAGCCTTTGTAAATGTGAATTAAATATGCTCCTTTTTTTTGCTCCTCACAACTTTAACAGTGCCTTTTTTATCTTATCAATTCAGTACATTAAGGATTCAAAGTACTTATATCAGCAAGATTCTTTCTTTTTAAGACTTCAAATACCAATATGACCTACAGAATATTTCAATTTTAACCAAGGTGGAATCTTTTTTTTTTTTTTAGATTTATAATTTATATCTATTATGTCCAACGAAAGGCATGTGTAAGGCAAAGCATCATTAAAGCCAGTATGTCTGGGTAATAAAAACCTGTACAATAGATCTTAAAATATGTTTTGTAAGTGTAGATAGGTCAAGTTAAGAAAGATTTTAAGGAACATTGTGCTCTATCCCGTAGGCATCAGAAACAAATGACGATTTTTTTTTTTTTGTAAGAAAGATCATTCTTGTGGACTGAATGACTGTCAAAATAGTATATTGGTTGGGATGCTATTAAAATGGTGTGTAACTTTCTAAACAATTGTTATTCAACTCTGTTTCATTGGATCATTTTACTCTGTTCATTAAAATTATTCCAGGCAGAGCCTATAGCTTTATCTTTATTTTATTGTATTAAAATTCCAAAACTCTAATCTCATAGCAAATTTAAATGTTATCTTATCCTAAAATTTGTATGGAACCACAAAGAACTCAATGGAACAGAATAGAGAACACAGAAATGGACCCTCACCTCTATGGTCAACTAATCTTCAACAAAGCAGGAAAGAATATCCAATGGAAAAAAGACAGTCTCTTCACATGCTCTACTGACTGTTAGGAAAATTGGACAGACACATGCAGAAGAATGAAACTGAACCGTTTCCTTACACCATACGCAAAAATAAACTCAAAATGGATGAAAGACCGGGCACCTGGGTGGCTCAGTAGGTTAAGCGACTGCCTTTGGCTCAGGTCATGATCCCGGAGTCCTGGGATCGAGTCCCACATCGGGCTCCCGGCTCAGCGGGAGCCTGCTTCTCCCTCTGACCCTATCCCCTCTCATGCTGTTTCTCTCTCTCTGTCAAATAAATAAATAAACAAAATCTTTAAAAAAAAAAAAAAAGGATGAAAGACCTCAATGTGAGACAGGAATCCATCAAAATCGCAGAGGAGAACATAGGCAGCAACCTTTTTGACATCAGCTGCAGTAACTTCTTGCTAGACGCCTCTCCAAGAGCAAGGGAAACAAAAGCAAAAATGAACTGTTGTCACTTCAAGATAAAAAGCTTTTGCACAGCAAAGGAAACAGTCAATAAAACTAAAAGGCATTTTAGTTATCTAAAAGATATTTGCAAATGTCTTATCAGGTAAAGAGCTAGTATCCAAAATCTATAAAGAAATTATCAAGCTCAACACCCAAAAAAACAAAAAATCCAGTCAAGAAATGGGCAGAAGACACGCGGAGACATTTCTCCAAAGAGGACATACGAATGGCCAACAGACACATGAAAAAGTGCTCAACATCACTTGGCATCAGGGAAATACAAATCAAAACCACAATGAGATACCACCTCACACCAGTCAGAATGGCTAAAATTAAGTCAGGAAACAACAGATGTTGGTGAGGATGTGGAGAAAAGGCAACCCTCTTACGCTGTGATAATGCAAATGGTACAGCCACTCTGGAAAACAGTATGGAGGTTCCTCAAAAAGTTAAAAATAGAGGTACCCTACAACCCAGCAATTGCACTACTCGGTATTTATCCGAAGGATACAAAAGTGATTCAAAGGGGCATGTACATCCCAATGTTTATAGCAGCAATGTCCACAATAGCCAAAATATAGAAAGAGCCCAGATGTCCATCAACAGATGAATGGATAAAGAAGATATGGTATGTGTTTGTGTATATTTATATGTATATATTCCATTGAACATTACTCAGCCATCAAAAAGAATGACATTTTGCCATTTGCAATGATATGGATGGACCTAGAGAGTATTATGCTAAATGAAATAAGTCAGTCAGAGAAAGATAAATACTATGTGATTTCACTCATTTGTGGAATTTAAGAAACAAAACAGATGAACCTAAGGAAGAGAAGGAAAAATAAGATGAAAACAGAGAGGGAGGCAAATCATAAGAGACTCTTAACTATAGGAAACAGACAGTTGCTGGAGGGGAGGTGGGATGGGGTAATTGGGTGATGGACATTAAGGAGAGCACTTGAACTAATGAGCACTGGGTATTGTATGCAACTGATGAATCACTAAATTCTACCTCTGAAATTAATAATACAGTATATGTTAATTAAATTGAATTTTAAAATTTTTTAAAAATTAAATATTATATTTCTAACTGTTCTCTGTTGCTATCAGGTTTGGGGGATTTTATTTTTTATTTTTTTAATTTATTTTTTCTAAGTAAACTCTGCACCCAACGTGGAGCTCAAAGTCATGGCCCCCAGATCAAGAGTCACATGCTCTACTGACTGAGATGCCCCAGGATTTGGGGATTTTAAAGAGTGAGAGCTCTTTTATTCTTCATTTCATCCTATCACCCTGGTTTGTAGGTGTGTGTAGACCCTGAATCTGAGGCAATGTCTATCCCTCCTCTGGACAAGATTTTCTTTGTTTAGGGAAGAAAGAATAGGGAAAATAGAAGACACTTTATGCAAACTTATCACATGTGGGTGATGGGGCTGCAGAACAGTTGCTCTGGTCCTTCTCAGATCTGTTCTAATGTGATGGTCTCAGCCTAGATGATGAGTTTGCTTTTCCTCTCCAAAAGTAGCATTTGGGCCTGCCCTGGTTCCTGACAACTTTTATGACACATTCCAAGAATAGTTGCTGCATCTACTGCTAGTCTTACCAGAACTGCACACTTCTTACCCATTCCAAGTGAGGTGTTGATGTTATACTCTATTTTCCTTTAATCTTAATGTTTTTTGCTTCCTCATATGGAACCATGAAAACAGATCCCTAATCTCTGTGAATGATCCTTTTTGAGTACCCTCTTATGTCACTTTGTGAAGTTGAGAGGACAACCAGAAATAAAAATCTCTTTACCATGAAACTCGATCTGGGCACACGTCTAAGACACTTTCAACTTTTGTGTTCTTTCCTCTCCAGTTTTCTTAAAAATACCTATAAGGGATAAGCACTGGAGTTTAGTTGACCATAGAATGATAGTTTGTTTTTTAGTAAACCCAGAGGAAAATGTACAATGCCAAATGTTGACAGGTCTTTTTTAATGTGGGGTTCTTATGGATTCTTTCTTTAATTTTTTAAAAGATTTATTTTTTTATTTGAGAAAAAGAGCATGCATGCCTGTGTGCACAAGTGAGGGGAAGGGCAGAGGGAGAGAACCTCAAGCAGACTCTCCGCTGAGCATGGAGCCCAGTGTGGGGCTCTGTCCCATACCCCATGAGATCATGACCTGAGCCAAAATCCCCAGTTAGACGCTTAACCAACTGAACCACTCAGGCACCCCTGGACTCTTTATTTTTAATTGTTTGTGTTGGCTGTCAGTTCTGGAGTAACAAAAATTCTCTCTCATTAAGACATGTATCATATGACCTCACTGATATGAGGAATTCCTAATCTCAGGAAACAAACTGAGGGTTGCTGGAGTGGTGGGGGGTGGGAGGGATGGGGTGCCGGGTGATAAGACATTGGGGAGGGTATATGCTATGGTGAGCACTGTGAATTGTGTAAGACTGTTCAATCACAGACCTGTACCTCTGAAACAAATAATATATTATATGTTAAAAAAAAAAAGAAGAAGAAGATAGCAGGAATGGAAGAATGAAGGGGGGGAAATCGGAGGGGGAGATGAACCATGAGATACTATGGACTCTGAGAAACAAACTGAGGGTTCTAGAGGGGAGGGGGGGTGGGGGATGGGTTAGCCTGGTGATGGGTATTAAAGAGGGCATGTACTGAATGGAGCCCTGGGTGTTATGCACAAACAATGAATCATGGAACACTACATCAAAAACTAATGATGTGATATATGGTGATTAACATAACATAATAAAAAAAATAAAAAAAATTCTCTCTCATTGTCTTAATATACTAGCTACAGAAACCAAGCTTTGGGGATAAAAACAAACAAACAGACAAACTTCTGCCAAAATGACTTTATGAAAAGGATATTGGGACCTCATAGAATCAACATAAAGGCTGGAGAAATGATCAAAGCAAAATCAGCTCCAGAAATCTAGGAAACAGAAATTACAGAAATGGTTTCCATAAAAAATTGTCTGGCTATGGTGGGGTAGCTAAATATAATGAATTCCCAATCTTTTTTTCATCTTTAAATGCTTCTGTTTCAAGATTTAATTCCAGGAAGGGAATATATGACTCAGGAGGCTTAGATCAGGAGCTCATCCCCTTTTCATGGTAGTGAGATAAATTAGATCTTGTCCTATGCAGTGAGTAGCACACTCTGGCTCCCCACCCCTCCTTCACTGCTTTCCATAAGGCAACACAACATGGGGACAGTAATTTCTCCAAAGAAAGATGGCAGTGAATGCTCGTGGGTAAAAAAGAAAAAAAAAAAAAAGTTTGGTACTAAATAACTAGTATAGATAAGCTCTCCATTTTTATATTTTGTATCCCACTGAAAACCAAAATGAGACAACAATTGGTGGCCCTGAATGCCATCCCCGACAGACCTAAATGTTCTCTAGCTGGTGTGCTTTCATTTGTGTGTAGTGCTCTCGGAATCTTCCAGTTTCTGGATATAGTTCATATGGAAATCATAGACCTAATTAAAAGGCATGGCCTGTATTATTAGCATGTCAAAAAGCCAATATAAAGGAATTAAAACCATCCATCAGAAGGTAGAAATGCTGTTTGAATCGCCAAATGGGCATTCAAGTAAAAAGTTATCTATTTTAATCATGTCTAGTTTTCTAATACAGAACTGTTTTTTTTTTTTTTGGCAAAGATGAAAATTATAGAGCTAAATTAAAAATATATATTGGCCTGAGGGATATGGAAAAATGTGGCCAAATATATTCTTACAAAATTTGAAAATAAGTATAAAATCTTTTTTTTTTTAAGATTTTATTTATTTGACAGAGAGACACAGCGAGAGAGGGAACACAAGCAGGGGGAGTGGGAGAGGGAGAAGCAGGCTTCCTGCGGAGCAGGGAACCTGATGCGGGGCTCGATCCCAGGACCCTGTGACCATGACCTGAGCCAAAGGCAGATACTTAATGACTGAGCCACCCAGGTGCCCCAAGTATAAAATCTTTTGAGGTCTGGGATCATGTGAACCACATTGGAGGATTAATATAATTCTGTTCTGGGTTTTTTTATTGTTATGTTAATCACCATACATTACCTCATTAGTTTTTGATGTGGTGTTCCATGATTCATTGTTTGTGCATAACACCCAGTGCTCTATGCAGAACGTGCCCTCTTTAATACCCATCACCAGGCCAACCCACCCCCCCATCCCCCTCCCCTCCAGAACCCTCAGTCTGTTTTTCAGAGTCCATCGTCTCTCATGGTTCATCTCCCCCTCTGATTTCCCCACCTTCATTCTTCCCCTCCTGCTATCTTCTTCTTTTTTTTGTTTTTAACATAGAATTTATTCTTTGTTTCAGAGGTACAGGTCTGTGATTCAACAGTCTTACACAATTCACAGTGCTCACCATAGCACATACCCTCCCCAATGTCGATCACCCAGCCACCCCATCCCTCCCACTCCCCACCACTCCAGCAACCCTCAGTTTGTTTCCTGAGATTAAGAATTCCTCATATCAGTGAGGTCATATGATACATGTCTTTCTCTGATTGACTTATTTCGCTCAGCATAATACCCTCCAGTTCCATCCACGTCATTGCAAATGGCAAGATCTCATTCCTTTTGATGGCTGCATAATATTCCATTGTATATATATATACCACATCTTCTTTATCCGTTCATCTGTCGATGGACATCTTGGCTCTATCCACAGTTTGGCTATTGTAGACATTGCTGCTATAAACATTGGGGTGCACATACCCCTTCAGATCCCTACATTTGTATCTTTGTAGTGCAATTGCTGGATCGTATGGTAGCTCTATTTTCAACTTTTTGAGGAACCTCCATACTGTTTTCCAGAGTGGCTGCACCAGCTTGCATTCCCACCAACAGTGTAGGAGGGTTCCCCTTTCTCCGCATCCCCGCCAACATCTGTCATTTCCTGACTTGTTAATTTTAGCCATTCTGACTGGTGTGAGGTGGTATCTCACTGAGGTTTTGATTTGGATTTCCCTGATGCCAAGCGATGTTGAGCACTTTTTCATGTGTCTGTTGGCGATTTGGATGTCTTCTTTGGAAAAATGTCTGTTCATGTCTTCTGCCCATTTCTTGATTGGATCATTTGTTCTTTGCGTGTTGAGGTTAAGAAGTTCTTTATAGATTTTGGATACTAGCCCTTTATCTGATATGTCATTTGCAAATATCTTCTCCCATCGGTTGTCTTTTGGTTTTGTTGATTGTTTCCTTTGCTTTGCAAAAGCTTTTTATCTTGATGAGGTCCCAGTAGTTCATTTTTGCCCTCGCTTCCCTTGCCTTTGGCGATGTTTCTAGGAAGAAGTTGCTGTGGCTGAGGTCGAAGAGGTTGCTGCCTGTATTCTCCTTTAGGATTTTGATGGACTCCTGTCTCACATTGAGGTCTTTCATCCATTTGGAGTCTATTTTTGTGTGTGGTGTAAGGAAATGGTCCAGTTTCATTCTTCTGCATGTGGCTGTCCAATTTTCCCAACACCATTTGTTGAAGAGACTGTCTTTTTTCCATTGGACATTGTTTCCTGCTTTGTTGAAGATTAGTTGACCCTAGAGTTGAGGGTCCATTTCTGGGCTCTCTATTCTGTTCCATTGATCTATGTGTCTGTTTTTGTGCCAGTACCATACTGTCTTGATGATGACAGCTTTGTAATAGAGCTTGAAGTCCAGAATTGTGATGCCACCAGCTTTGCTTTTCTTTTTCAACATTCCTCTGGCTATTCAGGGTCTTTTCTGGTTCCATACAAATTTTAGGATTATTTGTTCCATTTCTTTGAAAAAAGTGGATGGTATTTTGATGGGGATTGCACTGAATGTGTGGATTGCTCTAGGTAGCATTGACATCTTCACAATATTTGTTCTTCCAATCCATGAGCATGGAATGTTTTTCCATTTCTTTGTGTCTTCCTCAATTTCTTTCATGAGTATTTTATAGTTTTCTGAGTACAGATCCTTTGCCTCTTTGGTTAGATTTATTCCTAGGTATCTTATGGTTTTGGGTGCAATTGTAAATGGGATCGACTCCTTAATTTCTCTTTCTTCTGTCTTGTTGTTGGTGTATAGGAATGCCACTGATTTCTGTGCATTGATTTTATATCCTGCCACTTTACTGAACTCCTGTGTGAGTTCTAGCAGTTTTGGGGTGGAGTCTTTTGGGTTTTCCACATAAAGTATCATATCATCTGCAAAGAGTGAGAGTTTGACTTCTTTGCCGATTTGGATGCCTTTGATTTCTTTTTGTTGTCTGATTGCTGTGGGTAGGACTTCTAATACTATGTTGAATAGCAGTGGTGATAGTGGACATCCCTGCCGTGTTCCTGACCTTAGGGGGAAAGCTCTCAGTTTTTCCCCATTGAGAATGATATTCGCTGTAGGTTTTTCATAGATGGCTTTTTATGATATTGAGGTATGTACCCTCTATCCCTACACTCCGAAGAGTTCTTATCAAGAAAGGATGCTGTACTTTGTCAAATGCTTTTTCTGCATCTATTGAGAGGATCATAATATTCTTGTTCTTTCTTTTGTTAATGTATTGTATCACATTGATTTGCAGATGTTGAACCAACCTTGCAGCCCAGGGATAAATCCCACTTGGTCGTGGTGAATAATCCTTTAATGTACTGTTGGATCCTATTGGCTAGTATTTTGGTGAGAATTTTTGCATCCATGTTCATCAAGGATATTGGTCTGTAATTCTCCTTTTTGATGGGGTCTTTGTCTGGTTTGGGGATCAAGGTAATGGTGGCCTCATAAAACGAGTTTGGAAGTTTTCCTTCCATTTCTATTTTTTGGAACAGTTTCAGAAGAATGGGTATTAATTCTTCTTTAAATGTTTGGTAGAATTCCCCTGGGAAGCCATCTGACCCTGGGCTTTTGTTTGTTGGGAGATTTTTGATGACTGCTTCAATTTCCTTAGTGGTTATAGGTCTGTTCAGGTTTTCTATTTCTTCCTGGTTCAGTTTTGGTAGTTGATACATCTCCAGGAATGCATCCATTTCTTCCAGGTTATCTAATTTGCTGGCATAGAGTTGCTCATAATATGTTCTTATAATTGTTTGTATTTCTTTGGTGTTGGTTGTGATCTCTCCTCTTTCATTCATGATTTTGTTGATTTGGGTGATTTCTCTTTTCTTTTTGATAAGTCTGGCCAGGGGTTTATCAATCTTGTTAATTCTTTCAAAGAACCAGCTCCTAGTTTCGTTGATCTGTTCTACTGTTCTTTTGGTTTCTATTTCATTGATTTCTGCTCTGATCTTTATTATTTCTCTTCTCCTGCTGGGTTTAGGCTTTATTTGCTGTTTTTCCTCTAGCTTCTTCAGGTGTAGGGTTAGGTTGTGTATTTGAGACCTTTCTTGTTTCTTGAGAAAGGCTTGTATTGCTATATACTTTCCTCTTAGGACTGCCTTTGCTGCATCCCAGAGAGTTTGAACACTTGTGTTTTCATTTTCATTGGTTTCCATGAATTTTTTTAATTCTTCTTTAATTTCCTGGTTGACCCATTCATTCTTTAGTAGGATGCTCTTTAGCCTCCATGTATTTGAGTTCTTTCCGACTTTCCTCTTGTGATTGAGGTCTAGTTTCAAAGCATTGTGGTCTGAAAATAGGCAGGGAATGATCCCAATCTTTTGGTACCGGTTGAGACCTGATTTGTGACCTAGGATGTGATCTCTTCTGGAGAATGTTCCATGGGAATAGAGAAGAATGTGTATTCCGTTGCTTTGGGATGGAATGTTCTGAATATGTCTGTGAAGTCCATTTGGTCCAGTGTGTCATTTAAAGTCTTTATTTCCTTGTTGATCTTTTGCTTAGATGATCTGTCCATTTCAGTGAGGGGGGTGTTAAAGTTCCCCACTATTATTGTATTGTTGTCGATGTGTGTCTTTGCTTTTGTTATTAATTGCCTTATATAATTGGCTGCTCCCATGTTAGGGGCATAGATATTTACAACTGTTAGATCTTCTTGTTGGATAGACCCTTTAAGTAGGATATAGTGTCCTTCCTCATCTCTTATTACAGTCTTTGGTTTAAAATCTAATTTGTCTGATACAAGGATTGCCACCCCAGCTTTCTTTTGGTGTCCTTTAGCATGGTAAATGGTTTTCCACCTCCTCACTTTCAATCTGGGGGTGTCTTTGGGTCTAAAATGAGTCTCTTGCAGACAGCATATCTATGGGTCTTGGTTTTTTATCCAATCGGATACCCTGTGTCTTTTGATTGGGGCATTTAGCCCATTTATATTCAGGGTAACTAGGTCTCTGTTCTATTCTGTTTTAAAGTATACTTATTTCACTATTGCCACAGAGGTGTTTTTTTTTTTTAATTTTTTTATTTGTTTTACTGATTTTTTTTGCATAATCTGTTATTGTGGTGGTAAAGATTTAAATAATCTATCACTCCTACTAACTCATGTATGACTTCCCAGTAGCCATTGCCATGTGTAAATTGTGATTATTCAATAGTAAGGAAGAAATAAATGATCTCACAAGTGAAGTGTAAACTCAGGTTCTTTTGGTATAAAAGAGACAACTTCTGGCAAATTCAGTCACTTTGAAATAAATTCTCAGTAAGTTCAAAATCCATACTCCTTAACGGGGTTCTTTTCTATTCTCCTAAGTGTTTCCCTTACTCTCTTCTTGCCAAAATGATGCGGTCAGCACAGAGGTTATGTAACTTTAAGAGACAGAGGTATAGACCTTAATTCTGATTACTCTCCTCTGGGTCTTGACATTTTCATGGCAATGAGAATGCTGTGGCCCAATTCCATGTCCCTGTGTTAGAGTCTGCCAAGCTATGTTTCATCCCACCTATCATTTGAAGCATTGTGCTGGCCTCAGTAGGGTGGAGATTATGTTTACTGTCATTAACCTCTGGTCCTGAGATGCTTGAATTCAGTGGCCCCAAGGGGTGCCTGGGTGGCTCAGTCAGTTAAGCATCTGCCTTCAGCTCAGGTCATGATCCTGGGGCCCTGGAATTGAGCCCCGCATCAGGCTCCCTGCTCAGCGGGAAGCCTGCTTCTCCCTCTCCCTCTGCCTCTCCCCCTGGCTTGTGCTCTCTCTCACTCACTTTCTCTCTCTCTCAAATAAATAAATTAAATCTTTGAATTCTGTGGCCCCTTCACATCTCACAGCCATACCAAGCCAAGTCCTTTCAGCACTTCCCTACCTCTTTATCCTTTTCCAGAGTCACAGGAGGGCTTTTTTGTTTTTTTTTAAAGATTTTTTTTATTTATTTGACAGAGAGAGAGACAGCGAAAGAGGGAACACAAGCAGGGGGAGTGGGAGAGGGAGAAGCAGGCTCCCTGCTTTGGGATCAAGCCCCTGATGTGGGGCTTGATCCCAGGACCCTGGGATCATGACCTGAGCGGAAGGCAGACGCTTAACGACTGAGCCACCCAGGCGCCCCCATAACAGGACTTTTTTGCATGTCATGAACAGATCATATCTTCATCTTTTCATGGCATAGTTTTTAAATTTGAAGCTCTATCAATGTTGAACATAGCAGGAAATGCAGTATCTGAATGTTCTCTGATTCTTTCAACACATCTAGGAATTTATTAGGGTCTCAAGAATCTTAATTCTTTAGAAATTGAGGTGACAAAAATATTAGATCCTTTCTCACATTTAAATTTTTCCCTTTCCTTCTCAGGGTAGCTTTCTATTTCCTCTACTTTCTTTTCCTAATTGGTGGAAACTTCCTTTATATCAATCTCCTGTCTTTTCTACAATATTCTTTATACTGAAATTCTATCATTTAAATAGCTCTTGATACAGAGCTTTTGCAATTGAGGAAATATCTTACTCATTCAATAATACTGTAATGTCAGGACTATTATGTGTTTAGTTTTTTGTTTTTTTTTCAGTTTGGAAGTTGATTCTTAAACTTATAATTGTTTATTTATCCATCCAACATTGCGTTAATAATTTCGAACCAAAGGCTATAAATTGTTTTGACTGAAAAGAGGATGATCTTACAGTGTGAGGCATGAAAAGTGAAAAAGACATTAATATATTTTCAAAAGCATTTTTAAAAGATTTTATTTATTTGTCAGAGAGAGAGAGAGAGAGCACAAGCAGAGGGAGCGGCAGGCAGAGGGAGAAGCAGGCTCCCCTGTGAGCAAGGAGTCTGACTCGGAACTCAATCCCAGGACCCTGGGCTCATGACCTGAGCTGAAGGCAGACGCTTACCCGATTGAGCCACCCAGGTGGCCCTCAAAAGCATTTTTTAATTGATCGTTTTATGACATGTATATGCTGTTTCCCCGCAGATAGCCAACTGTCATTTCTTTATTCACCAGTGTCTACTGAAAACTTTCCATGTGTCACACCTTGATCAATGAATTTAAAATGCATTATGTGTAAGCATGATAATTATGGGCAGCTCTTATATATATATTCATAAAATTTTAAATCTTAGAATATTATTCTTCTTACATATGTACACAACAAACATATCTTACCAAAATTATTTTAATAACTCCCTAACATTACTGAATTCATTTTGTCCTGAAATTATTCTTCAGATTGGCCAGAGCAAACATTAATAATTGTATAAGTTATATCATTTTGTTTTTCATTGCAATGATAATTAAGACTTAAATTTCTACTAATGATCTAAAAGGCTTGACAGGCGCCAGATCTGATTTGTATCTGTGTTTTAATCTGAGTGGCCAATATATAATAATCCATCTTTTCTCCTCAGCTAAGGTTCAAAACAATTATGAGAGGGACAAAGTAAGTACAAAGTAAATTAAAATGTGACCTTTACTATTGATAATGCCTAGATTGCCATGTATGGCTTAGATATGTTAGCCAAATGAGCTTACAAATATTTTATTCCAAAATTAGACTTAACCACTTGGTAATATGCTCAGCTATACAATGGCAGGCCAAACTCATGGAAGGTCCACTTGTGAAACGTTTCACATGGAGAAGTATAGGAAATTGTGTACTTCTTAAAAGTAATCCTCAGAGAAAAAGAAAGAGGAAGGGGATTGAGTCCTGTCTGTTCCTTTTTTCTTCTGCAAGAGTGTAATTAGTTCATAATACTATAATTAATGCCCCCCCCCTTTTTCTAGAGAGAGAGTGTGTGTGTGAGGAGGGGTGGGGAGGGGCAGATGGAGAGGGAGAGAGGGAATTTTAAGCTCGACACAGGGATTGATCTCACAACCCTGAGATCATGACCTGAGCCAAAATTAAGAGCCAGACACTTAACTCACAGAGCCACCCAGGTGCCCCATGATGTCCCCTTTCATAAAAACATGAAGCTTGGAGATTTCCTTCAGTGTTCTCCAGAAACATCCTGCATTACTCTCTACTTTCTATCACTGTTCCACTGACCTTTGAATTCCTTGAACACATCTTTTTTTTTTCTCCTGACTGATTCAACAGGCAATTCTATCTGCCTTCTTCATCTCACCATCTTCTGTTCATCTTTCATATCTCAGTGGGCCTCCCTTACCTACTCTCTTAACACACTATATTTTTTTCTTTATGTCACTAAAAAATGTTTTAAATTATGTATTTTCATAGCTATTTATTTAAAGTATGCATATCTTCCAATACACTCTAGGTTTTATGGAATCAAAGAAAGTGGCATTTACTGCATATTTTACTGCAGAAGCTATCATTGCTTGGCACAGAGTAGCTAGACCAAGTGTTCAATAAATATTTGTTGAATAGAGCAGGAACTAAATTAGTACTCCTGTATTCATTTGCCTTTTTTGAAATACCTGAAAGTTTCCAGACTGATATTGAACCATACACTCTGGAAATATTAACTGGTTTCTTATAAGTAAAAGTGGGTTCTAGATATGACAATAATCTAAATGAGGCTAACATCTTTCTAGGTCCTTCAGTCTTGAAACCATACAGTTGGAGTGCATGTTAATTGAAAGCTAGCTACTTCAGCGTTCAACAACTCAATGAAAGCTTTTGTTTATTCACATTTACAAAACTTCAAGAGTCTGCCCAAGGTTTCTGTCTCCATTTATTATACTCTTCAGTATATCTTTTAACTCATGCTCAGATTATTTATAATGGTCTTATGATAACAACATTGACAGCACCAAAAGATGATAACAATGCTATAAACATGTGTATGGCCTATATATTACTTTTTAAAGTGCTTTCAAATCCTGAATTTTATTTCATTCTCACCAAAATCATTGGAGGTAAATAATCTTATCTTGCTTAATGTAGAGTCAAGAAAAATAAGATGCAAGAAAGTTAAGTAAATGAAGATAACACTACTAATAAGTGATGACTCTGTGTTTCAGATTCATATCTATTGTATCCAAGTTAATTGATATTTCCACACTCAAAATATACAAACTGAATACCCACTCAGAAATGGGACTCTTGTCCCAAACTGAATACATTGTGAAGAATCTTCTTTGAAGCACTCAAGGACCACTCAACCTCACCCCACCATAACACACCCCACCATAACCACATAAAATGGCTTCAGTCTACTTTATCTACTTCATCAGTGCTCACCTTTAAACTTTATTAAGACTAGATTTATCCCTCATTTCTTAAACTATGCCTACAGTCCTGTTTTCTCTTTCATAAAACTGTTTTGCAAGGGAGGATGATTCAGGAGTCTGTCCCACTGCCTGTCTCTCCCTCTCTCATTTTCATGTACATGTGTATACATATGTGCTCGCCAATTTCTTGTTAATAAAAAGAAACATCTATATTTATTTGAAGCATCCTCCTAGTGATTTCTCAGACTGTTACTTGCCTATATTGGGTTTTTTTCTTTATTTATGACATGTAATAATGTAAAAATCCAGATTTTGCCATCACAGATGTTATAAATTTGTTGAAGAGAAAAATGGGCATGTACAGAGAATGAAATAATGCAAGGGAGAACCAAATAGTGGTAGAAATAATAAGAGATAGAGATAGAATTTAAGAATGGTGATAATGATTATGGTGATGACAGCTAAGATTTATTGAGCATTTATTAAACAATATATGCACATGCTATCCTACATGCTTTGCATAAAAATCTCATAATAACCTTAACTGAAATTCTCTGAGCGTCAGTTTTTCAGGTGAGATGAAAGAAGTTAAGTAACTTGTTCAAGTCACATAACTAGTGATAAATGAAGTCAAGATTTCAGTACAGGTCTATTTGACTCCTGAGGGTGATTGGATGAGTTAGAACAGAGGAAATTTTTTAATTATATCGTTTCTGCTCGAAGCTACCCTGGAGGATGTAGAACCTGGGATGATCCTGAAAGTCATTTAAAATTTATATTGATGGAGAGAAAGAAGACATAAATCTAGTATAACATTAGGCAAGTAAATGCATTACCTCCATATCTTAGCAGTTATCAGTCTTCCCTTGGCCAGTATTTTCAGAAATTGATGAAGAATATGAGATGAATATTTTACTATAAATCTTTGCTTTAATATGCACTGTTGCTAATCATGATGTGGAATGAGGACAGAATGGATTTAAAAGATCTTAGGCTCTTCGAGTTAATCCTGAATATACCATCTAGAAAAACCTCATGAGAATTGAGAAAATCTGGAAACATTCCTTTCTCTATCACTTACTGATGAAAGCAAAAAAATAAGTGTTTTCTAGTCTGGTGAAATGCAGAGAGCCTAATGTCTAGGACTGAAAGATTCATCATTCTGTCAGGACACCTTGTGTATAACCCCACCCAATGCAGACAGAGATGTTTGTGGCAAACACTAAAACAACTCAGATGACTGAACAATATTGTGACTTGTCCACAAAACACTATTGCAATAAGGGTCAAGACAAAGGTAGTAAAACAGCTTGTAAAAGATTAGAAGTGATGAAGCTTTGGAATCCAAACCCTGACATTCAATGTGTCAGTCATTTGTTTCCATTAGTAATAAAATGGAGGGGGTTGCCCAGATGGATCTATCAGGAAGAAACCCTGCAACAATCAGCATCCACCTCAGGCCTGTTCAGTAGTAGGGAATATATCACTTCTGCCTGTATTTCAGAAAATCAACCTATTTTCAAGGTGGCTTCAGAGATCCTTTTTTTTTTTTAAAGTAAGGAAGAAAGAAAAATGAAAAAAGAAAATTTGGCCAAATCAAATGCTGTGTTTCTGCATTTTGTTTTGTTTCATTTTTTTTTTGTTTTTGTTGTTGTTGTTGTTTCTTTTTGTCTTTTGTAAAGAAAAAGAGAAGTTAAGTTGTTCTCTAAAATAAGTCACAACAAGCATTCCTGCATGCTCACACACACACACACACACACACACACACACACACACACACACATCTTCACATCTTGAGTTCCTACTGGGTGGTAGGCTGGCTTAGTAATCTTCGTAGTATAGCACAACAGTGCTCCACAATGGTACAGATATTTTAGGTACTCACTAAACATGAAATGAAATTATATTCCCAGTGAAGAATGACTATCCACACAGAGAAGGATTGGTAGTGATATTGACAGGTCTAGATCTTCCCAGATTTACCACAAAAGAGAAAATGTGAAGCCATGTTCCTCATTCAGTCCCACCAACTAACCATACTTTGCCATACTACTACTGAAACTTTAAAATGATCCCTGACTAATGATTTTTGAAGGTAGGACACTTTCCTTATCTTTATGTTGCATAGTCTCATCTTGCCTGTATACTTATAACAATTGTGTCCTTTGTTTTCAGTAATCAATAATGGATTTATTTGTTTCACCATAATGCCATGTAGCTTACTTGAGCTTCTACTCAAGATGGGGAGATGTAATACTCTCCTAGCAGCCCTGGTAACTCTGACCTGAGTTCAAGAATCAGTTAAGATGTAGATCTGGGAAACTATTCTACAAAATCTGCACACTTACTTACTCATTGCCTTAAGATTCAATTATCAAATTTCTAAACACGAACATTCCACCCTGGTAAATAGCAAAACATTTTTGAAGCATTTTGTCTACATAATAAGTCTAGATTAGATCATCCTCAGGTTTTACTCCCATATTATTTGGAAATCATTTGAAATAATAGTAATAGAAATGATACAAAGATTAGGAACAGGAATATTGAAGGAAGTAAATGCGAATAGCAGAATCAGAGTAAATATTTTTGTCAGTTAGCTCTGAAAAAAATAAAGCTGAGCCAATGACACACAGGCAATGGATCTCCCCTCCTACTGTGAAGAAAGAAGGCTGAGATTATGTAAAAGAGGTTGAGTCCATTTATTTAATTGATTCCACAAATTTTATCACATCCTGCTATGGATCAGGCATTTGTTAAACAGTGGGGTAAATAGATGAAAAAGAACGTCAAAATCTCTAACTGCATGGGTAATTCGAACAGGTACTGAAATGAAAAACTAAACATTAAATAATTCCACAAATAAGGATGTAAATGGTGAAGGTTTCAGGCAAAAGTGTCTAGATGTACTCTGACATAAAGCCGTCATGGACAGATCTAACCAACAGTGTATCTTGTGGGCAGGATAGGGGTGGATGCTTTGTGTCCACATGAGGTCTCCTTCTAGTACTATTCTGAACACAGGAGCACAATTACTATACATTATTATTTTATGAATCCTCATTACCTTGCTTCTCCTAAATTATAGAGTAGAAAAAAGGCAGTTATCTTAAAAAAGTGTGTAAGATATTTAAAAACAGCTCTATTGGATATGTGTCATATACTCCGTTTTGCCAAGTATAGTCCTGGCTATTTTCTAGGCAGCCTGGAAATTTTAGCATTGAGGGATTCCTCCACAACCTTTTATTGACTGGGGTAATATCACAATTATGTTTTGAGTAGTTGTATGCACTTTAGAACTCCAAATTATTGAAAGTGTTTATCTCTGAGGAAATTAGATAAGGGTGACAAGATGAGGATTAGATCAGTGGAAAGCCTAAAACAAAAGTTTTTCTGATTTAAAATAATAATCAATGACAGTATTAAAAAAATTCATTTCTGTTTATGTTGAGGCTCTGAATAGACAATGATTTCCATGTTTAAAGGAAATTGTGTTACTAGGGAAGCTGAGCCTTGCCATTGGAAAGCTTCATTTCAGTACCCGTTATAAGGGAACAGAATTTGGGGATGTTTGCATCATTTTAATGATGTTTACACCTTGCCTAGAGAAGCCGATGACTGCTGGCGCAAAGGATCAGGGTTGAAGCTGAACTGCATTTGTGTTCATTGTCAAGCAGATTCTGGGGAGATGACAAGTATTATGTTTACCACAAAGGACTTTTTGTAATAAGCTGTTTAGCAGGCAGTTTCTACTTCAGAAGTCATGTTAAAAGGGTGTATTCTTGTGTTATGTTTGAGAAAAAAATAGTAACTTGAAATAGTATAGATAGCAATAAAGGGTACCAAAAAAAGAATGAGTTGCTTACCTTCTACTTAGGACTTTGTGAGTTTCAGTTTCTGCATGTATAAAATGGAGACAATGTCTGCCCTGCTAGGAGTCTCATATCTCTCTCTCTCTCTCTTTCTCTCTCTCATCTTAACACCTCTCCATAAACCAGTCATGACAATAATAGCTGATCTTTATTGAGTGCTTACTATATGCCAAGAAGTCTTTTATGTTTTATGTGTGTTAACTCTTAATTTTTATAACAATCCTATGAGATTCATACTGTAATAATCCACATTTTACAGATTAGAAAACCAAGGCACAGAGAGGTAGGTAACTTTCCCAAACTTAAATATCTAATTGGTAAGGAGCAAAAGCTGTCCCTCAAACCCCAGACCATCTGGTTCCAGATTTGTGTACTCTTAAATCCCACGTTATCCTGATTCAGATCTTTAAGACTTTGTGCTTGGATCTAGGTCTGCCAAAATGTTTTTTTTTGCATCCTTCCCTAAAGTAATTTCTAGTCACATTTCAAGTTTCTCTACAAGTATCGTTTGATGTGGGAAACAAAGGCAAAAGAAAACATTACATTTCCTGTCTGCCTACAGCCCATTGACAAGTCCTTGAAACAAGTGGAATGACTTTCCTCTAGAAGCTCAGCTACCTCGATGTTGACACTTTGCTAATGACAAAAAGCAATCTTAGCTTAACATTATCATGATCCCCCAGGCTGCTGTAAGTCTACTTTAACATATAAAAATTCCTTTGGAAACTTTGTTTATCTCTACCCCCCCAAGATACATGTTAGTAACCGTCCCCCAAGAATATGACCCACTGATACACATCTGAAGGGTCTCATGACTAAGGTTTTATTAGACAGTAATGAATGTCCTTTTTCCCAACAATAGCTAGCCCTCTCAAGGTCCTGGAAAACTTGCTTCCAAAATTCCTTAGAGACTTCTGCTATCCCTAACTCCCTCTTAACTTTAAAGTATATAATCAGCCACTCATGATCCCAATGCAGCTTTCTGCCCATGGATCCTGTCCCCGTGCTTTAACAAAACTACCTTTTTGCGTCAAAGACATCTCAAGAATTCTTTCTTGACCATTTGCTCCAAAACCCAACATTTCCATATCATAATTGTTGTTGAAAACTGACCTCTGTGTTTCTCTATAATACCAAGATAGAATTTGGGATAAAGAGGAATAATAGCGGGCGCCTGGGTGGCTCAGTTGGTTAAGCGACTGCCTTCGGCTCAGGTCATGATCCTGGAGTCCCGGGATCGAGTCCCGCATCGGGCTCCCTGCTCGGCAGGGAGTCTGCTTCTCCCTCTGACCCTCCTCCCTCTCATGCTCTCTGTCTCTCATTCTCTCTCTCTCAAATAAATAAATAAAATCTTTAAAAAAAAAAAAAAAAAGAGGAATAATAGCTTTATTGCTTTGCCGGGAAAAGGAGGCTGCAGCAGGCTATGGCCTTAAAAAACGATAAGATCCCCCCCTCCATGGAGGAAGAGACTAGGGGGGCTTTAGGGAAATACAGGATCTAGCCAGTTTTGACAGGAATTGTATGTGTGCTGCCAGCCTCCTTAGTCATTTTCAGTGTGGCACTGGGTTCCTGAAACAAAAAGCTAAAAAGGGAGAAGGAGAGATTTATGGAAGAGAGGAAAAAGGTTACTTTAAAATCAAGCTTTGCTGAAGCATTAGTGCAGCCATTTTGATTTTTGTTCAACATTATGCTCTTAAGCAGTTTAATAATTTCTTTCAGAAATATTTCACTCAATTCTTCCACTCTAGACTTCTCTGTGCTACCATGTGGATCAGTGTTAACAACTTGAATCACGCTATAATTCATACTTCTTTTTCCTACTTTTCTGTTTTTCCCAACTATTCTGAAAACCTTAGGGGCAAAGACATTATAATTTCTCAATAAATTTTTCCTGTATGTAAATGGTAGTATGCAGACGTAACATGAGACAATTTGGTAAAGCTGCTTTATGAATCATAAAGTACCCATGCAAATGTTACATATAATGATTAATCATTAACAAGGCACTCAGAAAAGTGTTCTCTATATTGAAAATAGGAAAACCATACAAGGAAAGTAGTTCAACAGTGCAAGTACTACTAATTTATGCCTCTGATAAAATAGAAAACATTAACTCTGCTGAATAGCAGATATTAAAGGAAGAGATTTTCTCTTAGTGAATATCATGATGAAATATACCAGATGCAGATAAATAATGACTGTGCAGCCCACATCCATTATATACTCAGTTGAATAGCTGAAAAAGAAGGTGAGAAAAGGCTAGCTACACTGGTGCTCTATATATGCAATGAAGTTAGAGATCTCTATTCTTGGGAGACTGCTCAGTGAGAATGAAGGTGGGGATGCCAAAAAGGATTAGCAAGGCTCTCCTTCCAAATACAAGTGGACTATCACTAGCATCTTTGTCTAAAGTGGAGACCTGAAATAGTGTCTCTAAGCTTACAAGAGAGGAAATAATTGGTTTCCAGAAGCAGAGAGACCATCTTCTCACTATAGATTTGCCCTTTTGACAAGATTGTAGTACAGTTCCTAATCTTTCCAATGTGGATAGCAACATCTATCTCATTGGACTCTTTTGGTGATTGTGTATGTTAAGTTGCACATCAGCACATTTGTAAATAAGCTTTTAATAAATTTCAATTTTATCTAAATCCAAACCCTTGTTTTCCTCCTATGTGTAGTGACCTACATTAATTAGTAGGCCATGTAATTTTAACATTTTGTCTTTAAATGATATACATATAGGCCTGATTTAAATTGGAGTTTCCTTTAAAACTGTCCTTAACTAATCCTGTTCATACAGATGACTAAATGCAATCAATTATGGCGGTTACCTAAGTTAAAGTTTTAATTACTCTCAGTAAATCTACAGTGGTGTAACCTTAATTCCTTAGTAATCAAAGATTATCACATTGCCCAAGAACAACAGAAATTAACCATTCACTGTTAGATATAGCATACTGATTCCTAAGAAATTCTATGACTGAAAATCAGATAAAACATAGTAGTAAAGAAATTAAACAGACTGAGGAGCAGAGCTTATTTAACAGTAACTTTCATTTCAATATTGATAGGATATTTGAATTTTTATATAGCATAAACATCAAAATTAAATATAATTCAGCACTTATAGTGATAGCAGTCCTGGTTATTCATAAAAAAGTATGGATTAGATAGCATGTCTGAAGTGATGCATACTACAGTTTAATCAAAGCTTAAGGACTAGTTGTCGAGAGATGAAGTTGAGAATTATAAATCAGGATTTTTAATATCCACTCACTTTCACATGCATCAGCATAGATAGCCAGGGTATGTATTAATTTTTCCCATTTTTATAGATGAAGATATAGGTTCATAGAACAATTAATGCTCTAGGCCAAACCACACAAAGATGAAGAATATGTTATGAAACTTTAGAGACAGTATTCATAATGATAACATTAAGTGTCTATGAAGTGCCAGACACTGTCCTACATGTTCAAGATATAAAAGTAAGCCAAAGTTCTTGATTTCACAGGTTTTTTGCTTTTTGTTTTGTTTTGTTTTGTTTTCTGGGAGAAGAGGAGCAATAATGTAGTCAGCAGATAAATAACTAGCATGACCTTTAGAATAATGAGTGCTGTAATATAAATAAAGCTGGAAGAGGGGATAGATCATGATGAGGAAAGTACTTATATTTCAAATAGTTTATCTATAAAAAGCTTTTCTGAAATGTAAAATTTGAGCATTATCCAAAGGATGTGATGTAGTAGGTGTTCTTAAATTGAGACCTTGGTAGAAATGAATTTGGCATGTTCCAACAATTTCAAGACCAGTGTAGTGGGACTGGAGTGAGCAAGGGGAGAAATGATAGGAATTGACATCAGTGAAAGAGGCAGCAGCTGAATTATATGTGGCCTTGCAGGAACTTGGAATAATTTGAGCCAGGAAGTGAAATGATTTTTGTTTTTAAAGGATGAAAGCATTTTGGATATCACAATTCCTTGATATTTCTTAATTTCAGTAATTCTTACATTGATCATTATGTAATTTCTGGTCCCTAAAAGAAAGAGATGAACCACCTCCCCAAAACTGGTGTTTAATGAATGGAAGATTTACAGAGGTTTGAATAGGGTTAAGAGGAAAAAAAATAGAGCATAGTAAACCTTTATCTGTTCTTACTGTGAGTCCTTGGTGACTTTGTCTTTATTTGCATGATACAGATTTCCATTAACTAACACTATTAGCAAGAAAGTATGAAGAAGCTTCCCAATGTATTCAATGGTTTCAGATGCAGTCTTTGCTCCCACAAACCAATTCTCTTTTGTAAACAAACAATACCAAGCTCCTGGACCAATACAGTGATTCTCTTCTCTGCCTCTTGGTTTAATGCCCTGAGAAGTCCCACATGAATATTTGAATGTTCCATGGCTATATTCCTACATTGAGGCATTCTTCCATTTGAGTTCAAGGCTTCTAAACTTACTGAACCAAAAGAAAAAGGAACAGAAAGCAGAAATTTCTCAGTGGAGTGATTAGTGCCAAGAGCCACTTTTATTTCTACCTTTGAATTCCTGGATACGTAGTAACGTAGCTATAAAGTAGAATTCACCTTATATTATTCACTTGTTTAGAGCATAAATTACATCCTTCAAATCAGAACCACATGTTTGCAGGGTGTTTCCTCCTACCTGTTATTCTTAAGCTTTCAACAGGCTATTCCATGGATCTATCAAAATGGCTTTTTCCAGATGGATTGAGATAGCAAAGCTAATACAACCCATAATGCTTAAACTAATACTTTAAATCTAAAGTGAGTGCATGTTGACAAATAAAAAAAAAATCCATACATGTGTTCGTGATCCTTCTGATTTAAATTGGCAAGAGCTTGTACTTCTTCTGTTCTATAGGCGAACTCCTCTTGGACCAGCCCTTGTTTTTCTGTGCCAGCTCTGCTGGGATCTAGCTCTCAGTATGGGCTTAGACTAGGTCGTGAGGGAAGGTAGGAGTATGTTCTTTTTAGCAAAGAAGTTTTGTGGGATTTAGATGTTTAAAGTCCTTTTCCTTGACTGTGTCAGATCAGATGTTTCCATCCTGTATCTCAGAGTCCCAGTCTTTCCCCTACACTATAAGAAAATTGGACAGGTTGAATATTTACTTGATTTGGCAACTTTACACCCCTTATATTCAGACCCAGAGAATGTTCCACAGTTGTTGAAACTGGTGAATAGTCTTTCTTCTGTGCTGAAGTAGGCATTAAAAGCATTTACTTTCTCCATTCCTCTGTGTAGCCCCTATTCTTGTGAGAAGCAGCACCCTAAGTGAATTTTTCTTTATTCTTCAATGTCATACTAAATTGTTTAAGATACTCTAACTCCCATATCTTGTCCTCCATTTGTACTACTTTCCAATACCATTATCACTGTAAATTTTCTAATCACAGTGCCATCACAAGACATATTACTGGAGGCCCATATTCCCATTTTGATTGTTTGTTTTTTGGGTCCACTCCTGGTATCAATGTATAAAATTCCTAGCAGGAAAATAAGTGTAGGTTCAAAAGGATTAATAAATAACAGCTTGATAGAAGGACTATTATGAGAATGTGGACAGATTAAAGAAAACCAACAAGGGTTGATGAAGCACCCTGAGGCTAGCAGCAGAGTTAAGCAACCACTTTGTCAATGTAATTAACCACATTTGGTTTTTTGTTTTTTGTTTTTTTTTAAAGGGACTAAGAGGTGGAGCTGTTAGCAGAACCTGAGAGCAATCTGGCTGTAAAGAACCACAAATCATGAGATATGATTTTTTTAAAGATTTTTATTTATTTACTTTAGAGGGAGAAGGGGGTGGGCAGAGGGAGATGGAGAGAGAAGCAGACTCTCCGCTGAGCACGGAGCCCGACTTGGGGCTGATCTCACAACCCTGAAATCATGACCTGAGTCGAAACCAAGAGTCAGCCACTTAACTAACTGAACCACCTGGGCGCCCCAAGAGATATGATTTTTAATAGAGGAAATCATTCTTTGCCAGCCTAGAGTCCAGAAAGGAGAACTTTTCTTTTTATCCCATTCTCCAGTCTCTAGCTAGTACTTTTCATTGATCAAAACCAAATAGAAATTAGAGAACAAAACAACCATAAAAATAACACTTCTGGAACACTCGGTAGAGGAAGGTGGAGAGTATGAAAAATGGATCTAGAACTTACAAAATATGCATAGCATAGCCCTCCTTCCGTTCTGTTCATAATATCTAGCAATGTTCACAAAAAGAATAAATTGCCCTTAGATGTGAAGCTTCAGATACTGAGAACCAGGCTATATAATTCTCACTTAATCTCAAACTTGAAATTTTAGGTGTCTCAGTCTAGGAACTCTGAAGCTAAGCCACAGATTCACATACATCCTGTGAGAGCTGTTCTGCAGTAAGATAAGTAAGCTTTAGAGTCATTTTTCAGGGACCGTGTTTTGTTATTGATTTCTTAAAAAACAATCAGGCTAGATCGGCATTAAAATTACATCAATTTACTGAAATTGCTGTCGCTTTGGTAGCTCTTATATAGACTGCAATTTGAAATCAACTGTCAAGACAATGCGCCATAGAATCCCTTATTCTGCCAGTCTCTTTTCATGTAATAGAATAGAATAGAAATGAAAAGAACAGCATTTGGGCATAATTCACTTTAGGAAACACGTTTTCACCTATTATATCATTATTACCTGGTTGGAAAATTAAATATGTTTCTCACAGGCATTCCCAAGAAAGTGTCTATAATTTAGTAAGGTGATAAAAATAATTCAACATAATTTATTTAGTAGCTATTGTATGTCTAGTACTGTTGAAGGTTGGCTTAAAAAACTATGAAATTTTTATATTCTTCCTTTAAAAGGTTAATTAATTGACCACCTCACACACAAGATATAGATACAGTAACTCATATGCTGGTGTAGGGGCACTGGACTTCAAAATTGAAATTTTTTTAATTTGTATTTTGTTTTGTTTTGTTTTAATTCCAGTATAGTTAACATACAGTATTATATTAGTTTCAGGTATACAATATAGTGATTCAACAATTCTATACATTACTCAGTGTTCATCATGATAAATGTACTCTTTAATCCCCATCATCTATTTTGCCCATGCCCCCACTCACCTCCCCTCTGATAATCATCAGTTTGTTCTCTATAGTTAAGATTTTGTTTTTTGGTTTCTCTCTCTCTCTTTTTTCCTTTTTCCTTTGTTCTGTTTGTTTTGTTTCTTAAATTCTACATGAGTAAAATCATGTGCTATTTGTCTTCCTCTGACTATTTTGCTTAGCATTATACTCTCTAGCTCCATCCATGTTGTTACAAATGGCAAGATTTCATTTTTTTGAATGAATATATAGTGGAATATTATTGGATATTATTGGATATATATATTATTGGATATATATATATATATCCATATATATCACTTCTTCTTTATCCATTCATCTGTCGATGGACACTTGGGCTGCTTCCATAATTTGACTACTGTAAATAATGCTGCTGTAAACATAGGGGTGCATATATTCCTTTGAATTAGTGTTTTTGAATTTTTTGCTTAATACCCAGTAGTGTGATTCCTAGATCACAGGGTAGTTCTGTTTTTAACTGGTTTGAGGAACTTCCATACCATTTTCCACCATGGCTATACCAGTTTGCATTCCCACCCACAGTGCAAGAGGGTTCATTAATCTCCACATCCTCACCAAAATTTGTTGTTTCTTGTGTTTTTATTTTAACCATTCTGACAGGTGTGAGGTGATATCTCATTGTGATGTTGATTTGCATTTCCCTGATGATGAGTGATGTTGAGCATTTTTTCATGTGTCTGTTGGCCATCTGTCTTCTTTGGAGAAATGTCTGTTTATGTCTTCTGCCCATTATTTAATTGGATTACTGTTTTGGGGATGTTGAATTGTATAAGTTCTTTTTGTATTTTGGATACTAAACCTTTACCAGATATGTCATTTGCAAATATCTTCTCACATTCCATAGGTTGCCTTTTAGTTTTATTGATTGGTTTTTGTTTTTGTTTTTATTTTTGTTTTTGCTGTGCAGAAGCTTTCTAATTTTGGCAAGGTTTGTTTTTGGTTTTATTTTCCTTGCCTCAGGAGTTTATATCTATCTTTCTCTTATTTATGTGATATATCACATTGATTGGTTTGTGAATATTGAACCACCTTGCATCCTGGAAATCTATTTGATCGTGATAAATGATTATTTAATGTGCTGTTGGATTTGATTTGCTAGTCTTTTGTTGAGGATTTTTGCATCTATGTTCATCAGAGAAATTGGCCTGTAGTCCTCTTTTTGTGGTGTCTTTACCTGGTGTTGGTATCAGGGAAATGCAGGATTTGTAGAATGAATTTGGAAGTCTTCCTTGCTCTTCTATTTTTTGGAACAGTTTGAGAAGAATAATATTAACTATTTTTTAATGTTTGGTAGAATTCACTTGTGAAGCCATCTGGTCCTGGAGTTTTGTTTGTTAGGAGTTTTTTGATTACTGATTCAGTATCATTGCTGGTAATTGACCTACTCAAATTTTCTATTTCTTCTTGGTTAAATTTTGGGAGGTTAAGTGTATCTAGGAATTTATCCATTTCTTCTAGATTGTCCAATTTGTTGGACAATTTGCTTCTTGAGGTAGGCCTTTATTGCTATAAATTTCCCTCTTAGAAATGCTTTTGCTGCATTCCAAAGGCTTTGGACTGTTGTGATTTCATTTGCATTTTTTTCCGTGCACTTTTTAAATTTCCTGGTTGACCCATTCATTGTTTAGTAGCATGTTATTTAACCTCCATGTATTTGTGGTCTTTCCAGATTTTTTCTTGTGGTTGACTTCTAGTTTCATAGTATTGTGGTCAGAAAACATGCATGGTATGATTTCATTCTCCTTGAATTTGTTGAGGTTTGTTTTGTGGACTAATATGTGATCTATTCTGGAAAATGTTCGTGTGCACTTGAAAAGCATGTGTATTCTGCTGTTTTAAGGTGGAATGTTCTGAATAGATCTGTTAAATCCATCTGTTCCAGTGTGTCATTCAAAGCCATTGTTTCCTTGTTGATTTTTTGTTTAGATTATCTGTCCATTGATGTAAGTGGAGTGTTAAAGTCCCCTACTATTATTGCATTATTATCGATTAGTTCCTTTATGTTTGTTATTAACTGTTTTATTTTTTTGGGTGCTCCTATGTCGAGTGCATAAATATTTACAATTATATCTTCTTGTTGGATTGCCCCCTTTATTATTATATAGCATTCTTCCTTGTCTCTTGTTACAGTCTTTGTTTTAAAATCTATTTTGTCTGTAAGTATTGCTACCCAGGCTTGCTTTTCACATCTATTTGTATGTAAACGCTTCTCCATCCCTTCACTTTCAATCTGCATGTCTTTAGTTCTGAAATATGTCTCTTGTAGGTAACATATAGATGGGTCTTGTTTTTAATCATTCCATCACCCTATATCTTTTAATTGGAGTGTTTTAGTCCATTTACAGTCAACATAATTATTGATAGGCATGTATTTATTGCCATTTGTTACTGGTTTTATGGTTGTTTTTGTAGTTTTTTCTCTGTTCTGTTCTTCTCTTGCTCTCTCCTCTCACAATTAGTTGGATTTCTTTAGTGATATACTTGGATTCCTTTCTTTATTTTTTTGCTTATTTATTATTGGTTTTTTATTTGTGGTTACTATTCAGTGTGTATATAACATCTTCTCTATATAGCAGTCTATATTAAGTTACTGATTGCTTAAGTTTGAACCCATTCTTTACTCTTTTTCCCATATTTTAGGTATATGGTGTCATATATCACATTCTTTTATTTTGTGAGTCCCTTGACTGATTTTTACAGATATACTTATTTTGTGCTTCTTACTTCCCTTACTCTTGCTTACGGTCTTTCCTTTCCACTCAGAGTCTCCTTTAACATTTCTTGTAGGGCTGGTTAGTGGTCATGAATTCCTTTAACTTTTGTTTGTCTGGGAAACTCTTTATCTCTCTGTCTATTCTGAATGATAGCCCTGCCAGATAAGAGTATTCTTGGCATGGGGCACCTGTATGGCTCAGTCGGTTAAGCATCTGCCTTCAGCTCAGGTAATGATCCCAAGGTCCTGGGATCAAGCCTTGCATCAGGCTCCCTGCTCAGCTGAAGTCTGCTTCTACCCCTTCCTTTGCCCCTACCCCCACTCATGCACGCTCTTTCTCAAATAAATAAATAAAATGTTAAAAAAAAAAAAGAGTGTTCTTGTCTGCAGATTTTTTTCCTTTTAGCACTTTGAATATGTCTTGCCACTTCTTCTGGCCTGCAAAGTTTCTGCTGAAAAATTAGCTGATAGCCTTATAGGGTTTCCCTTGGATGTACTTGTTTTCTTTTCTCTTGCTACTTTTAAAATTCTCCCTTTATCACTACTTCTTGCCATCTTAATTACTGTGTGTCTTGGTGTGGACCTCCTTGGGTTGAATTTTTGGGGGGATCTGTGTGCCTTCTGGATCTGGATTTCTGTTTCTTTCCTCAGATGTGGGAATTTTTCAGCTGTTATTTCTCCAAATAAATTTTCTGCCCCCCTTGCTCTCTCTTCTCCTTTTGGGATTCCTATAATGCAAATGTTATTACCCTTGTGGAGGCACCAATTTACCAAGTTTATTCTCACTTTGCATATATATATATATATTTTTTTTTTTTCTCTCAGCTGCTCAGCCTGATTACTTTCCATTACACTGTCCTCAAGGTCACTGATTCATTCTTGTGCTTCTTCTAGTCTATTATTTATTCTATCTAGTGTATTTTTAATTTTAATTATTTTATTCTTCATCTCTGATTCGTTCTTTTTTATCTAATTGTTAAGGGTCTCACTGATGTCTTCTACACTTTTCTCAAGTCCAGTGGGTATCTTTATGATCATTAATATAAATTCTCTATCAAACATATTACTAATTTCCATTTCCCTTAGATCTTTTGCTGTGCTGTGATTTTGTCCTGTTCTTTCATTTGGGACATATTCCTCTGTCTCCTCACTTTGTCTGACTGTATCTATTTCTGTGTGTTAGGAAAGACAGCTATGTCTTCTCCACTTGAAAGTAATGGCCTTATGGAGAGGAGGTACTATAGTGCCCTGTGTTCAGTGTCTCTGTTCACTGGAACCTGGAGCTTCATGAGTATCTTCTATGTGTGATATGTGTGCCCTGCTGTTGTGGCTGAGCCACGTTTTCCTTCAGTCCAGTTGTCCACAAACGTTGGGGCTCAATCATGACCAAAAATTTATTTGCCATTTTTATGCAGTCCAAAGTTAAAGAATCTGTACCAGTACCTGCATTTGATACCCACAACCTGACCACTAAAATAAAGTTTCAGGAGCCCAGAGTAGACCCCTCAGATAAGCAGCACTACCTAGAGAATGTGGTTTTAACAAGTAAAGGTTTCATTTGTAAGTTGCACAGGCCTCCCCCACACTGTAAAAAAGCATTTGGTTATTTAATTGCCATGAAGAGAAAACTAAAATACTCAGGACCTTGTGGAAAGATTAATAGTAAATAATAAATATGTCTGATTCGTTGGGTCATAAAAATTTATATATACATTTCTTTGGGTTCAGAGAGACTATGAAATCTAATATATATCACAAAACAAGATTAGTATGATTATAATATAAACTTACATTTCAGGGACAAAAATGTACATTAGAAAATTTTATTTAAAGAATTGGAACTTTGTCTCATAGCAACAGATAAAAAGATTTGGATAACCAAATATTCAAAGTTAACATTCAGATAAGAATTGATTGAGCATTAAATATTCACAATATGCAAGATTATCATTCTTTGGTATTACAGTAATTAAAGTAACAGCTACTGTTTATTGAATGCCTTATATATATGCTAAGAATTATACTCAGTTTTTAAAATATATGTTCATATGCCCTAAATAAGTTTTATTTTCCCCATTATATATAGGTGAAGAACTCAAATAGTTCAGGTAATTTGCTTTTGTTAACATAGCTAATAAATTAGACTTGGTAACCAAGACTGTCTAAAAAATCTGTGCCTTTATTTCATTATTCTTGGTTCCTGCCTTTTTTCCTTCGATATAGGGACAAGAAAGCTGTGATTGTTACAAAAAAAAAATCTCTGAGGTCACTAGCTTTGAGAACAGAGCTGGATTGGAGCACAAAGATGAGAGACAGCATGAATATTTCTCATCCCTTCAAAATTATTTGTGTACTTCATGAAGCCAAGGTTCCCTATCTTGCACCACAGCTACTTTCTAAAAAGTTTGCAGACTCTGGCTGGTAATTGATTCCTGCCAAGATTTTACTGAATGCCTTAGGAATTAATAGGATAAAAGCAAGTTAGAAGAAAACAAAACAAAAAAGCTAACATTAATTGAGCTCTTACAAAATGGCAGGGCCTATTTGCAGAACTTTGCAAGTATTGTAACAATAACTGTGGAATGGGTTCTATTATTATCTGCATATTATAGGTGATGAAATGGAGTTTTCCAACATCACCTGCTGAAACTATGATTCAAACACAGGTTATTACAGATCATGAAGGCTTAAATGATACTATATTAAATTGTTAGATATAAAACATCCTATACTCTATCATTTAAACACCATTGTGTATCAGGTATTTGATATTTCTCTCTCCAAAGACAAGCAATGAGAAGTATGATTCCTGGGCCATACTAGGCCTCCTTAATGAGGGTGAAAGGGAGGAGAAGAAAACCTTGAAGACATGATTCTCCACTCTGACTTACTTCTCAGTACTCTTCCACTCCTCGCTCTTCCCCTTTGCCCTCTTTGTCCTTCAGGGTCCATAGGATTCAGGAGCCCTTTGTTTAAGCAGTGAGATGAGCCCCACATCGGTGTTAATCTATCTGACCTTTGACCAGTATGCTGCTCCATGGGGGAAAATGGAACTGGGGGGAGTTGGCACCTCCTTTGGGTTAGACTGGTTTATATTTTCACCGTAAGTGATGAGAGACTTCACTGTTACTTTCATTTTGGTTCCTTGTTTTTAATCAGTTACTCTAACACCTGACAGCTCAGCTGTCTCACCTGCTCAGCTGAGTTCCTGACAGACAAGAGTGATCTGTTTATGTTTTCTAACTTTGTGAGAGATACTTTAAAATTGGATGAAACAGACTTTCCCTTCTGGTTAGGGTACAGAAATTCACTAGAGACTTTCATTCTCATCCTTACAATCAAAACAAGACACATAATCTTAAAAAAGTCATAGTTTGAAAAAAAATCAGAGCGCTGAAGTGGCCAGGGCCTCCCACAAATGCAGATACAGCCACCCTCCAAAGGCAGGGATCAGAGCAAGAGAGCTAAGAGAAATCCATCAGAGTCTCTTTGAGATGTCAGTTACCAGAAAAGTTTAGAGAAATCTCCCTCATCCAATCTCTTCTACCCAAAAATACAATTAAGAAAATGAATAGGTAAACACACAAAAGGCAAAAAATTATTCTCACATTTCTGTCAATTGACTTATATTAAAAAATGAAAAGAACTCATGAAAATTAATAATGAAAAGATAATTTAACAAAAATAAAGAAACTAGAAAAAAAACTCTTAAATAATAGTTCACAAATGAAGGTATATCAGTGGCACATAAACACATAAAAAAAGGTTCTCAACATAAGCAGTCATCAAGGAACCACAAATTAAAACAACTATATATCACTTTAGAACTAATAGAATAGCTAAAAAATAAAAGCCTGATAATGCCAAATGTTGATGTGGTATAGAACAAAACTGGAGGTTTCATATGTTTCTGTTGGGTAAAATTATAAAACCAAATTGGAGAAGTGCTTGGCAGTTTCCTGTAAAGTGAATCGTATACCAACCTAAGGACCATGCTATAGTAGAATGAATCCTGAATAAGTCACAAAACATAGATATCTGCCCCAAGTCTGTCATTTAATATTACTTATACTACAGAAATACTATTTACTCTTTCTAAAGCTCATTTTCCTCATTTATAAAGTAAATACTTTGAAGAGGTAGCTTTAAAAATCTGTACAAACTCTCAAATATACATGTAATTCTATGTAATGAAGGCACAGAATGAGCATGCAGAATGCATGAGAAGTAGACTGCATCTTAAAGACCACAAATGGACTATAGATTGAATAGGAGTAAGACAGGCAAATCTATTGACACATTCTGTGGCCATAATTGGATACAGCGTTTAAGTAATAGAATAGGCTAGTTTAAGATCAGTCTGTTCTGGATATTTTACTAAGCTGCTAAATTTTAAAGCTTTAGAAGCCTAATGTGAACTCCCTCTCCTGCCTTTTATTCCTTTATCCTGATTCCAAGCTTTCTGGTTCATAAGCAGATGCCTGAAATATGAAAACAGAGGGATTTTTTAAAATTTGTGTATTTTTCAAAGATAGGAAGGGGACTCTATAGTGAAAGTGTGAAGTATTTTATTTATGGGTTTTTAATAGGATCAGGAGAGATGTGGAAAATAAATTTTAGAAGAGAAGGGAGAAAAATGCTCCCTTCTCAGTAGTTTTCCATTGTCTTCAGGATGGTGTACCTTAAGACAGCACGTAGCAGAAGCTAATTCCCATGTCAAGGGAAACAAGCAGCAGAGGTCTTCAAAATTAAATCATCTGGAGTTCCCTAGAGCCTCCTTGTTTCCAGTTTCTACTAAGGACCATGTGTGTTCAATGTTTCCTTAGATTTCTACATTCTTTTATTAAATACCATCTGTTGGGTAGAGAGCCTAAGAGATTAGAGTCACCTTAAACCTTGATACTCTCTACTGCAATGTTTGGATGGCTTCATTGGTTGACTTACTATTTTTTTCTTTATATTTTTGTGACCTTTTTTTTGGCAGAAGTTAGTAATTTCATTACTAAACATGTATAATACTGCCAAATTATGCAATAGTGCACTTTATTGTAAAAACTTTTCAGCTACCTGAGTATAACTGACCTGCACTTTGAGGAATTTTGCAAGTTCAATTGGCTAGAAAACTTTTTTTCTTTTTCTTTTTTTTTTTAATCAGTGAGTTATGTGTGAAAATTAGGGTAGACTAAAAATCTATCTTGGGCAATGTAGTTGCATCAAAATGCAAATCAAAGTTTGATTTGAAAGTTCGTGCAAGGGGGAGTAGGGAGAACTACATTTGGTAAAATGTTTGTTCCAAGACAAGCAGTTCTAGTCTTAATGTGTTTCTGAAATAATTTGGAGAATTTGGGGAACTCAACTATTTTTTTTTTAAGATTTCTTATTTGAAGTAATTTACATGTTTTCATAAGAGCAGTTATAATGAACTGGGGTGTGTTTTTTGAGTTAGGTCTCTCCTCTTTGGGCGAACTGTGAGGAAATTGTGAGACGTTGCCCTTAATGTTTTTAACAGAACCATTTTCATTTTAGAGGAGTTCTACAAAGAAATGTTTTAATTATGTCAAAGATTTTAACAAGGGTTCTTACATACTCATCCTTAATCCCATATTTACTCTAAGGCTATTTCTCATTTTGAAAATTTGTGTTGGCTTCAGAAAATCGCTTTGGCTCTTCTTCATTTACTCTAGACTCTTCTAGAAACAGAACTGTTTGGGGTTTTTTTCCCTTTAATTTGTCTTTCTCCTAACAATCTGTCAGTGCAGCTGAAAGAAGCCAATTGGAATTTGCAACACTCTGGAAATTGCTTTGGCTAACCGTGTATGTTCACTAAGTAGTTTCTCTATCTTCTAAATTACAACAACCTCTAACAGCAAATCTCTCACTGTTCTTCATGCCTCCAGCAGCAGTCTCACTTTCTTTCCAGCCTTCCCCCTCCAACTTCATCCTAAAGCCATTGCCACATGTTTTAGGTTTTAGTTATGGTAACATCCCACACCTGGAATTGATTTCTGATTCAGTTATCTATTGCTCTGAAGGAAAAAAAAAAAAAAAAAAAAAAAAAAAAAGGCTACCCAAAACTTAGTGACTCTAAACAGCAAGGATTTATTAGTTTTGGCAATTTTTTTTTATTGCCAACCTAGTCAATTGTTTGGTTTTCTCCAGGGATTACTTCTGAAGCTTCAAATATTTGATAGTTTGGCTGGAGTTGGAGGATCCAATATGACTTGCTTCATATGCATTTGTTTGTACAAGCTATAGGCTCTGCTGCCTTAGTGTTCTTCCGTGTGACCTCTCTTCCTTTCAGTTGGCTAAACTCGGCTTCTTGACAGCAAGGTGGTTTCCAGATTTCAAAAGATTTAGTGTATGCTGTGTTAAAGCCTAGTCTCAGAAACTCACAGGATATTACGTTTGTTTCATTATATGGCTCAAAGTAAGTCACAGTGCTATTCCACATTCAAAAGGTGAAGAAATCATCTACTTCTTGTTGGAAAAAATCACACATTCACATTGCAAAGAAGTGTGGGCAAGCCAAGTTATGTTTAATTGGGGTCATTGTTACAGATATCTAACACATCATTAAAATGTTCATTCTATAAATTTTTCTTCTGGTTATAGTGAACCTCTTAAAATTATTAGATCTTTCCTACCAATCTGCTGGCATCACTTACTCTTCTTCCACACCTGATTACAAAGTTCGCCAGTTCTAAAGTTCTGTCAACCTGAATACGTTTTGTCCTTGCGTTTCCATCTTAATATTAATGGTCGAGAAGGGTACCCCAAACAGCGTGTGTTTTCCTAGAAGTACTGTAAACTCTATTTCTTTTTAAAAGACTTACTTTGTACAGTTTAAACTCTGAGATATTATTCCATTATATTCTTGCTTGCATATTTTCTGACAAAAAAACCATAATCAATCTGATCTTTACTTCTGTGTAGAGTAGACACATGTCCCCTGCAGGCCCCCCACACATTTGGCTGCTTTTTAAATAGTTTCTTTATTGATGGTTTTCAGCAATTTTATTTTAATGTATTGTTGCATGCATGTGTGTGTGTGTGTGTGCACATTTGTGTGCATGTGTGTTTTGCTTTTTTCCCCCCTTAGCTTCTTGGACCTGTTGTTTTTATAGTTTTCATGAGATTTGGAAAAATTCATTCATCATTCCTTTAATTCCCCCCCACTACTCATCTCTTCTTTAGGACTCTAATTATACATTCATTAAATTGTTACTAATTTTTTCAGCTACCTTTGTATGAATGTTTCAGTTTTTATAAATTCTATGGATGTATCTTTAAGTACATTGATCTTTCTTTCTGTAGTCTCTAGTCTTCTATTAATTTTATCCAGTTGAATTTTTATTTCAGATATTGTATTTTTTGTCTCTGGATGTTTTATTTTTTTAGTATCTTCTGTTTCCCACTTCAATATGTCTGTGCTATCTTTTAAGCCCTACCATATATATATAACTATTATGGTATCTTTATTTCTGGTTCCTAAATTTCTGTCATTCCCCACCCCTTACCCCCACCCTTTTGACTTATTTTTGTTTGGCTTAAGAGTCATATGTTCCTGTCTCTTGGCATGTCTAGTAGATTTGTATTGGATGTTTAACTTTTAATGTCTGGAATTTTTTATATTCCTTTAAATAATGGGTATTTTTCTGGACACTGAGCTTGTTGGGAATGAGTTTCACCTCTCCAAGTCCTGTTTTTTTACTTTACTAAAAAGATTCAGAGAAGGCTTCACTCCAGTGATAGGTCATCCCTATTACAGAATGTGGTTTATCTGGAGGCACTAGGGAATGCTAAAGGAGTTCTCCAAGTGCTCTCTATTCTGACTGTACAGAGCAAGAACGACTTCCCAACATGTGTGAGCTTTTAGAGTGGTTTAGCCTGGCTTTGTGGAGATGCACTGTGTACTTTCAGAGCCTTACACTTACCAGTGACTCAGGGACACCTCTTCAGAGTTCTGCCTTGCAAATTCTCACCACTTCATCCTTCCTGCACTCTGATCTCCTTTCCTCTCCTCAACTCAGAGAAATCACTGTGCTGAGAAAAATGCCTCCAGGCAGCAATCTCAGTCAGTGTCACAACAGTTGTTTTATAGATTCCTGTTGTTTCCAGGTGTTCACAGCATGAGGATAATCTGCGCACTATGCCACACATTCAAAAGCAGAAAGCCCCCGGTAATAACATCGTTAATGTTTTCTCTTTCGCACACACACACTCACAAATCTGAGAAGGTTGAAAATGCATTGTTCGTTATCATTGCCATTGATTTTCTCCAGACCATTTTCATTTCAAGAAATAATTTTAAATATTCTTAGCTTAATTTTAAAAGTGCTGCTTATTTCACCAAATCAAGATATACTTTGCTGGTAATTGCAATTAATGACATGCAGGCTTTAGTCCCCAAACACATTTTATTTTATTTTTATTTTTTAAGTAGGCTCCATACTAGGCATGGAGCCCACCATGGGGCTTGAACTCACAACCCTGAGATCAAAACCTGGGTTGAGATCAAGAGTCAGATGCCCAAATGACTGAACCACCCAGACTTCCCCTCAACACACTTTAAATATGATTATGATAAAAATGTTGAATGCTTTCTACTTGATGATAAACATTTATATTCCTTCTCCAATTATGTGGTTCTTCAATTGTCTTTTGAGACTACTATAGCTTTTATTGTTATCTAGCTTCATAGTAAACCATGAATAGACAAGTAGATATTGAAAAGAAATATGATTATTCCCCATCCCTCCTTCTCCCTCCCCCCAATATTCTTTCTCTGTGTCAAAACACAAATTATTAAGGTTTTTGTCTTTGTGTCTAATGCATGTAAATGTATTGTATAGCTACAGTTTTTTGGAAAAGTCAGTCTTTTAGGAATTGTTTTTCAGATCTTCAATAATTTTTTTCTTTAAATTTCAACAACAGAAAACACAAATTATTTTTCTACTTGTAAACTCTTCAAAAGTACAGGCCAAATTTCACACTGGGCTTCAGGTATGCATAGAATGTGATAGCGAATCACAATTTACAGTTGGGAAGCCTGCTTAATTACCCAGCAACTACTGGATCAAGTCTATGTATGGCCCTTTTAACTTTCAGCCTCACATATTCTGTTCCCTATTAACATTGGACTGTTAATGAAACTATAACTTTCATGTCTCAGCCCTTGATTCATTTTGTCCTCTCAGCTTAGATGTCCAAAATAATGAATTACATTTCTAGAAGACATCCACTCGCAAAGAAACTAGTTAAAATTTTCTTTTCTCCATAAGAATGCTCCTTCTCAATCCCCAACTATAATTTTCCAGGACATGTTACTGTAATATCTTAATTAGCTGAGGCAGATTATCTACAAGGTTTGGGTTTACAGTGTGCATTTCTCTTAGCATCTGTAAAACACGACTTGTGAGTTAAAAATGCAGTGAGTTCTGCATTGCTTTCCCTTTTATTTATTTACTTATCTATAGTTTTTTTTAACAAATATCTTATAAATGCTGTATAATTAACTGTTTCATAAGCAGTACTGTGGTGTCTATTTTCTCTCTTTCTCTTAAGAAGAAGAAACAATGAAATCTCTGTCATCACTACTACTGCTAATAATTATTATAGCTAACATTTCTCTTGTACTTGCAAAGTGCTAGATACTGTTCTCAGGGCTTTCTGTGAAAAACTCATTTAAAACAACAATATTACAAGGTATGTGTGATTATTTTCTCCTATTTTATTTTATAAATGAGAGAACCAACACAGAGAGTCCAGCAGTAAGACTGACAGATGGTGAAACCAGGGTTAAAACCCACACTATGTACCACAACTGCGATGAGCTAACATGCCCACATTGTCTCAGTTAGGAGGGATGAAAATGACCATTGTTAAGTTCTTTTGCTTAAAATGTCTGCACTAAATCTTTGATACATAAAATGTTGTGAATGTTAAAATGATGACATACAAATGCAAAAATGTGCTGTAAGTTTGTAGAACTATCATTGGCTAGAAATTAGTTCATTGTGTAATTAATTGCCTCACCTTGTTCATCTATGAAAAGGAACTGTTTCTGTCAGATATTCAGTGCCTTTCTATATCTAACTTATGCCTTATACCTAATAGGCATTTAATAAATATTTATTGAAACATAAAGATGAATAAACATATGTGCATAAAGCTATAAAACTTTGTCCTTATGTATGTAAATATTCAGAATGATCGAAGTATATTACAATTTTCAAAGATGTGTGTATTCTAAACTCTGTGTGTGTGTGTTGTGTATATGTGTGTGTGTATTTTGGGGGGGTGAAAGTACTGTGTCTCTCTCTTTTTTTTTAAGATTTTATTTATTTATTTGACAGAGAGAGAGAGACAGCGAGAGAGGGAACACAAGCAGGGGGAGTGGGAGAGGGAGAAGCAGGCTCTCTGCCGAGCAGGGAGCCTGATGCGGGGCTCGATCCCAGGACCATGGGATCATGACCTGAGCCAAAGGCAGACGCTTAACAACTGAGCCACCCAGGCACCCCAGGTACTGTGATTCTAAATGACTAGAATTACTGTTCTTTATCCACCTGATGATACTTAATTATGGCTTAAAGGAGCCCTGTTGCAGTTGAATTAAATGGCCCTCATAATAAAAAAAAAAAAAAGTAATTTTTGACATTTCCCATGTATACTAATAGCAATTGAATTCAGAATGTAAGTGATCCATTGTCTCTGAGCTGTCTCTTTGTGCCTAATAATTAGTAGCTCTTATTTTGTGTGGTATCACATCTTTAATCTGGGACATCTATTGTGTAGAAAATTAAAATCTGCATTTATCAGAATAATCATGATAGTACTTTGTAATTGATAGTACTTTTTATCCATGGGCTTCACTAAAGCATAGAAGTATTAATTAAATTTTATGGTATTGTATTTCCTTTAAAATATGTGTGCAGAAGGATCAAAATATCTTTATATTTTCCAAGAGATTAGAAATACACAAATGTTTTTGAAAAAAAACACTGCCCTTTTTCTCTTTTATTTGATTTTGAGAATATTTGACCCTCTTGACTAACAAAGTGTATTACCTTTCTAATGGACTCTCCATATATAAGATCAAAATATTTAAGATTTCAAGTCAATAATCAAGTCAAGAAATGGGCAGAAGACATGAACAGACACTTCTCCAAAGAAGACATATGAATGGCTCACAGACCCATGAAAAAATGTTCAACATCATTAGCCATCAGGGAAATCCAAATCAAAACCACATTGAGATACCACCTTACACCAGTTAGAATGGCAAAAATTGACAAGGCAGGAAACAACAAATGTTGGAGAGGATGTGGAGAAAGGAAAACCTTCTTACACTGTTGGTGGGAATGCAAGTTGGTATAGCCACTTTGGAAAACAGTGTGGAGTTTCCTCAAAAAATTAAAAATAGAGCTACCCTATGGCCCAGCAATTGCACTACTGGGTATTTACCCCAAAGATACAGATGTAGTGAAAAGAAGAGGCACATGCACTCCAATGTTCATAGCAACAATGTCCACAATAACCAAACTGTGGAAGAAGCCAAGATGCCCTTCAACAGAGGAATGGATAAAGAAGATGTCATCCATATATGCAATGGAATATTACTCAGCCGTCATTTGCATCAACATGGATGGGACTGGAGGAGATTATGCTAAGTGAAATAAGTCAAGCAGAGAAAGTCAATTATCATACGGTTTCACTTATTTGTGGAACATAAGGAATAGCATGGAGGACATTAGGAGAAGGACGGGAAAAATGAAGGGGGCAAAATCAGAGGGGGAGACAAACCATGAGAGACTATGGACTACGGGAAACAAACTGAGGGTTTCAGAGGGGAGGGGGATGGGGGGATGGGTTAGCCCAGTGATGGGTATTAAGGAGGGCACGTATTGCATGGAGCACTGGGTGTTATATGCAAAGAATGAATCCTGGAACACTACATCAAAAACTAACAATGTACTATATGGTGACTAACATAACATAACATAATAAAATAAAATAAAATAAAATAAATAAAATTAAAATAAAATAAAATAAAATAAATAAAATAAAATAAAATAAAATAAAATAAATAAAATAAAAAAATAAAATAAATATTTAAGATTTCAGGGGCCTGGCTGGCTCAGTCAGCTAAGCATCCAACTCTTGATCTCAGCTCAGGTCTTGATCTCAGAGTTGTGAGTTCAAGATCCCCATGTTGGGCTCCACACTGGGCATGGAGCCTACTTTTAAAAAAGGGGGGAGGTCCCTGGGTGGCTCAGTCAGTTAAGTGTCCAACTCTTGGTTTTGGCTCAGGTCATGCTCTCAGGGTGGTGAGATAGAGCCCCATGTTGGGCTCCATGCTCAGTGCAGAGTCTGCTTGAGATTCTCTCCCTCCTCCCCCACCTCTGCCTCTCCCCCACTAAAATAAATAAATAAAATCTTAAAAAGAATTTCCTTCTTTAAAAAAAAAAAGAATTTAAAATATCATTAAGATAAAATACCAGTTGTGGCGCTTGGATTGCAGTCAGTTGAGCATCTGCCTTCAGCTCAGGTCATGATCTCCAGTTCCTGGGATCAAGCCCCATGTTGGGCTTCCTGCTTGGCAGGGAGTCTGCTTCTCTCTCTCACTCTGCCCCTCCCCACTGCTCCTTCTCTCTCTCTCTCAAATAAATGGGTAAAATCTTTAAAAAAAAGAAAATGAAATGCTTGTTTTATTTTCATAGAGAAAACCAACTATTACTGGCCAATACTTCTCTTTAGTTAATGTTGTTCTTTACTTCAACTCCAAATATTTCCAGTTATCTTCCCTAGCACCGTTAGCTTCTGAAAGATATTTCAGTCACACCTATGTTTTAAAAATAATTTGTTGTATTTCTTATTCAAATTTTTAAGAAAAATAATTATGTGAAAAAAATTCACATGACTCTTGATTAATATTCAAACATGCTTTTGTTCCAGAACTTTCCTAGGTTAAACATTTTTTTTTACCTACTAAGTAACATATAATAGTTAAGACTAAGCATTTTAGAATCAGCTGAACCTGAATTAAAGCCTCCTCTCTGTTCATTATGTGTGGTTTGACTGAAGACAAATCACTTCCAATGTTTAAGTCTAAATTAGCTAATCTTTAAAATGGGTGTGTATACCTCATGGGTTTATAGGGATAATCAAATAAGATCATGGATGTAGAGGTCTTCTTAGCACATAAACAATAAATTGTAGGGGCTCATAGCTATGATTTATCCCTTTACTAGTTCTCTGGCCTCATCCTCTACCACGTTATCTAACTCATTCTGCTTCAGCAACAGTGGATGTCTTATTCCTCTAAAGCACTGATGTCTTGTGGCACTTTCTACAACGAAGGGAAAACACTACCTTATGCAGTTTCTGCTAGCCATGTGTGGTTATTGTATACTTCAAATGTGTGTAGTGTCATCAAGGAATGAATTTTAATTTTATTTAATTTCAGTTAATTTAAGTGTGAATACCTAATGACTCCCTTATTTTATGATACCTCTCTAGAGCACCATGGACCTTTTTGTTTGCTGTTCTTCTGCCCTTAGTCCTTATTCCTGTATATTTGCTTTCCCATGTTTTTCAAGTGTTTGTTCAAATATCACTTTCTTAGAGATGCCTTTTTTGACCAACCTATATGAAATAACAATACATGTTCAAATAGTCATTCCATATTATCCTTACATAAGTTTAACTTTATGTCATTGATCACTATCTGATAAAACTGTGCTTTTGTTTTTGTTGTTGCTTAATCTTTCTTACACTAGATTAAAAGTTCTGTGAGAACATGGATTTTGTGTAATTCTTTTCACTGTTTCATCCCAGTGCTTAGTATCTGGCTGATAGGGGGCACTCAACCCATATTTGTTAAATAATGAAATAACTGAATAGATCCCATTTGCTATCATTACTGGGACTCTCTTTTCTCAAGACCTTCTCCCTCCAGCTCAGTTACAGGTCTCCAATGTAAAGTTTGCAAACTCGTAACCCACAGTTGTATGCAGAAACAGATATACTTATTTCAGACACTGTAGTAGTTAGGATAATAGCAGTGAACCTTGTAAAATAAAGAAAAGTGACAGGGAGGCAGTTATGATGGTCAGGCAATTAAGGCTTGTGGATAGGGTGAGAGCTGACCTGTAGAATCAGGACAGTTGGCTTGTGAAGAATCTGAGGAATAATCAGAAGGAAGTCCTGAGCAGTAGTGGTGGGAGAAGAGGTACTGAAGTCAAGAGGAAAAGAGCAAGGGCAAAATTGCAGGAAGACAGGGTAAACTGGTGCTATGCACAGAAAAATGGAAATTACTGAGGGGTTAGTAATAGAGCTTAAGAAAGAAGTCTGTCTTTAATGAGCTTGAGGCAATAGACAAGCTAACAAGACATCAAAGAGGCTTCAAGTATACATGAGACCCTTTGTGGGATAGAATTCTAGGCGAATGAGTCCAGTGAGAAGACTATGGCTGGAGCCTGAGATTTGGGATATGTCTGCTGGAGAGCAAATTTTCGTGAGAAGATGTGATTAGAAAAAGAGAGAAGATAGCTTATGGAAGAAGAGTAAAAGAAGGTGCTCTGGTAATATGCAAAATTTTAGAGAAATGGAGTCATGTAAAAGGTAAAGGGTCTTGATGCTGATTGCCTGGATTTGAATACTTGTTCTGGCACTTGCTAACTGAGTAACCTTGTTCAGTAACCTACCATTTTGATGACAGTATCTCTGTAGTTGTGAAATAAGGACTGTAATATCTACTTCAGAGGGTTGTTGTGAGGCCACATAAATTCATGAATGTAAAATGCTTAGGGAAATTCTTTGTTTACAGAAAGTGCTCAGGCCATGATGTTAGATAACACCAGACGATTTTAGGAGAATAAAGCTCCTGTTAACCTACTGGAAGCAAAAAGGTTGTACAAGGTCAGTGAACCCCATGAAGGAGAGTGTTTCAAAGAGAATGAAGTCAGATAATAAAAATCACTTTGAGTATCTAATTTGTTTTCAGACTTAATTCTCATAGCAATTCTGTGTGAGATGGAAAAAAGCATCCATTTCTAGATAAGGAGACTGAGGCTCATAAATATTAAATGTGGAGTTGGAATTCTAGTCCAGGCCTGTACAACTCTAGAGCCCATTCTCTTAACCTACATTTCACACTTCCCAGAGCGAAGATGAGGGTGCAAGGAGGTCAAGAATGAGGATGAAGACCAAGTTGGTACCATTGAGCTTAAGTGACAAGAGTAAGTGGCATGTAATAAATGAAGGACTGCAAAGCAGATTGCCAAGAATTTAGTTGAGGGTACCCGGAGAGGAAATGGAAGTGACTTATGTGGACAACTCATCTGGCAACCTTGATTAACAACGAGAGGCAAAATAGAGTAATAGCTGGAGGGCAAGAACGAGTCAAGTAGAGCCGATTTAGAGAAGGGAAATAGGAACATGTTTTTACCCAAATGGTAGGAGAAAATGGGAAGGAGGCTACTGGAAAAGGAGGTTTAGCAAAGGGATAAATAGCAGCTATTAAATTGAGAGGAGAGAGAACTGGCTAGGGAAACCTGAAGGGGGGGGTGGGTAGATGAGTGGACCTCGATGGGAGAGAGGAAAAATAAAGGCTGTATTAGATTTGGGGCTCTTACTCCATGAGACAGAAGAGTAAAAGATCATTTGTTTTTTTATCTACAAGAGACAAGAGATTTTTTCAGATGAATGAATGGTGGGAAACTGGAGCTTGCTAAGTATTTGCAAAGGAAGACCATGAGTCAAGGGAGAGAGAACAGGGAGATCATGGCCTATGGTGTCTACTCTGCATTTCAAAGAAAAGGAGAGATAAGTAGGTTTCCAGAACTGGCGTGACAGCCCTGGTGCAACCATGTGTCTGGTGCGGTGTAGCTTGCAGGGAAGAATATGGACCACTCCCACTGTGTACATGTATTTGTTTGCTATTAATGCAGTAAATATATATATGACAAATGTAATGATCCACAGTCTTACAGTTCTGAAAGTCATAAATCCAGAATCAGTATCACTGGACTGAATCAAAGTGCTGGCAGGGCTGGTCCCTTCTGGAGGCTAGGGGAGAATCTGTTTCTTTCCTCTTCTAGCTTCTAGGGGAACCTGGCATTCTTTGGTTCTGAATCACTCTAATCTCTGCTTCTATCGTCATATGGCCTTGTCTTTATCTCTGACCTCTGATCCTCCTGCCTCCATTTAGAAGAGCATTTGTGATTACATTGAGCCCACCCAGATAATCCAGCATATTCTCCAACCTCAACACCTTAATCACATCTTCCTGGTGCCTTTTACCATGTAAAATAACATACTCAAATATTCCAGAGATCAGGACATGGACATCTTTTGGGGGGGGGGGGCATTATTTAGCCTATCATAGCACATATCTCTAAACTAGTGTATACATCTTTCTGAACTAGTGTGTTCAGATAATTCTCCCTGTTTGTAGGAGACTAGAGAGTCTCTGGTGAGAATATCTCCTGAGGGAAAATTAGAACAGCCAGGTCTGTGAACTCTAAAAGCCGCAGAGTACCTGAAGGAGACCTGAGACCTGTGGTGGTGGTACAGTGCTCTATGAAAGAGGATTTGTTTCTGAGTACCCGTGAGACAGCTCCTGCTGGTGGGCACGGGAAGGGGCAGCTCCAGGTGACTTTACAGGTGGACAGGAGTCAGGAAAATGTAGGAATTACAGATACTAAAGCCTTTCCCTAGACCTGAGAAGGTCTGGTAATGCCTGAGGAAGGTCCCCGTAAGTATTCTTGGACATGTAACCAACTTTAATTCACCTTCCACATCTCTAAATGAAATCCACTATTTCCTGAGTTCCATACAGTTTAAAAATACTTGCATTTAAAACTCACAGACACTCTAGTTCCACTCTAGTGGAACAGGACTCCTTTTTGTCAGTTTTTTTGTTTTGTTTTTTTTAATTTTATTGTTGTCGTTGGTTTTTAAATAAGGAAACAAAAGTTATGTGACTTTTTCCAAGGTTACACAGCTAGTATGTAGTAGAACCCAGTCACAATTTAGGAATTTATATCTTATATTTTCCGCCATCTCCGATTAAATCTAATGGTCCTCCATAATAATCAGTGTCTTGCATACACCCTCAACTCCCTTCCTTTTGCTTATTCAGAAAAAAAAGACCAATTTTAGCAAAATAAACTTTCTGCTTACTCTTACTTCACTTATATTAGTTGGACGTGGCTAGAGGAAACCTCATCATACTGGTAAATCCATGATTATTTAGTCACAAATATGCCGTTGGTACTGTCCACAAATCCTGCTTTCTTAATTTGGTACATCCCCTTTCCCTGTCTGTGAGGTGACTATTTCATACCTTCTTTATCCTGACCTCAAAAACTCCTTCTCATCCGGAGTCTCAGCTGATGAGAAATCAGCCAACCAGAAGAAAACTTTCACAAGCATCTTCATCTAAGTCCCCAAAGTATATTGATTTATCCACGAATACAGTGCAGACACTGAACAATCAGAATTTCCATTGGTCATAAACCATCACTTCTGGCATGAATACTTCTAAGTAGTGTGGTATCTCCAACTCAGGCCACCAAGGTTGAATTAGATGGCCATGTTCCTTCTCACACATTCTACTTGCCTTCCCACTGCTCCCAGTGAGGAAGTGGAACAGAGGAGGAGCTGTTAAGTGAGCTCATTAATGAAGAAAGCAGGGCCAGTGTTATGTTGGACTTGTCTGGTTAATAGGTGGAATTTGGAACTAGATGCCTGATTTCTAGTACTGGCTTGGCCCTGTACAGGCTGTGTAACCTTGAAGATGATTTGGTTTCCCCCATCCTAACAGAGAGTTGATAATAATACCCATATCATATGCTTATTGAGTGGATTAAATGAGATAATTCATGTAAAATGCTCAGACCACGTACCTAGTAAAGAATGCACCAAGTTTAGCTGAATTCTATTGCTTACTCACTCCTGTGATCTTGAGTCTCAACCTGTGATCTGAGCCTCAACCTTTCCTATATCAAGAACTCGGGAAGTTTAAATAGACAACAGACCTGCCTGTGAGGTTAACTCATAATCTTGATGATTCCTTAGAATTTTTAGGGAGCTTTTAAAAATACAATAGAAAAAGTATTATTTAAAAGCCTTGCATTTATAATAGTATTCAAATTACATATGTAGCTACTAGAAATAATTTTTTAAAAGTAAGCAGTTTCTTGATAGGCTACACTTTGAGGTGATCTTCATTTATGATAAATATTGCATCCAAATACAAACATCTCAGAACAAAAGTAGAAAATTGAACACGCCTAGGCATAACCTCATTGATGACATGCTTCATATTCCAGGTAAAATGCAGGTAAGGTATCTTAAGGATAAGATACAAGAAATTTATATCAAAGCTAAAGAAGTAGGGGCACCTGGCTGGCTCAGTCAGTACAGCATACAACTCTTGATCTCATGAGTTCAAGCCCCATGTTGAGTGTAGAAATTACTTTAAAAAAAAAAAGCTGAAGAAGGGACAGATGTCCATAAATCCCCTCAGTAGAGGAGTTGATCCAAATATATCAGTTTGGCGTGGCATCCTTCTAATAGGGGACCAGACTGGGCATTTGTTTGGAAGTCTGTGTGTCTTTGGCACAAGGCATAGCTAGTTCATTCATCACACAAAACAGATGAGGCTGCTTTCATTCATTAGTCAAGCTGTCTCAGGGCTCCATTTTGAAGCGTATTTTGTAGTGGTCACATTAGATGATGCCAAAGGGCCAGGTGGGATTAATTTTAGGCCCCTTTCCATTTATCAGAAGTGAAAGATATCCAGGTCAGTTCATCCATTAAAAGACATATAATACTTGGTCTATTTCAGGGATGGTGCCAAAAGATTACTGATGTCTTAGAGGACCTATCTCTGAAAGTTCTTGGTGAGTCTATCTTTCTGGAGTTGGTTGTAAAAACACTAAATTCTGAACCATTACCAATTTGTCTCTGTTTTGTCTTTGTACTCATCAGAGGCTTGTAATTCATATCTGTGTCCTGTCAGGCCTTTTTCTATAGCAAGAATAGATGCAGAGGGCCTGTGGATTTTTATTAAGAATAAATTTCTGGGGTTTACAGGTTTCCTTTGCTTTCTGGGGAAAAAAAAACATCCGTTGGGATTTATTTTTAGTCATGTAACTTAAGTAATGAAAAGAAAATTGAGTGTATTGAATTTTAAATGCAGTTTAACATATTTGAGTTCATATACTTAACTGCATATATAATAGAGATTAATATTATTATAAGGCCCTTAAAAATGAAGGCAAAAAGCATAACTGGCATCCAGATACTGGTTTCTAAATATCGTTTTTCAATAAAATGAACCAGTGTTCTTTGGAGAAATGGTTGATTTTAGGGACAGGGGAGGTAAAATATAAGATATTCTTCAGCCACTTTTGCATGTTGCCATCACATTTTGAACTTGTATCTTTTTTTATACCAGCAACACTATCAAAGAGAAGCTATTCATTTTTAAAAGGAATGAATTATCATTATTGTATGTGAAGAGAGTATCTCCTGTAGGGTTTATAACCTGTACCACATGCCTTCAGTGTAGTAAAGACTTCTTTAACATATATTACAACCACTTTGCAACAATATTTTCATTCTTTGAATGTTAATTTAATTAACATTTATTTCATTCAAGTACATAGTGTGATTGCTGATACCTTATAATGGCACTGCTTCTTAAAGTAATTTAAAAATTTGGGACATCTGGGTGGCTCAGTCAGTTAAGCGTCTGCCTTTGGCTCAGGTCATGATCCCAGGGTCCTGGGATGAAGCCCCAGGTCCGGCTCCTGGCTCAGCGAGGAGCCTGCTTCTCCCTCTGCCTGCCGCTCCCCCTGCTTGTGCGCTCTCTCTCTGGCAAATAAATAAATAAAATCTTAAAAAAAAAAAAAACCTTAAAAAATTTTGAATGAATTTAAGAATGTACAGAATATTTGTTGATTGTTTCCTCAGTAAGTCAGTTTAATTTTCATTTTCCCATTATTTTGAAAGTGGGATAAAGAATACAAGTATTTGAGAGCTCACTCACTTGCAAATAGAGATTTCAATTTTAAGCATTATTTTTCCTAAAATTAGCATTGTGATGCTTTCTAAAAGAAATATTTTGCAAACCCTATTTCACTGCAAAATTTCCAAGTCTATATAGGAACAATTAAAATTGAACAAGGATTGACAATTATTTTGTGAAGATTTCCTTTGAGTTGTATATAAATCTCTTCTAACATTTAATAAAAAAATTAGTAGAAGTTTATTTTAACCTAAAAAAAATATTGTAACGTCAAAAAGGAAGGGAGTGCTCAAAAGATTAAAAATTATAGAGGCATGTTGTGAAAGGGACTGAACTTAATGACCAATTTCCAAAGAATATAGTAAGGTAGGAGAAAAACATGTAACTTTACAGTGGAGAAGCCTAAGAAGCACATCTCTGCCAGGTAATCAAGGTTAATATTATCAGTAATAAGTAATAAGTAATTAAGTAATAAGTAATAGCAATAATTATCAGACAAGCCTCATATGTAAGCTCCCTGCATCTTGTGTTGAAAGCACATACCCTTGACAAGATGTGATGAGAATAGCATTTCACCCTTGTGGTCTTCCTCACAAAACCACATAATCTTGGTCTAATCATGAAAAAAAATACATCAGATAAATCCCATTTGAGGGACCTTCCACAAAATACCTGACTGGTACTCCTCCAAATTGTTAAGGTCATCAAAAACAGGGAAAGTCTGCAAAAGTCATTAAAAAAAAAAAAAAAAAACTAAAGAGACCCAATGATTAAATGTAATATAGCATCCTGGCTTGAATCCTGGAACAGGAAAAGGACATTAATGGTAAAACTAGTAAAATATGAAGTCAGGAAAACTTCATAGCAATGGTGGTTTCTTAGTTTTAACAAATGTACCATGGTGATATAGGATACTTATAACAGGGGACACTGGGTAAAGACTATTTAGAACTCTACTATTTTTTAATAATTTTTCTATTAAAAAATCATTCCAAAAATTTTGTTAAAAGAGGATGGCTAAAATATACTTGACCATGAAATATGAAGGCACATACAAAACTATCAAAAGCAAACCTTCACAGAATATTGTAGCTTTGAGCCTTACCTGAGAAATTTACTAGGGGGAAAGAAAACCAAAAAGTTTAAGACAACTAAAATGACAGGAGATATCAAAATAAGGACTGGTGTTCAGCATTAAAAATTTACTTGTTTATATCATTTAGAAATTCTACTGTGTGTTTATGCATGTGTAGTTGTAGGTGCATATATGTAGGTGCATATATGTAAATAGGTATGTGTATGTATATGTGTAAATATCTACATATATTTATAAATATATATTATAACATATATATATATATATATATATATATATATAATCTTCTACCACTGTCTATTGAAAGATCCTAGAAACCATAATTAACCTAGGAAAAATGAGTGAGGCACTGAACAATGAGTGAGAAAAATGCTCTTAAGCAGCTTGCAGGTATTGGAGGAGGTCATCAAAGAGGACAGGATCCCCAGTTATCTGTGAGTTGGATCTGTGCAATGGGAGACTTCTCACCCCCTCCCACCCTAAGGATATAGGTCCCACCCACTGTTCCTACAGTGGGAGCTATTTTTAATGTCCTAGCCTTGAGAGAGCAATATATTGAGGCCATCTGGTTAGTATATGTGAATAAACTCAGTTAAGGCCTCTATATAAACAAGATTCTGGCAGGCAAGTGTGCAGACCTGCTCGTCTTGTGGCTGCTGAAGACAAGCCTCCTATGTAAGTTCCCTGTGTGTTAAACCTGCCACCTACCAGATCTGGAGTGGTCTGCCTCTTCTCTCCCTGCCTTCCATTGGTGTGTGTATATAGGTGCGGGAGGAGAAGTTTCGGATTTCAATAGCAATAGAAATCTGATCAACCCAAATTGTGCAATGAACTTAAACCAGGCTATTCACGGTCTTTTTTGCAGGTCTCAGTTATGTACACTGAGTAATTATCACTGCCCTTGCCTTATCATAATTTTATTTTCTCAGAGCCTTTCTTCTTGACTCATGGAGTTTAATACCACCTTCTCAAGCTCCCTCCTCCTTCAGGAGCAGGTTCCCTGGCTTCGTGTTTGACACAGCAACTCTGGCAGCCCTAGGAAAACCCAGATCGAAGGCCTTGAGCAGCAGATGTGTCACCAAAGGGATTCCAGTAAAATTGCCATTTGTCTAGGGGGTGGAGAGAGTAAGAAGAGTAAGAAGACTAAGTGCTGAGTTTGTGAGAACTCGGAAGTCGTGCCTGGGCCCAGACTGACCCCTCTACAGAGCTAATGTTGAACGGTGCAGAAAGGAAGAAGCCCGGTTGAAGGAACAGGGACTGGGGAGCTATCTCTCCGCACCGAGACTTCTTTCTGTGTGACCTTAGGCCCCAGAAACCTGGATATTTACTCTGAGGAGGGTAGCCAGGCCAATTTCCTCCCTTCAGTTCCTGTCAAAATGGGACACTTACAGCTCCTTTATAGCCTCTTCCATCCCTGGAAGTCCTTCTCATGAGCGCCCCTCGCACACCCACCCCCTAGTCCCAGTGTCTCTAGTTGCCACACAAGCCCGCTGCTTTCTTAAATTGGCGGGGCCTGGGATCTGCAAGGAATCTGAGAAACCAAGCAGGAGTCTTCTCGGAAGCGCTGTGCGCACTGTGTGGCGGGCACACTCCCGCTCCATCCTGTGGATACCTTCCCCGCCCCTCCGAAGTCCCACGTGGAGTTTCCTCGGTGATGACAGAGCAGGAAACCAAGGTTGCGAAACTGGCACCACTGCCTCTGCAGCCGGAGCTGCTCACACAAGACGACCTAGCGCTGCGGAGGGAGAAGGTCCCAGTAAAAGGAAGCCCCGAGGGAAGAGCAGAGGGAGTTCGTGCGCAGCAAAGCTGAGGTCAGTTTTTTCTCCCACTGTCTGAAATACTGTTTCGACCTTTTAAAAAAAAAAATCTCTGTTCAAACTTTCAGCGGCCTCTGTATTTCCTCATTCTAGTTGCTAGCGTCAACTCATGTTTAGATGAGAAAACAGAAGTAATCGAATGAGCATGCGTCATTTTTCATTAGCAGGATCTATGACTGTTTACGCTGGCATCCCTCACCTTGCAGCAGATAAACCTCACCTGCTTTTATCAAAAGCCAGTTGCTTCACTGAACTCTCCAAACCTACCCTCCCCCCTACTCAAGGACGTCCCCTACCACTGATCTCTTTCCTCCTGCTCTCCTAGATGGTGCCTTCTTCCCCAGATCATTTCCTACAAAAGGAAATGCTGAGGAGGTGATTCTTTTTTTTAAAAAATGCACTTTATTGAGGTATAATTTCCATACATTGAAATGCATAGATCTTAAGGGACTAATGAGTTGTGACAAATGTATTCACACATATAATTACCACCACAGGCAAGACAGCAGATTTTTCCATCATGGCAAAAAGTTCCCTAATCCTCTATTGAAGTCAACCTCAAATTCTTAGTCCCAGGCAACAACTTATTGTTGTTTCTGTCACCATACAGTAGTCATGATTTCTCTAGAAAATTATATAAATGAAATATTACAATATGACCTCTTTTGCTCAGTAAAATATTTTTGAGATTCATCCATAATTGCATATATCACTAGTTCATTAATTTTTACTGCCAAGTAGTATTCCACTGTAGGGATATACCATTATTTGTTTAACACACCATAATTTATTTGTCCCTTCACTTATTGCTGGTCATTTACATTGTTTTTGCTTTTTGTCTGTTATGAATAAAGCCACTATGAATATTCATATACAGGTGTTTTGTGGACATATGTTTTATGTCCTCTTGGATAAATACTCAGTAGAATTTCTGATATATATGCTTAGTGCATGAAAAGTTTTAGCAAATAATGCCAATTTTTTCCAGGTGGTTGTACCATTGTTCATTCTTATCAACAATATGTGAAAGTTTGGGGTATGGCTATATTTTGAGACTATTTTATGTCCCATTGGCCTATATTTCAATTCTTACGTTAATTCTACATTGTCTTGATCACTGAAGATTTATGCTAAATATTGAACTTAGGCAGAATAAGCCCATATTCTTTTTCAAAATGTTTTGGCCATTTTTTTTTAAAGATTTTACTTATTTATTAGAGAGAGAGAGAGACTGAGCACGAGCAGGGGAATAGGTAGAGTAAGGAGAAGCAGGCTTCCTGCTGAGCAGAGATCCTGATATAGCACTGGATCCCAGGACCCCAGGATCATGTCCTGAGCTGCAGGCAGACTCTTAACTGACTGAGCCACCCAGGCGCCCCTGTTTTGGCCATTTAAATTTATGTGTATTTCCATTAAGGTCTGAAATCAATATGCCAAATTTCTACAAGAAAGTTCCCAGGACGCTATTAGGGATTGTAATAAATATATAGATCAACTGGAAGACAAATGGCACTTTTAACAATATTTAGGCTTGCAATAAGTAAACACAGTATTCCTCTCTATATTTAGATATTTTTAATTTCCCTCAGCAGTGTTCCGTACAGCTATATATATCTCCATTTTATCTAAAAAGTTGATCCTTTAACAATATTATAAATGATAGGCGTTTTAAATTTTAATTTCTAATTGTTCACTAATGTATAGAAATACAATAAACATTTTTATTGATATATTAATCCTGCATCTTTGCTACTCATTATCATTTCAAGTAGCTTTTTTTAGATCCCTCAAGATTGTCTAAAAAGGAAATTATGAGGTCTGTGAACAAAGACAATTTTTCTTCTTAATTTTCAATATATGCTTTTGTTCCTGTTTCTTACTTTATCTCATTTTCAAGGACCCCAGTATAATTCTGAATAGAAATGTTGACTGTGGACATCATCCTTTTGTTCCCAGTCTTTAGGGAACATGCTGTCTTCTATCTTTTGCCATTCAATGCACTGTAAAATGAAAGTATTTTAAGGCTGAAGACATAGCTTTCTATTCCTAGTTTGTTGGAGATTTCGTTATGAACAGGTATTATTTATAATATAGTGTGTAATGAATTTTTGCTTATAGTAAAATAACTATATACCCCCCTTTACTTCATTCACATGAATTAGATTGATATATGAATGTTTAAGTGACCTTGCATATCTGAGCTTAAACTCTACTTGGCCATAATATGTTATTCTTTCTGTTTATATATTACAAGATAAATATACATATAATGATATATATAAGTGATATATACGATATATAAATGATGTATATTATATATAATGATATATAAATATATATATAGGGGCACTTGGGTGGCTCAGTCAGTTAAGCAACTGCCTTCGGCTCAGGTCATGATCCCAGGGTCCTGGGATTGAGCCCCACATCGGGCTCCCTGCTCAGCGGGGAGCCTGCTTCTCCCTCTCCCTCTGCCTGCCTGCCGCTCCCCCTGCTTGTGCTTGCTGTCTCTCTGTCAAATAAATAAAAATAAAATCTTTAAATATATATATATAAAGAAATGAAATATAAATAAAACACATGAATAACTATTATATATTATATAAGATAAATACATTAATTATTTACAAATAAAACATATACGCATATAAAATAAATGTGTGTATACAAATAAAAATGTTTTTCTAAATGTTTGGTACCATTCATCAGTGAAGATATTTAGGCCTGACATTTTTTTTTTTTTTAAAGATTTATTTATTTTTGTGAGAGAGAAAGAGCAGGGGGAGGGGCAGAGGGAGAGAGAGAATCTCAAGCAGACGCCCTGCTGAGTGCAGAGCCCAGCCAGGACTTGATCTCATGACCCTGAGAGCATGACCTGAGCCAAATCAAGAGTCTGTCGCTTAACTGACTGAGTCACCCAGGCACCCCAGCCTGGCGTTTACTTTGTAAGAATTTGCTAACTATAAATTCAGTTTCTTTATTTTATATAGAGCTATTCAAAATGAAGGTTATCCTTTTAGTTTTGAGAGTTTTGGTAGTTTTTATCACTGAAGGAATTTTTCAATTTCATTTACATTATTGAATTGACTGGCATTAAGTTGTTAATAATATTTTCTATTATGGTTTTAAAATCTGAGCATCATTAGGGTTGTCACCACTTGTATTTTTTTATGTTGGTAATTTGAGTCTTCTCTCCTCTTGGTTTGTACATTTAGAATTTTACTGATTTTTATTATTACCTTTTGATTTAATTGCTTATTTTTATTTTGTTTATTTTTGCTTTTATCTTTACTATTTATACTTAATTTGGGTTTATCTTGCTCTTTCATAAGAGTTTTTTAGATCACTTTTTTTTACTATGCTTCTATACAAGCTATGGATTGTCTTTAAAGTACTTTATTAGATGCATCCCACACATCTGATGTGCTATGCTTTCATTTTCATTTAAGTAAAAATATTTTCTATTTTCCCTATGACTTCTTTTCCCATGGTTTATTTGGAAGTGTGCTGTTTAATTTTCAAATACTCATATGTTTTCTAGATATTGCTCTGTTTTCAGTTTTTCATTTAATTCAACTTTATTCAGAAAATATACTTTTGAATATCCTGATATTTGTTTTATAGCCTAGAAGTGGCCTGTTTTGATGAATGTCCCATGTGCACTTGAGATAATGTGTGCTGTTGTTGTGTGGAGTGTTCTATAAATGTCAATTAGGTCAAGTTTGTTGATTTGTTGTTCCAGGTTTCTGTATCCTTACTGATTATCAGATCGCTTTTTCTATGAATTACAGAAAGAGCATATTTGAATTCGCTACTTGTAATTGTGAATTTGACTAGTTCTTTCAGCCCTGTGACTTTTTTGCTTCACCACTTTTAGAGCTCTATAATAAGACACATATGTCTAGGAGTATTATGTGAATGCCCCGCTTTATTTCTAATTACATTGCTTTTCTGAAGTCTGCTTTGTGAGATATTAATATAGCCACTTCACTTTTTTGCAGTTGATCAGTGTTTGTTTATATCAAATGAATGATATAATGATACATGATATAATAGTATATCAAATGGTATCTGTTTCCATCTTTTTAAATTTAACTTATGCATGTAGTTATATTTGAAGAGGTTTTCTTCAACATGGCTTATCAAGTTGACATCTTGCTTTTTTATCCATACTAACAATCTGGCTTTTAATTTGATTATTTAGATTAGTGCTGTCCAAAAGAGATATAATGCAAACCTCAAACGCAGGAACAGAAATTTAAAACTTTCAAGCAGTATTAAAGAGGTAAAAAGAAATAGGTGCAATAATTTTAATAAAATTTTATTTTAAGCAAAGATATCAAGGCAATAAATATATATCTATCAATAATTACTTTGAAAGTAAATGGACTAAATGCTTCAATCAAAAGACATAGGGTGGTATAATGGATAAAAAAACCAAGACCCATCTATATGCTGCCTACAAAATACTCATTTTAGATCTAAAGACACCTGCAGATTGAAAGTGAGAGGATGAAATACCATATAGCATGCAAATGGAAGTCAAAAGAAAGCTGGAGTGGCATTACTTAGACAAAATAGACTTTGAAACAAAGACTGTAACAAGAGACAAAGGAGCACACTATATAATAATAAAGGGGACAATGCAACAAAAAATAAATATATTTTCAGCATATAATCGCTACAAATATATTGAGTTATTTTATACTAAGTCCTCAAAATCTTATGTATATTTTATGATTTATAAAACATCAGTATTTTGCAGTTAAGACTAGCCATATTTCAAGAAATCCATAGTCAGACTTGTCTAGTGACTACTATATTGGACAGCACAGATTTAAACTATGCTTATTTAAAGAAATTGTTTATAGCATTGGATTGACATCTGCCATTTGCTACTTGTTTTCTGTTTGTACCTTCTCTTCTTTGTTTTCCCATTTCTCTTTCCATATATTCCTTTATTTACTATTTTTGATGATTCACTTTTATCTTTGCTTTTGGCTTATTACCTACTTTTTTTTTTTTTAAACTCGTGCTCTAGGGTTTATAATTATGAAGAAAAAAAAAAAACTAACATAGCAAGCCTCAGACCGCTGTCCTTAGAATGGCATGCTTGCTAGGTTTACCCTTGGTTACCATCTGGGAACTGGGATGTCAGGAAGATTTTCGTCATTCACTGTGCGTAATCTCTATGTACAAACAAAATAATTTGCATTGAAGACCTGCTTTCCTTCTGGAAGTCTAGAATTTTGGAATAGGAGAGATAGAGGGTGCCTATGTAATCATCCTCCAATACAAACCTTAAGCACTTAGTCTCTAATGAGCTTTCCTGGTAGACAACATTTCACATATATTTTCACAACTTGTTGCTGGAGGAATTAAGTGGCATTCTTTGTGACTCCACTGGGAGAAGGCTTTTCAAACCTTGCAACTGGTTTCCTCTAGACTTCATCCCATGTGACTTTTCCTTTTGATTTAGCATTGAATCTTTTTTGTTATCATGAGTCTTAGCTGCAAGACTGGCCATATGCTGAGTCCTGTGAGTCCTTTTAGTGAATCATTGAAACTTGAGGTGGTCTTGAGGACCCCTGACAATATACATCTATAATGTATAACAGCCCAATGTTCTATGATATTATACCACTGTATACATAGAATAAGCATATTGAAACAACATACTTCATTTCCCTCCATCCCATTCTTTGTCCTATTTTTTCGTAACTTTTACTTTTATGTATATTATTAAATCTTATAATGCATTGCTACTATTTTTGCCTTTTTAATTGGTCACTCTACAGCGTGGCCTTGAATGAAAAAAAATAGCAGTAATTAAATCATTAGTTTTCACTCTCCTCTACATACAGAAGGTAGTACTCTAGAAAAGGAAACATCTAAAATAGTATATGGTAAGCCTCCTACCACCACCCATCCCACTTCCTCCTTCTACTGCTGAGTCCTTATATTTATCACTTCTAAAAATAGCTCTTTATGACCCCTAAATATATTTTACATTTATATATATGCTCTTTAGACCATATCTATTTATTATTTTTGTTTTCTTTTTTCTTTTATTGGGTTATAATTGACAACTGAAATCATATATATTTAAAGAGTACAACATTATGATTTGATATATGTATACATTGTGAAATGATTACCATAATCAAGTTAATTAACATCCATCCATTACCTCACATAGTTACCTTTTCGGGGGAGTTGAGAACATTTAAGATTCACTCTCTTAGCAAATTTCAAATATATATTACTATAACTCTAGTCACTATGCTGTACATTGGATCTATTTATTTCTAATTAATTTTACTTAACATCCATGGAAATACTTCTGGAGGATTATAATTTTCCTAACATTGTATGTAGATTTGTGTGCTTAAATTCACTTGTTGAAAAGATGGTCCACTTATTTCATATAATTTTCTAAGAATTCCATGCTCCTAATAATAAAAAGTGCTGATTTATGAATAATTCAATTATTAATCAATACTTATAAATAGATCTGAACTTAGACCAGAGTATCAAAGTAATCCAGGTGTTCTTCCTTTTAAGGCAAGCCTATTCAAGATGCCAGTTTATAATAATAATAAAAAAAAATTTGCTTCAGGATCATGGGATTAAAGAAAGCAAATTTGAGTGGATAATCTCAATGTTTTGGGTCAAACTGAAATATTATGATACATCTATATTAACTGCAGGACAAGACCTACCAAGAGGACTAAGTGGTTTTCATCCCTTGAGCATGACCTGTTCTCATTTAGGTAGATCTGAAACAGTGGTGGCATTTTTTTCTCTAGCCTTTCCAAAAGGATATATATTAGAATGACATTTAATATTCTTCAAGAGAACATATTTATTTTATGCTTGAAGCCACATCTTTATTAATGAAGTTTTAGGGTGATGCCCTAAATCACAGTGAGATATTACAAGAAAATATTCTTTGCCTCACTGAGAAAATTTAATGAGCTTATGTTATATCCCGAGCATTCTGGGGACTATAATAGTGAAAAGGGGTAAGTCCTCTACCTGTTGAGAAACAGACAACTTTATTTTTTTTTTAATTATTTTTTAAATTTTTACCTTTTTAAATTTGTATTTAAATTCAATTAATTAACATATAATGTATTATTGATTTCAGAGGTAGAGGTCAGTGATTCATCAGTCTTATATAATACCCAGTGCTCATTACATCACATGCCCTCCTTAATGTCCATCACCCAGTGACCCCATCCCCCCACCCTCTCCCCTCTAGCAACCCTCCTTGTTTGTTTCCTATGCTTGAGTCTCTTATGGTTTGTCTCCCTCTCTGATTTCATCTTATTTTTTTTCCTCTCTTCCCCTATGATCCTGTTTCTTAAATTCCACATATCAGCGAGATCATATGATAATTGTCTTTAAAATAAAATCCTGCTATGCATGAAATATAATTTATACTGGAAAATAATCACTTTCGGTAACAATAAATACAACCTTGATTAGGAAATGCTTAATATAATTTTAAAGTTAAGAATTCTATGTAATTCAATATGCTAGGACCCTGACATAGATAGATAGATGATGGATAGATAGATAGATAGATAGATAGATAGATAGATAGATAGATACACATACTATATATATAATTTTTTCTATGTTAATCTTTGTGTGCAATGTGGCAGGCATATTTTACCTTAACCAGTCTATTTGTTGTAACTATTTCTTTTGTCTTTTAAAAAATTTTGTCTACTTTATTCTTTCTCAAGCATCCTCAAAGTGTATTAATTTTCAAATACTGCAATAACAAATTACCATAAGCAGTTTAAAACTGATATTTATTATTTTACAGTTTGTAGGCCAGAAGTCTGACATGGCTCTCACGGGCTAAAATCGAAATCAATAAGACTGTCTTCCTTTCTGGAGGTTCTTAGTGGCAAATCTGTGCCCTTCATTAAGTTTGTTGGCACAGTTCAGTTCCAGGCTGTTACAGGACAGAAGGCCTGTATCCTTGCTGACTGTCTGCTGAGGGCCATTCCTAGCTTCTAAAGGTCACCTGTGCTCCTTGGCTCTTTGCACTCTTCCATCTTCAAAGCCAATAAAGGAAGATAAGAGTCTCTCTCACATTTGAAATCTCTGCTACCTCGTCTATCATCTCTCTTACTCCAGCCTGAAATAATCCTCCAATTTTCAAGACTCCTGTGAATAGATTTGATCTATCTGGATAATCCAGGATAATCACCTTATCTCAAGGTCCAGTTACCTTAATCACATCTGAAAAATCCCTTTTACCATTTAAAGTTAACATATTCACAGGTCCCAGGGATTGAGGTGTGAATATCTTTTGAGGATCATTATTCCAGCTACCACAGTAACCCGCCAAAACAAAGAAATCCTTCAAGTTTAGTCAACAAAGGAAGAAAATCCATATTCCGTGCAGTGGAATTTTCAAGATACAATATTAGTTGAACAAGGGTTTAATGGCCCTTAGCACGAAAGCAGAAATTTAATCATTTAAAAATGCTAGTCCATGCCACTATGAAACCGTGTACGCATATATGACATATAACATCTAGAATTTTCTCACCAAGTGTGAGAGCAAACTGACTCTATTAGAAGTATATGGGATTTCGGGGCGCCTGGGTGGCTCAGTTGGTTAAGCAACTGCCTTCGGCTCAGGTCATGATCCTGGAGTCCCGGGATCGAGTCCCGCATCGGGCTCCCTGCTCGGCAGGGAGTCTGCTTCTCCCTCTGACCCTCCTCCCTCTCATGCTCTCTGTCTCTCATTCTCTCTCAAATAAATAAATAAAATCTTTAAAAAAAAAAAAAAGAAGTATATGGGATTTCCATTAACTTAAAGCCAAATCTTTATAAATTCAAGGTCATATAGAAATCTCTTAAGACAGATGTACATTTCAAGTTGGTGAAATAAAGACCTTCTACCCTCACCCTTTAAAAAAAAATTTGTTGAGAGAGATAAATAAGTTAATGACATGAGATTTTTTTTCCTGTGTGAACTCAGAATTAATGTTAGTCTTTTAATGAGTCAGTATTTCTATTCTTATTCTTAAATTCAATTTATTGCAGTCTTAATCTGAGTCTCTAAATTATGGTAGTTTAATCTATACTACCTATGACATAAAGCCTGGTTTCTAAGGGTTAAATTATAACATTTTCCTCCAAGAAGATGGAAAAGTTTCAAATTTGACTACAGAATCATGTAGCTGCTGTCCCTTAAATGGAAAACCTTATTAAAGATATAATTGGCTTTGATTAAAAAAAAAAAAAGTATATGGGATTTCCATTAAGAATTTGGAATGGGATTTAGGGCTTTTAGGAAGATCAACTCTCTGATAGATGACTAGTAGGTTTAGCAATCTATTATTCCCATAATCATTACACGAATATTGTTGGAAAAAGAAGTCAAGAGGTGCAATACTATAGTAATCTCTCTAGCAAATAAATAAAACCTGGACTATAGAGGCATCATATTGAAGGAAATGATATTTATACCGTTGGTGATAATAGCAGATGGTTTCATAACATGTGAAGCTGTGCTCAGTGTTTTGCCATATCCCAGAAATGTGATGAAGTGCTAGGACTTTGAGAGAATCAAGCTTATAGATAATTTCGCTTGAAAAACTGCAACTGTCAATGATCCTTTTGGACACACTCAAACTCAGTCTTCAGTATGGTTGACAAGATTGGAAATGTCTGCTGTTAGAAACTGTTGATGCTTAAATAAAATTAGGCTGGAGTCTGTAATAAGAAAGTTACCAGTTTAGCCCCCTTCCTGTGCTAGCTGCCAAAAAGGATAAAGAAAAAAAAGTGAATTAATCAACAATCTTGCTTTTAAATCTTAGAGATTGAAGATATACAAATATAATACAAAGTAAAACATGTGAATGTCAAGGAGGGGTAGAAACTGATCTATAGGTTCAGAGGAGGGAGTGATTTACTTCCATAAATGGAATAACAGGAGGTAAGGAATGCTTTTGGCAGAGCATTTGAGCTGTATTTTTAAAAAAGGGGTAGGTTTTTGACTATGTAAGCAAATGTATAGGGGCAGGAGATTTCAGAGCAGGAAGGAGTAATTCTTTCAGTATAGCAAGAATAAATTGTGTAAGAATGGATATAGTGCTATATGCTTTGCATTGAACCCAGAGCCCTATATTCAGATTGGTTCTTAATTTATTAATATTCATAATGATAGATAAAGGAGATTCACAAGGTAATTTGGGAGCAAAAGGGGAAAATAACATTTAGAGGGTTTGTTTGTTTTTTATTTGGGAGAGAGAGCACTCGCGTGCCTGAGTGGGGCAGGGAGGGGCAGAGAGAGAAGGAGAGAGAGACTCTTAAGTGGGCCCTATGCCCAGGCTGGAGCCCAACACGGGGCTGGATCTCACCACCCTGACATCATGACCCTGAGATTATGACCTGAGCCGAAATCAAGAGTCAGATGCTTAACCAACTGAGTCACCCAGGCACCTCGGGGGTGGGGGGGGAGGGAATAACATTTATTCTCTGTGCTCCTACCCAGGCATTTTGCTGGGCATCTAGTAAATATAATCATGTCTGTTTTTTACCTTACACATGTTGAAACTCCATTTCAGACAGGCTAATCACTCCTCAAGGTTACATATCTGGTGTTATCTATAATAATAACAGAACCATTATATGTTGAGACACAGTGCTCATCGGTGTGTTAGAAGAGTAGATGCCTTACTTATCCTAGGGATCTTGTTAAACCTCTAAATCTCAGGTCACACACTAGACCAATTAAGCCGTGATACCTGGTGGTGGATACAGGCATAAGGTGGTTCTCAAAGCTCTCCAAGTGATTCCAGTATGCAAACGAGTTGGGAAACAAGTGTACTACATGATCTCTTTTGAGCCTCACAAATCCCAGGATATAAATTTTAACCTTATCCCCATTTTACAGCTAAGGAAACTGATACTTAGATTATGTGAGGTGGCTAAAGCCTCTCATTAGAAATGATGGAGCCGGGACTTATCTATAGGTGTTCTATTTTCAAAGCCACCTCAGTGCCTTGCTGGGATAAGTCACAAAGCACAGTTTTTATTTCCCTATAAAGCAAAAAATCTAATTTAACTAAAATTTTAACTAATTCTGAATGAGGCTGCGTCATCATCCAATTATTTATAAAGTACCAATAAATTTTGGTTCTGCAAAAGTTCTAGTGTTTTAACTGACAACAGCACAGGAGAATTAATTATGGAAATTGCATACAAAAACAAGAAGTTTTTGATTATCTGATAAAAATTAGTAATCTCTTTTCATTCTTACCCAGCACATCACAGAATGAGAATGGTATAGTGAAATATCATTTGAGATCTGGGTTCAAATGCTTTTTCTATGCTGGGTGACTAAGCCTAATTTCTGTCATCTTTTAAAAGTAGATAATGCCTTACCAGGAGGCCATTCAGAGAGGGAAATGAAATTGACATTCATAGCACCTGCCACATAGGAAGTTCCTGATAAATGTTATAGTTTATTTTTATAATCATTATTTTATAACACCATCTTAGATTACTAGGTAATAATTTTGTCTACTTTTTTTTTTTTTTTTTAATTCCTCTTACTATTCTTCTGTGAGTGGGAAGAGGATGTAGGGAGAGGCAGTAGTAAGAATCAAAATAAACCAAATCTTTCCATATGATTTGACTTCCGGACTAGAATTTGCATGTTAGCTCCTAGGTAATGTATTCCCCTGACTAAGAGCACAATCTCACAATTTGCTCATATACTAAAATATCAAATGTTGACATAAATCTAGATATGGACAAAATGACCTCAGTTCTTGGAAAAAGGACTTTTAAGAAGTCATAAACATTTTCTAAGCCCCTGAGGTGTTTTCATCTAGAATGATTACAAGAACCAAAGCTGCATTTATTAGTGTACATTTGGACCTATGGTGAGATCTCACATGAGTCACTGAATATTTGCGTTCTGTCTTATATGCTTACTGGTGATATTATAATTAGGTCTCTGTAGTAGGTAGTTCATGCCCAAGCTGAACATTTTTTACATGTGTGTCAGAGAGATGATCAGTGAAAGAGCTAACATAACCTACACTTACTTGGACTGGGTAGAGTAGATTCTCAAAATGAAATGTCTCCACAATTCCCAAAGATTAAACCTCACAAAATTCTTATTATTTTGTGAATAGAAGTATCATGTGAATTACTACTTAGTAGTGGACACTCATGCATGAATTCAATACAACTGTTTAAGTGTCATGTATCAGTAACAATACTGGGTGTTAGAGTACACTGGTGGAGAAGTTAGAATTAAGACCAATTTAAATATAGTAGCAATACCAGTGGTGTTACAGAACTATATACAATACACCTTCACAGCAGAATTAAATTTAGCCAGTAGAAATAGCAATACTTTCAATTAAATATAAAATTAACTCTTTTTGAGAAGTACAGTATCTAGAAATAGAAGGAGTCACATGGTGAGGTAGTAAGTTATACCATTGAAAAATGAAAAATATTCACTCATATTCAAAGCATTGGGACTGTGAAGGGTAGGTAGTCTAGGGATTAGGTGATGCTAGGATTCCTTTCAATTCCAAGTTTCAGTGGCCATGAGAGACTTCAGTGAAAACTAATAGGAGCACACTTGATATTTTAGTGAATAAATAACAAAGGAGAAGCATTTCGATTTCTTTTGGTAATACATGAGACTGAGTCACATAGGGGAGAAAACCTTGAAATCAAATAGACTTGGAATCCTGAATGTGCTTGTCCTTTGGACAAGTGACTATTATTCTGAATGTTGGCTTTCCTAATGCATATAATGTAGATAATGTTCTCAAATTTTGATGTGAATTATAAATACATGGTGAACTTGTAAACAATGGCACATGTCTGTTGTCAGTGGTCTTTGTTCCACACTTTGAGAAACACTGATGTTAATATCTTGAAAAATTTTTTGAGATGGTCACTTATAATAAATATTAACTGTGCAGAGTTTTAATAAATATTAAAATCATTAATGTCCTTATTAGCAACTTGCTCTACAATTTTTATATTCTAGTTTTCTGAATCTTTAATAGTCGACGTTTGCCTCAGAGGCCATGCTTATTCTGAGATATCTTCTCGGGTTCTTTCTATATGCTGCGTGCATCCTCTGTAAATCTGGTGGGGCCATTTAGGAAATGGCCTTTGGATTCTTTGGTATTTTTTTCTACAGACTTAGAAAACTTGAAATTGATCATGGAGAGCTCAGGGGCATATTGAATTTTCAGTTTAGGGTATGTTTAAATTTACTTTGAAATGACTGGTTATTTTCAGCTTTTTTTAAAGGATAAGATTGGAGTCACATGGAGAAAATAAAAGATATACCTGCTCTATCCCATTTTCCTGCAGCTTTAAATTGTGCTTCATATTGTTTAATAGTATAGCAGGAATTGAAGAAATTGGGCATTTTTTTTTTTTTAAAGATTTTATTTATTTATTTGACAGAGAGAGACAGCGAGAGAGGGAACACAAGCAGGGGGAGTGGGAGAGGGAGAAGCAGGCTTCCCGCTGAGCAGGGAGCCCGATGTGGGACTCGATCCCAGGATCCTGGGATCATGACCTGAGCCGAAGGCAGACGCTTAACGACTGAGCCACCCAGGTGCCCCGAAATTGGGCATTTTATTTTAATTTTCACTTAAGGATTAAGACTTAGTGCTCAATGTGAATGTGTTTTCCAGTGTTTCTAACTCCTAAATGTAGCAAATACTCATTTATTTCTTAATGAACTGAGGGAAAGGAAAGAAAAAATATGGCAAGCACTATGAGGACTGTCTTGGTGTCCTGTTGTTACATTCTCATGCACATCCCTTACCAGAAGGAGTTATTCCATAGCAAGTCGTTGCCTAGGGACAGTAAGAAAAGAAAAATGGGTAAATTTAAGTCCTGGAGCAAAAGAGAGAAAATTACGCCAGGCTTGCAAGTTAAAACTGATTTTTTTCAGGGATTTGTGAAACCTTCATTTGCTCTGTTCCCAGTAATTACTATATGTGTCCCAATTGCAGGCTTTGATGAGTTTTTGACATAAGCTTGACTAATTTTTTTTTCCTAGGCCAAATTGCTCTGCTGTAACTTGACCCAGAGAACACATGTCTAGAAACATCACTCTGGCTGCACTACATTAAACAGTCTGAAGGGGCTGCTTCATACAAACCTCGTTACTGTGATATATGTGTGTATATGTATATATATACATATACATATATATTTTTTTAAAGAAGCAGTTTTGCTTCTTGATATTGCAGACCTGGTGAATAGTTTTCACACTTTTTAGACCAGTTGGCTGCACTTGTCTATTAGGTAACTATCCTGTGTAAGACCTGACTTTAGGGCATGTCATAGTGTGACACTGATTTTATTTTCTTACCATAGATCTATGGACATCTAGAGATTGGGTGTCAGTTGTTAATATGGGGAATATGAAAAAAAGCTATGCTCAGTAAAGTTACCAAATCAATGATATGCAAATACAGATATCCATAATTCTGTGACCTACCCTAAGAAAAATGTTAACTCTTTTCTCTGATCCTCAGTATTTGGATTAAACTTATGTTTTAATCTATATCACAGACTAATCTACATTTCTAATACTTGTATAAGGTTTATTTTATGCAATAGATTGTAAGCAATTTGAGAAAAGAGACAATAAAAATCTTTGTATTTCCTTCATCACATAAAATACATGTTAGCAAGAGCTTAATGATATTTGTCAAATAAAAATACAGTTTTCAAGAGAGATGGGACTATATATTTTAATAAACTCATTCACTTTTATAGTTGAAGAAACAAAGTTTCAGAGAAGGAATGTGGCTTGTCTAGAGATGTGGTCATTAATTTTGGAAGGACTAACTCCTAACCTGAACACTTACCATCAGCTACATCAAGTGGAATGAAAGGCATCACCTTGATTAGGCATCCTGTCCTCCACTTTAGAACTTCTTTTTTCTCTTCTATTATCGTTGAATTTCTGATTTTTAGAAACATATTAAGACAGTGCCAAATCAGAATTTTTTAATAAATGAGACACCCATTTGATACACAGTGGTGCTATTTCAGAAACATGAGCTCAAAATACATGTCTTTCCAAGAAAATGGTCTTTTTTTTTTTTTTTTTTTTTTTTTTTTATGTAGGCTCTATGCTCAATGTGGGGCTTGAACTCAAAACCCCAAGATCAAGCATTGCATGTTCTACCGTCTGAGCCAGCCAGACACCCCTCAAGCAAATGGTCTTTAATTACACATTTTTTCCTTTTATAAAAATAGTACTTGTTCTTTTGTCTCCAGTCTCTCCTGATTCCTAGTTAATGCTAAGTTTTTCCCTTAGAACACTGCCTTAAATGCATCCTGAAATTTTTGATACGTCATTTTTTAAGCTTTATTTATTTCAAAATATTTTCTAATTCCCCTTGTGATTTATTATTTGACCCATGGGTTATTTAGAAGGGTATTGTTCAGTTTCCAAATGTATGGCCCTTTCCAGATATTTTTTCCATTATTAAGTTTTAATTTAACTCCATTGTGGTTAAAGAACATATTTGTGTGTTTCAGTTGCTCAAAATTTATTGTAACTATTTTATGGCACAGAATAGGATGTAGTTTTATCTTGGTAAATGTTTTGTGTGTAGTAGCAAAAAAATGTATATTCTGCTATTGTTGGGTGGAGTCTTCTATAAATATCAGTTAAATCAAGTTGGTCAGTTGTATTCAAATTTTCTATGTCCTTACTGGTTTTCATCTACTTGTTCTATTAATTACTGAGGGGATCATGTTTAAATCTCCAACTATAATAGTGGATTTTTTGTTTCTCCTCTAAGTTCTATTGGTTTTGATTTTATGAATACTGATGTTTTGTTATCAAATATGTAAACATATTATCTCTTGATAATTTATCATTAGGAACTGAATCTCTTTGTTTTTGGTAATATTCTTTATCTGATACTGATATGTCTGATATTAGTGTAGCCACTCCAACTTTCTTTTGATTATTTGTAGGCATGATATATATTTTTTCATACATTTACTTTTATTTTAGATGTCTTTATATTTAAGCTTGGTATGTTATAGATGACATACATTTGGATTTTGTTTTTTGTTAAAATCATATCTACTTAAGTTTTTATTTTAGGCCACTGCTTAGTATAGGTTTTAGCCAACTACGAGAAAACTGTTAGTCATTTCCAGTTACTTGAGCTAACACAATGGATCCAAAATCTTAGTGAATTCACTCATATTTGTAAGTGTTTTCTGATCTGATATTATGTTCTCTTCTTTCTTATTTAACAGAGCCAGAATACATCCCAACATATATTTCACAAATTATGCTGATAGAAATTAGCAAACTCTTGTCATTTATTTTTCATATATAATCTGTCTACTTCTGGGTCAGACTTTGAATTTTTCCCCTAACTGAAGAAGACTAGGATGAGAGTCCCATTATAATCTGGAGGGAGTGAGGGTGATGGTCTTGGAGAATGAAGAGAATTGCTGTTCTTTAGCTGGGTACCCACTCCAAATCACTGTTAAATAAGGCAGGACAAATCACACAGAAGAATGTGATTGCTACTGTTGGTAAGATTACTCAGAGAGTTTTATTCATGATATTCAAATTCATTTTGCATTTCTGTTTTCAAGATTTGACTCTTTCCTTGAAGGTCCCTAACTCAAATAGGACACCTGGTGATATTATTAATTTAACCTAAATTGTAATACAACAACATATAGAAAAAATTTTAACTGATTTTCAAGTATATCATCCTGGTGGCTATAAGAGATCAACTTTTTTTTTAAAGTATAGTCATAATAGTTCTGATCATCTAATCATGCCTTCTAAGCAGATGATTAATCTCTAAGCTTTTTGTTTATTTTCTTTAAGATCCCAGTGATATCAGAATTAGCAATTCACCCCTACCCCAATTCTTATATTCTGTTTGGCTTCATAATAGATTCTTATAGGTGGTATTAAGTCTGTCAAAGCCTTGCCTTCATTATGTACTTTATTCCAAATGATCACAGGCTGATTATTTGAGTAACCTTTTGCTAGTCTTTTGCCATTTTATGAAAATGACCAAGTGATTCCTGTTTTCTACCAATGCTGATGTCTCCTCAATAATCTAACAGGTATAACCAGTAGCAGATATAATCAGTAAGGTAATAACTGATCTCGTATTTTCATCTTTGTGGGTCTGCAGTTCTGCTTCCAAATGCTGTACCAGTCAGGATTGAAGGAATAAAACAGAAATAACTCAAAGTATTTTAAAAAGGAGCAGGAGCAGTAAAGGATTTAAAATGAAGAGAATTATATCCTGTCAAAATCATTGAAAGATTAGAAAGAACTAGTTCTATCCTGGACTCCTTGAAATAGTATCCAGGACCACACAGAACTAGCCCTCCAGGTATGGACCTATTGCTCTTGCTACAGTTTTCATCCAGAAATTCTGTGGCTGTCTCATCACTTCATCTGGCTTCTGCTCAAATGGCAGTGAGGCCGTCTCTGACCACACAGTATAACAACCTGTTATGGGTAAGAGAGAGTCTGCATTGTGTGAATGGAGGTGTTGGTCCTTGGATTCCCCAGAAGGTTATTTAGGTGGGAATCTGTGCTCGGAGTAAAGACAGAAGAAAAGTAGCAAGCACAAAGCAGTTTATGAAAGCGAAAGTACACTCTCAAGGTGGGAAAGCAGGCAGGCTCCCTGAGGTTGCCCCTAGGTTGTTTTAGAAGTGGATATTATTGGGTCTCTCTGGGCTAGAAGGAGCTATAACATACAGTGGGGTGATCTCTAATGGAGGTTGCTTCCAATCATTTGGTGAACTCCTTCCACAGGTTGGGAGGGGGAGTTTTTGACCCTACAAGGTTTGTACCTGAACCATCATGGAAGCCTTTCTCCATGGGGGAGAGGCTGTTCCTGAAATGCAAATGCATTATAACAAGTCTACAGGCTACCTTGGGGCAGAGGTGGAAGAGGAGCACGCATGTTCTGCACCTGTGGCCTTTGGTCTATCAGCCTCAAGGTCTTGGAAGCCACTAGTTCAGGATGTTGTGCCCCTGGGCTTATAATGTGTAACTTATTTATTACCTTCCTTGCCTCCAGCTCAAGTCTCTATCATTCCCTTTCTAAGACTTGGGACTCTGCTTCCAGGCGTTCCTTCTACTGCTCAAGTCTAGCTTCTACCTAACAAACCCACCCAACATATTTCATATATGCTTATACTGTGTTATTTTCTCTATAGTAATTCTCATCTGGCATATATTTGATTGTATATTTCTTTATTGACTATATCCTCCAGTAGAATATGGTTCATAATGAAGGATTTTTTTTTTACTCACTGGTTTATTTTCCTATTTAGAATTGTGTCTGTCACACTGTGGGTACCGAATATCTGTGGAATAAATAAATGGATGGATGGATGGATGGATGGATGGATGGATGAAATTATATGACTTTGTGGTTTTCTTCTTATCTTAAATGGCTGTTTTCATCCTCTATGTCTTCTCAATTTCTAGACACTATTCAACATTCAGCTCACATCAGGCATCCTTATGGTTTCTTCACACAATTTACTATGCCTCCTTTCTGAGATCCTAATTGATTTTGTAGTCTCTACCAGATTATTTAGGATTCTGCCATATATTTAAAACATGCATATACTACTAAAACCTTGCAAGATTGGTGCGGGCAGAGAATATACTTTTGATTTATTTCACACATTCCAAGAACCTTATGTTTTAATGAACATATTTCAATACCGAATTATTTATAACTTCAACAAGTGTGATGCCCCATTTTTAAGTGGTTTATCTCTACTGTCATACCAAAATAAACATTTTTGATTACTTATCGTACCAGGTATAGCTGTCTATATTTTATATTTACTATAATCAGAAAAAATACCCCGTAAGAAAGGTATAACAATTTTATGTATGGAGAAATTTATCATCAGGAATTTTTGAATTTTCTCCCATTTTTATAAATGGTATGTTGGGAGGAAGAGAACCAGACCAGAGTTATGGGATTTGAAGCAAATTACTCCTCAACCTTGGTCAGAGTTTCTTTGTATGCCAGTTGAAGGTATTGACAGGATTATCTCTAAGGCACCTTCCAGTTCCAATAATCTATGAATGTGAGTTAGAAAAACTGAAGCAATTCAAGGATACTCTACAAATGTATAAAAGTAGAAAAAGTAGAATATTTAAGAAGAAAAATTCCTCTGAGGAAAACAGACATCATCCAGGCTTAACTAGCTCCATTGTCTCCAGTTCATGAATCCTGAGTTCACCATCATTTTTCAAAAACATAGTTTAAGTAAATTATCTCATGTTTGGATATAGTTATTTGAAGACAAAAAGCTTGAAGTCTTTGCTAAACAGAGACTAAAATTCTCTTTCAAAAGGAAATTTTAGTCTAGAAGTAAATTAGGCAAAGACTAAAGAAGATAGTATTACTAGGAAGAAATCTTGAGTTCACAGAAAATTTCATTGATGGTTGTAGGAATTGGGATCCTGACAGGAAATGGATCTTCACACTCAAATATTTGATGTCAGGCAGTTTACAGAGGTATAAACAGGATAAAGTATCCAACAAAAAATGTGAGGCAGCCACATAGTAACCACATCAGAAAACTGTTTACTTAGGCCTAAAAGAGCAAGAGGAGGGAAGAGGGGTAATGAAGCCTAGAAATAAGCCATGGAAGAGGTGCTGTCTCACAGAGCTGGTACCTCGGGTCATTGCCTCTGTCAGACCCACTGCAAGGCAGGAAGACAATGGTGGAGGCAGGTGTGAGTATCAGTATGTCAATTTTTTCCTAGGCCTACACTCTAAAATCCTGTCAGTGGCATCCATTGGCCAACCAAAATACATAGGTGCAGTCTATAGAGATTTGTCTCCTGGGCTGTAGGGTGGGACAAAAGTATGGGCTGAGGTAACACACAAGATCAGATTGTCAGATCAGATTCACACACATCAGAGATGTTGTCTAGTGTTAGATTTTCCTGGTGATTTCAAGGATACAAACAATCAAGAGACACAGTTTAAACAGGAAAATGTCTGGCACATTCAGGAACATTCTACATGTCCTTCTTTATTAATGAAATACATGGGTAGCTTTTGGTTCATGAAACATCTTTTTATACCTCAGATAGTCACCTATTTATATGACATTTTCAAGGAAATCATGCCCCATAAATCCATATATCCTAGGTTTATTTCCCATAAGCAGTTGTAATTATGGACATCCAGCTAAAAATCTCCTCCTAGAAAAATATCATTATTCTATTTACCAGAAAGTCTGATACTTTTAAAAGGAGATTAGAATTATGCACATTCCTTTTTTCTTTACCTGGGAGTATTTGATAATGGGAAGACTTGGAGAAATGGTATCTCTTCAGTTACACTGCTAGCTGAATTTAAATTTGAAAGTGAGTTACTATCAGTAATCTTCATAGAGGATGAGCAAGTAAAAAGGAGTTAAAAATTAACATAAAACATCACTGCTTCATTTTTAGCTTCAAGGAGGCAGAATTAATCAAAGCTGCTTTCTTCCACCACCCACTTCATATTATGCTTACCCTCTCCCAACAGCTCAGTGTATTTTTTGTTTATTTCTGTTTGTTTTTCCTACTAGGAAACCCGGATTTTCTTCAGATGACCTTATTTCCATATATAGTAGTATGCTAAAGCTGCCATAAGATACCATAAACTAGGTGGCTTAAACAACAGAAATTTATTTTCTCACAGTTTTGGAGGATAGAAGTCCAAGATCAAGGTTCTGGTAGATTCAATTTCTAGTAAGGACTCTCTTCTGGGCTTACAGGATGGGGTTTCAGTGCACAAGGGAAGCTGTGCTCATGATGTCCAGGGAGGCATGCTGAATATGTCCAGCCACTCAAACACTGCTGTCCTTATGTCTGCTAATATCTCACAAGCCACAGGTCGAATAAGCAGGTCCAAAGTTAAGCAGGGAATGCACATTCTTCCCACCATGAAGCCAAACAAGCCACATGACAGAGCCCAGTAACAGGAGGGAAGTAAATACTTTAAATAGAGTATGTACTTTGGGGAGTACTGAGTCAATAATTTTATGCAGTAATCTACTCTATTGCATTGCCCAAGTCTAGATAGTGGACTCTCCTGTCTGAAAATTATAATCAAATTCTCATCCCTTTCCACGTGATACAAATATATATATATATTTGTATATATAGCCATAGCTCTCTTCATGGTACTATCATGCCTGTGCTAATCAGTATCTCTCACATTGCTCTAACCTGACATGGTTTTTGCACGTAAGTGCCAACTGTCAATGCCTCATAGTCCCAGATTTACTTCAAAGGGTTATGGAATTTTGCCTCTGTGTCCCTTTGCTCTCTCTTACTGCAATGGAAATATCTACTTCTCATGTGCTATGCACTTCCCTCTCTCTTTTTTTTCTCAGTTATATCTATTTCTCTTCATAATTACTCCTAACCATGTGTCTTGGAATATCAATACCATAAGAAATGACATATCATTTCATTAGTTAATAACAATTATTAAGAACTCTTTTATAAAAGTTAGTCCCATGAGGACAAAGATAGCATTTTAGACACTTACGGATGAATGAGTAATTTCATATATATTATATGATCCTTACCCGTTAATGAGATTTTACTTATTGTGCAACTTTTATTTGCTAGGCAGATTATAGATAGTTCAAAAACCTTTATAATGCATTAATTATATCATTTAATTGTGTATCTGATATTATACTGTTGATATCCTTACTTTTTATAAAGATACTTGAGATGTATAGGCAGCAAAGAAATTGTATGTGGTCAAAGCACTGCGAATGGCAAAACTTATTTGAAAGCAGAATTTACTCTTCCAACTGCCATGTTTCTTTTAATACAACACAAAGTATTGTAAAGCTGCCATAGTGTCGACTGATGTTCCACTAGATATTGCATGCAATAAAACTATATATTTGAGTAAAGTTTGTTTGAAAGATACTTTAATTCTATTTCTGTATTGATCTGAAAATTTAGAGCACAATCTTGCAGCTAATGAACTTTGTTCCGTTGTGATTGAGGGTCCTGTCAGAATGAAGCCATTAATCACTATAATTCCACACAGAGGAGCCTGAAATTGCTAGAGAGTGAACATTTAATAAGTGGGAAATGCTATAAATGTCACTCCAGATGTGAGCCAATGAAGAGACAGGTAATGATTCAATAGTGTATTTTTAAAAAGTATATGTAGGCTGATTTGGAAGAAAAACAGTGATTCATTTTGGGAATGATTTTTATGGAACCAATTCATTTGAAAATTATAGCTGAGAAAATGGTATGTGTGTGACATTACTTTATCCATTTTTAACTGGAAGTTATAAAAATGAATGTTATTTAGAAGAAAAGTCATGAAGAGAAAACTCTTCTTCAAAATAGCTCAGCATGGGGCGCCCGGGTGGCTCAGTTGGTTAAGTGACTGCCTTCAGCTCAGGTCATGATCCTGGAGTCCCGGGTCGATTCTGGATCCAGCTCCCTGCTCAGTAGGGAGTCTGCTTCTCCCTCTGACCCTCCCCCCTTTCATGTGCACGCTCTCTCTCTCATTCTCTCTCTCTCAAATAAATAAATAAAATCTTTAAAAAAAAATAGCTCAGCCTGCATTTGATAGGCAATTGAAGGATTACCTATTTACATAAATCAGGAAAAGTATAGGTAAAATTTCGTACTTTTTAAATTTTATCTCATTTTTATTCTTATAAGATTAAAAAATGGAGGAAAAAAGACTTCCAGTCTAATCTCTGAAGATTAAATATACCACTGGCTGAAGAAGTATGACAGAACACACACTGAAAATGGTAGAAAAGCATTACCATAATTACAAGTATTTTTATTCTGTGTGATATGAGATGTGAATATTGCTGTAACCTAACTCAGCACATTTCTTAACTTCCTGGTTCTCAGTTTCCTTATCTATAAAACTAATCCGTTGTATGAAGTGACATATAAGGTGCCTTCTAGCCCTGAGAAGTTGTGATTATTTAGACAGTCTAATTTGTTAGTAACAAGTAGCTTTCTCGCCTGCAAAAATCATTATTGGTTATTAAGCATGAAGATCCTAACACTGCATTTCTCTTTGGTCTAAATAATTTTCCTCATAAAGAGAATTTTCAGGCCTCCTTCAAAACAGAAAAAAAAAGGTCTAATTGGATGGTTTGATTTTTTTTTAACTTTATTATTCTTCAGGACACCCTGTTAATGTCATGTAGTTCATTTTAAATAATGGTTCTATCAGTTTATTCTTCAACAAGATTCTAAATCTTCTAAAAGTATCTCATATACCATAAACCAATAGCAAACAATAAAACGGAGTCAAGAAAAACTTTGGTGGAAGGCAACTCTGGCATTAATTAGAGACTATTACTGACATCCAGATTGCATATTTTCCTAGCAGACTGCTGCGAAATGGCATCTTGGGTTTTAGATAATAACATTTTCATGTCTGATAAATACATTCACGATCACTACTTTTTCAACAGGCAAGCTATGCATGTTTTATTTAAGCTATAGAGTCCCAGAGGTTGTTTGTATTCTTCTACTGCTTAAAAATTTTTACTGAATTCATGTAACAACTCTTTTCCAAGTGATAAAAGAATAATGTACAGCTGTAAAATATTTCTTGATTTTTAAGGTAGAATTAGTCTGCATATTTTCCTCCCTAAACCCTTTTTTCTTTTGTTTTTTAAGTTCTATAGCGGTAATTCCCCTCTAGTAGGAAAGTACATATGACGAATTGTGTTTTAAAGATAAGCAAATTCTCTGGTTCTTTAATGGAGGCATTTGCTAAGATTGACAAAAGCAAAATATTTTCTTCCTTCTAGGGATGGAATATGAAATGTTTATAGAGAATACTGGGTGAAACAGTGAGTTTAGAGTAATAAATTATTTACACCCGTGGAAATATTCTCTCTCTCCCTCTTTTTCTGTCTCTCTCTCTTTCCCTCTTTTCCTCTCCCTCTCTCCCTCTCTCTTTCTCTCTCTGTGTTCCTTTGTCCCTCTCCCTCCCTCCTTCTCTACCTCCCCACTTCCTCCTTCCCTCCATCCATTCCTCCCTCCCTCACTCTCTCCCTTGCTCCCTCCTCCTTTCTCTTTCCACGTTTAAGTGCAACTGTAAGTAGATCTCTGAAATTAAGACTCCTCTGTTTTGGTTAGCTGCTGACTTGATTTGTTTCCTCAAATTAACATACATATTACTATTTGTATATGTAAAGTGATTGAGTCAGAACTACAGGACATTTATGAATCAAATCATTTATTTAAGACTTTGCTCCTGGGAAAAAATGAATATCTTTACTAAAGTCTAAAAATTGCCATATTTGAAAGGAAGGTTTTTGTTTTTTTATTTGTACCTGCTTTATCTTTTTCTGTGTGTATTGTGATCCCTCTTCTTCTGTTGCTATTAGCTTTACTCCAAAGATGTGATTCTTCTGGTGTACACTCTTGACACAAAACAAAGTCAAATCCAGCCTCTATCACTAATCAGCTGTAAAACTTTCAAGAAAGTCTGTTAACCTCTCTGGGCTTCAGTATCCTCATCTGTGTAAGTAGGGCATTGACTGAGGTTTGATTCAGATCTGAATTCTATTGTAGAGCTACATCAATGTAAGTGATAATTACCTCTGTTTTCTGTTTTGAATAAATGGGCACTCAAGTGAGTGCTGTTATTTATCTGTTCTTGAACTTCAAAGCAGTGGAATTTAACTGTTTGCACTCCCATCTTGACATCCATGTTAGCATCTTTGAATATTAATGAAAATTTGAGTTCATGTAAGGACAGCTTTTTATTTTACTTTATGGAACTATGATGATGACAATAATTTTGAAGGGAGAAACGATTATTATTTTAAAAACTTGAATTTGGAAGGTATTTAAAATAAATTCTATATAAATCTTCACTCTAAAAAGTAGGTGATATCAACCTCTTAGGATTTGGGAAAGTGAATTTTAAAGGTGATTGTTTTTCTTGGATCTCAAGGAACTGCAAGATAGATGTTCTGAGCCCAGGTCTGTATAGTGGCAGAGTTGGCCATTTCATACTACAGTTGGCCCTTGAATGATGTGGGGTTGGGGTGCTGACTCCTGCACAGTCAGAAATGCACATGTAACTGTTGACTCACCAAAAATTTAACTACCAACAGCCTACTGTTGACCAAAAACCTTGCAGATAACATAAATAGTCAGTGAACACATATTTTATATGTTATGTGTATTATATACTGTATTCTTAAAATAAAGTAAGCTGGAGAAAAAAAAAAATGTTACTAGGAAAATCCTAAGGAAGAGAAAACAGTACTACACTGTATTTACTGGAAAAAAAAATCCACCTGCAGGTGGACCTGCACAGTTCAAACCTGTGTTGTGCAAGGGTCAACTGTTCTTATCTATTAAGAAACAGAGTCAATTATGTATTCCTTTTGATTCCATCAGGCAGCTAGGTTTTGAAGGCCTCTCTGTTAATCTGATTCTCTCCCCACCTCCAAATTTGCTTCCCCTCTTTTTTCCATAAGGCAATATTTGTTTTTTTTCCAGGGACCTGATGCCAACGTTACACTGGGAGTTACAGGAAGAGCACATAGAATAGATTTGTACCATTGCAACCAGTTGTGATAGAGCATGAGGCAGATTACACAGGTTCTGGAAACATTCTGCCCATGCTTGAATTGCATTTATTAGCTATTATTTTTTGCATAAGTTACTTAAATTCTTTGTGTCCCATTTTTCTCATCTGTGCAAAAGAATATGAATTATATAATCATTATCTAATTAGTGTATAGAGTTTTAGATATATATAGTGAGTTAATGTTATGAGGAGAAAATATTAGGTAGAGAAATTTAGCTAATATTCCCAAACATTCGTATGTCGCTGGAGCTAGAGATTGATTTATTATATTATTTCCTTACTTCTCATTACAGTGTCCTGCATCATTGAGCTTACTTAGACCATGTGACATTGATATCCAGTGACCCTGACTTCCATTTCCTCTTTTCTGACCCTCCTTAACTCCAGACTCTGGTCTTTGCAGGTCTGACTCTAACTAGTAGCCAGACCCAACCCCAAATCTAGTTTTGCTTTACAGTCTATGTCTGGAGTTTTAATGGCTGGACTATATCACAAAATCTGATTAACCGAACCACTCCAAATGAAATACTATAGTTTTTTATTCTGTCCTAGGAAGATATATACTATTGGTTTTATTTACAATCGGAGAGCCAAGCTCTAAAAAACTGGGCATGACACATGGAAACATAGGTTGGAATAAAGACCGGGACACAGGTTCTTTCTCAAGAGAGAAATCTTGGGCCATTTTTTGGAGTTAGAAGAGGAAAGCACAATCTCAGGTGATGAAGTTATTTTATCCTTAGAGATAAAGGTGGTATACATTGCTCACCTCTGCTTTTAAGTTCTCCATCTTGAAAAAAGACTTGAGAAAGTTTTATTTTTATGGGCCCAATAAAACAATTATTTATGTTTCACAATATCTGTGACTCTTGTTATTTAATATTATGTCTCATGTTCTGTCACATTTGAGGGGCCATTGTATTTTCTGTTCTTTCAAGTTTAGGGAATATAGTAATACTTATATTTGGAAATGAGCTCATGAGAATTGCTACAGTATTTCTTATCATCATCTTGGTTTTACACAAAAGGATGGCCTTTGCAGATGACTGAAAGACATATTCAGTGGTTCAGAGAAGAAAAATAAATAACTAATTAAAAGTGAATTAAAAGGCATTTTCTTTCTCTGGTAGAGAACATGACCTTACATGAGGCTCAAAAATAATTTCAGAAAATAATGTTCACTTGTGACTGCATGGTTAAAAGAAATAATTCTTAGTCACAAGATATGCCAATATTTTTGCTAGTCACTGAAGATACTCTTTATCCCCATGTAACATAGTTGAGGGGAAAAATGATTTTTGCCATAAGTAATTGTTATTAAAGTGATAGTTATTATGACAAAAATCTGTATGAAGTGATATAGAATCATAGTGGGAAGAATAAACAAGCACAGAGAAGTCTACACAAGTGAGAATATTAGTTTGAAATAAGTATTAAAGGCTGCATTAGGCTTATCAAGCAAAGAAGAATAATGAACTATTTTAGAAGATATAAAGCAGTATGTGGCAAATAAAAAAGAATGAGATCTTGCCTTTTGCAGTAACATCGATGGATCTAGAGAGTATAATGCTAAATGAAATAAGTCAGTCAGAGAAAGACAAATACCATATGATTTCACTCATATGTGAAATTTAAGAAACAAAACAAATGAACAAAAGAAAGAGACAGAAAACCAGATTGTTAAATATAGAGAACAAACTGGTGGTTACCAGAGGGGAGGTGGGGAGGCTGGGACCTGGGGGGTAGGGGGAGAAGATGGGTGAAATAGGTGAAGGGGATTAAGAATACACTTACTGTGATGAACACTAAGTAATGTGTATTGTGTAGAATTGTTGAATCACTATATTCTACACCTGAAAGTAATATAACACTGCATGTTAATTACACTGTAAAGCAGTATGTGACAAGACACAGGTGAACAGAATCATCCTACAGGACTTTTATTGGCTTCAAACATACAGAAGCCTAGTTCATTTTTCCCATGACAGTGCTAGGCTGTGTGTCTAACTTCTCACTTTTTTTTAAATCTATATGTGCCAAATTAGTTATTGAACAAAAAAGTGAGACTTTTAAAAACTTGATTATGCATATGAAGTCCAAATCAGGAACATGTTTAGAGTTGGATAGTGGGAAATCAAACAATTTCTTAGCTAATATATTGGGAGGAAAATGGGGAAAAAGTTACTATTTTTTTGTAATTTTTATCTGCCTAAAAGTAGCCATAACAGACTTATTTGAATTTTATGGACTGTGCTTTTCTTTTAGAAATATTTTATTGCCAGAGAACTCAGAGATAGCTATTTATATTTCAATGAAGAAGAAAAAGATGACAGACCCATGCATGTTAGAACTATATAAATATGATATTTGGGAATGGAGCTTAAAGATCAGCTTGCTCTTCTTCTACAGAATTTTCAACTAAGTTCCAGTAAAAGAGATAAATGAGAAAAAAGTAGATTTATTCTACATAGCCTATTAAAAGTTAAATTTCTGTGAATGATTATTTGGATTAATACTCTAGAGCAAAGTTTCAGGACCTTCCAATATTTAGATGCCCCTTCCTTTACTGTTTTTTTCTTCTCTCTAATCAGCTGCCAGGAATGCAATCCCTCTAGGAAATTAATATTTTAGCTGATACCCAAAGCAATCAACCAACATTTCAGGATAAAAGTGTAACCCTTTATACCTAAGCCTATAAATTATCATATAACCTCTGTAAATTAAATAATTATGTGTTTAATTACATGTCATTTTTTAGAAGAAGTCTGTTTGATGTAGGTTATCCTATTAAAACTTTCAAATATCCAATGTATAAAAAATATGATATTTAAAGAGTCTAATATATTACTTAGTTCAAAGTAGATGTTTTAAAAAGATTAGTATTCCTTTCTCTCCTCACCTGTCCCTAAAAAGTGAAAGAATTTGGTTGCGATATCTCTCTTCAATGCCTATAGCCACAAAAATATTTGTATATGTGTGTGCTTTAATGATGATTGATGATTGGTGATGTAATGCTGTCTGCAGCTTTTTGCTGGTCTGCCAGGACAGCCTGTCACCCAGCAAGGGTTTGATGATTAACTCCTTGATTTTTAAATCATGACAGAATTTCCAAAATGGTTTCCACATGTAACTGATTGGGTCATTAACATTTTGTACAAAATTAATTGCCATGTTGATGGTTTTGTTCTTTGGCTTCCTTCTGTGCTAAATCCCCAACCAAATGTTAGCAGAGGCATATGATTTCTGACTTCCTCATTTCAGAATTTGCTTTGTGATTATGTGCCCACATTTTTAACAAGTGTGGTTATCTCTTCTACCATCATTTAATAATAATTTTTGAGATTTTTTAGCCTCTACTGTTGAGGTTTTGCTCTTTTTAAAGAAAATTATTATATAAAATGACTTCCTAAGAGTCCTGTAGAGATTTTTTTTCTTCTTCAAAATCTCCTGATACATGAAGTATAAATGCAAAGTAAAATTGTCAGGGCCCTGCATAGCTATCCAAGCTTAATTAAGCTTAAAAATATCTTCCTTTTGTTTAAGAGTGGGGCTTAGTGAATTATGATGTAAAATTCATAACAATTACACTTTTCTCACTCCGATGTAAAGGGCTAAGGAGAATTTGGTGTAAATGCATTTAATATTTTACAGAAGTTTCCTTTTAGGGTTGGATAGATTTTAACATGTTTTTAGAGCCTTAGTCAATGTTAGTTTGTCTCTGAGAGGAAAATCTTGAGATACTGACAGAATTTGAAAGACTCTAAGATTCTCACGTGCAGGGAATTCACTGCAATGATGCTGCTTGGAAGAGAACAATTCTCTTCTGCCCTCCAACTTTAGCTTTGAAATTTAATCTATAGGTTTCATATTTTGGTTGTTTCTTTGTATTCCCTAACCCAGGTTCTGAAAGAGTTGTGCACTTAGCAGCCTTACTTGGTAGTATGTGGAGTTGCCACCTGGAGCAATTCTTGACATTTTTCTGTGAGTGAAAAATTTCATCTGATCTTGGAACTGTGTCCACATACCAACTGAGGAGATGGGCTAGCTTTCTGCTAGGGTGCAAGGCTGAGTGGGAAAACTATGGTCTATTGATGTGGAAGACCTAGATATCCTCCTCAAGTTTGATCATTTGCTAGAGTGGCTATGGAACCCAGAAAAACAATGTAATGACTGGTGCTGATCTGTTGCAAAAGATATTTTAAAAAAAATACAAATGAACAGCCATATGAAGTGGTACAAAGGGTGAGGTCTGGAAGGGTCCTGAGTACAGGAGCTTCTACCCCAGTAGTGCTGGGGTGTGTCACCCCTCGACACATAGGTGTGTTCACCAACCAGAGCCCTCTGAACCCTACAGTTCAGGGACTTTTATGGAAGCATCATCACATAGGCATAATTTATTAATCTCCAGCTCCTCACCACTTCCCAGAGGATGGAGAATTGGGCTGAAAGATCCAAGCTTCTAAACATGGCTTCGTCTTAAGGTGACCACCCCCCATCCTGAAGCTATCCAGAAGCCCTGGGGTCACCTCATTAGAACAACAGATGTTCCTATTACTCAGGAAGTTCTAAGGGATTTAGGAGCTCTGTGTCTGGAACAAGGTGAAAGACCAAATAATAGAACAAAAGATGCTTTTAGCATCTTTATTGCTTAAGGAATTACATATGTTTTAGGAGCTCTGGCCAGGAGCCAGAGCCAAAGACCAAAATATGTATTTCTTATTATATTATAATAACACAGCTGGTTTTCTCATCGATTAGGTCTTTGTTCAAATATTGTCTCCGCCCAGTCACTTGATCCAAAGTAAACTCCACACTCATTCCCTATCACATTCTTCTCTTTTATATATAGAACTTGTGGTTTTTTGAAAATATCTTACTACTGCATTCAATTGTTTACCTGCTAATTAACATTCTCTCTGCTCTAATTCAAGGGTCATGACTTCAGTGTCCGGGTTTGTTTTGTGAATGAACAAAACAAACCCGGACACTGATGGTGGGACTAAACTAAATATTTTGTAGAGGGGATATAGTTACAGTTTCTTATACTTGTTTTTAGTTGCTAGTCTAGTAGTTTCATAATAGAAGCCAAACACATCTCCATATTGACCAGAGAAGTATATAAATAAGGTTATTTGTTCTTTATATCCCTTCCGTTTAACATATACTTTCATATTCTATTACTTACTACATAAATTGGATGTGGAGCTTTATGCTAGCATAAATAGGAAAATAACTCTAAACATCAGAAGTTATGAACCTTGATATAATATTTGAGTCTCAGAGGGTCTGGAAATCCCCTGAAATAGTATATGGATATATAGTTATATTTAATCTTCACATATGTGCTCATTTCCTCTTTTAAAAAAATGCGGGCTCCTGGGTGGCTCAGTCACTTAAGCATCAAACTCTTGGTTTCAGCTCAGGTCCTGATCTCAGGGTCGTGAGATGGAGCCCTACCTCGGGCTGCACGCTGGGTGTGGAGCCTGCTTAAGATTCTCTCTCTCCTTCTGCCCTTCCCCCACAAAAAATAATAAATAAATAAAATAAAAAATAAAAAATGCAGTAAAATACGTGTAAAAATTAGAATTTTAACCATTTTTATGTGTACAGTTGAGTGGCAATAAGCACATTCACACACTGCTTGTGTAACCATCACCACCCTCCATCTCCAGAACTCTTTTCATCCTGCAAAACTAAAACTAAAACACTGTTCTGTTTTCTGTCTCTATGAATTTGACTACGCCAGGTAACTCGTATTAAGTGGAATCATACAGTATTTGTCCTTTTGTGATTAGTTTATGTATTATCCTTACATATATATAATAAATGAAAGCAAAGACATAGAGGATGAATGATAATAGAAATATATTGTTACAAGTTTCTTGTATTTTCCCTGAAGTAATTTAATTTTGCAATGAACTCTAAGAACACTATGAAAATTAAAGGTAAGGCTTATAATACTTTTATCAGTAAAATTTATAAGAAATATCCACTGTGGCTCAGGAATTTTCTCTTTTGGTCCAATCTGAAATCTTCTGTGTGTACTACAGGCTTTGATATTTCTTTTCTACTTTCATTATGTGTTTGTTCTTTCACGTTTTGCTAGAATATGGTTTTCTTATATCAGGGTCTTTATCCTCTTAGTAAAATATAAATATATCTTTCTTCATCCTCTATAATTATCATGTGTGCATATGGTATTTTTAAGAATTGTATTTCCTTCCAGTATGTGCCGAAAAATTCTTGTCAATCTCTCTCTTTAGCTGTTTGCTCAATGCATAAGATTTATTCTTAAGCTCCATTCTCTCTTCTCTTTCTATTGAGTTCTGCAATTTCTGTAAATTGTGGCAAGAAGAAGGTTTATTTTAAACTTCTATTGACACGAAGAATAGCTTCCCAAATGGACTGTAACATATAATTACCAGCCAGTGCCCACCTATCTCTAACCCCAGCTAGGAGTTTACCTGGATGCTAAGTCTTTGCTCTTATAACATAAATGCATTTTCATCCCGACAAGCAGGAATTTATTAACATTTTAATACATAGTATCAGGTAGGGTCCATTGTTTCAGGAAGGATAATGGAAATATGGACTTGTGGGAAATAAATGGAATTGCCTAATAGGAGTTGCTTAACTAGGAAAATTACTTAATGATAAGTTTCTGATTTCTCCTGTTTCCTTTTTTACCAGGTTAGCTTTGATTATATGTTATGGAATGACATTTACAGATTGTATATGAAAATAACTCAAGACCAAGGGTATTTATAACTTGCCCCAGAAAAGATTTTTATTTACTTTTGCCTGGTGACTTCAGGCACTAGTAATGCAGGATAACTTGATTCCAGTTTCAAGAATTGAGCTATTCTGGGGTGGCTGGATGGCGCAGTCAGTTAGGCGTCACATTATTGGTTTCAGCTCAGGTCACGATCTCGGGGTTTTTAGATGGAGCCCTGCATTGGGCTCTGTGCTCTCTCTCTTTTATATATATATATATATATATATATATATATATATATATATATAGTGACAAATATGTACACATACAACATCTTTAGTCATTCTTTAGTCTCCCAATCTAAAAATGCACTTTTTGTTGTTTTATATACTTTTAAGTTAATCTAGGTTTTGTTTTGTTCTTGCTTTTTAAAATTTTCTTTACTTGTTAATACTTATTATTGCTTTAAAATGACCTAAGAGCAAGAAAATATGAAATAAGGGGGGGTGGGTGATATTCTACTGGAGTCAGAGTACAAAGAAAAAAAAAGCCATGAATAATTGTACTTTAATGTTTTTAGGACTTCCTACAACTGCTTTAAGTTGTAGTTTTTTATAGAGTGTTTTAAATTTCCCTCTTAATGTTACAGTCTTATCCTGTATAATTGTCAAAATACATTAGTGTTGTATGCATACACATACATGTATGTGTATATGGCTAGATGATTTCATGGCTTAGGAAGTACACTTAGAAGCATCTCTTAGGGGCACCTCGGTGGCTCAATCAGTTAAGCGTCTGCCTTCGGCTCAGGTCATGATGCCAGGGTCCTGGGATTGAGTCCCGCATCGGGCTCCTTGCTCAGCGGAGAGCCTACTTCTCCCTCTGCCTGCAGCTTCCCGTGCTTGTACTCTATCTCTCTGACAAATAAATAAATAAAATCTTAAAAAAAAAAAAAAAGTGTCTTTTAGATTTGCAAAGTAGTCTCTGTTAGACTTGTCATTTTATGCAACATTCTTACTACTTCCAAAGATTCCTTTTTTACCTGAAAATAATTGCTTTAGAAAGTAAACTAGTGAGAATAAAAACAATATGTTAGTACCCAGTTCTATAAAGAATTTTCTGAAACAGATTCACTCATTTCATATGTTCAAATAAACATTGAGAATTAAAAAAAAAAAAAGTTGTTAGGTCAATTTCTTAGCTAGAGGCCTCTGAAAAGATTTGTACTCAAGTTTCCCTTTGTTCTACCACTTCTAGATTCACTGCCTTTGACCTTTGATGCATCTTTAATATGCCCTTTGCCCCTTTCTTGCTTGTGTTTTTGTGATCATCTTACCACTCTAGAATAGATGCTGGATGTTTATAAACAAATGCTAGGTGGTCAGGTAGATTACAGGCAGGATTTAAGCCATTTCATTGAAGGTAGACTGGATCACCTATATCCAGTCATGAAATTCCATAATTTAGTGATTTTCTTCACATCAGTAACCCAGGATGTGAAACCCATTGGTGTCTTTGCTTTTCTTTTCAGTAAGAGATTCCTGGCTTTTTTGATGATTACATTATTTTATCAATTAGTATTTATTTTTAAAAATTTAATTTATATTTACAATTAGTATTTATTGTCTTCATTTTTAGGAGTTTCTTTTGGAGTATGACAGTTGTTACTACTAATTACTTAAGCTTAAAATGTGAAAATATAAAGAATGTTTGCACTGGAGTAAATATGAATTATCTGAATTGTCTTTGGCACTTATTCCAGGGACATAAAGGTTTATATAGGAAGGGTTAAAGCCTTTGATTTATAGTCTGTCTGGGCTCTTTTGAAGGCAGGGATCCCTTAGAAGTAAATTATTTTTCTCACTTCTTTTTTGTTTTTTCATTATTTGCTCATCAGAATAATTTATGACTAATATAAAAAGTAAAATTTAACAAATCATCTAATTAATTGTAGCATTCTGAGAGGAAAAACATGACTATGTATGTGATTACATTATTTGTAGTACAAGCAGAAGTAATTTTATCAGGTGACTTTCTTAAAGAATTTTCCACCTTTGGGGCTGACCATAAGAGTAAAGTCCAGGGGGTACCTGGGTGGCTCAATAGGTTGAGCATCCAACTCTTGGTTTTGGCTTCAGTTGTGATCTCAGGGTTGTGGGATCAAGTGGAGTACTTGAGATTCTCTCCCTCTCCCTCTGCCCCCGCCCATTGAGCGTGCTCTCTCTCCCACTCTAAAATAAATAAATAAATAAATAAATAAATAAATAAATAAATAAAATCTTTTAAAAAAAAGAGTGAAGTTCAGTCCAAGTAACTGAGGTAGAGACTTTTAAGTAATATTTGACTCAATAACCTTTCAAACACCGTGTTTGGACAGAAATCCAGTGGGTTATTTCTCAAGGACGTCACAGACAGAACTTGAACATGTCATGGGGATTGATGTTCTAAGGAATATCTAAAGCAATTCCAAGAATGAGAATCTCTAATTCTTATCATCTGAAATCTCCTGTTTTTCTCTCACAACTCATTTCAAATTGATAGCTCTGGAGATCACCTCTTTAAAGCTTACTTTAAGAGGCATATTGAATTTCTTTACCTTAAGTTTTGTGCTTTGTATGATGATTATCATCAACTCACTAATTAACATTTGTTAATTGCCTTTTGTGTTTACAAGAAATTTACCAAAATTTATGTTTACTTGAGATTACCTAAATTTAAATTGAGTAAAAATAAAAGGTGTTTTCTCTGGGAACAAATAGATTTTTCTTTTCTCATAAACCATGTTTGGCTCTTCTCCCAAATTGCTAAACATTTGACAGGGTTTAATGTAGGCTTGTGAACTGCAATCTGGAGACCTAGAAGATAAGGAACCTAAAAAGCAGGAATTTCTCAGCTGGCTGAGTGTGGGTGTGCATGTCTCTGTGTTTATTTGCTATTAAGTACATGATTGAAATTTTATTAATTTAACCGTTCAACAAAAACTTGAACACCTTTGTTCTAGTTACTTGGAAAAGAGCACAGCAAAGATCCATGACCCCGTGAAGTTTCTATCCTAGTGAATTTCATGGATTATAGAGGGAAAGAAATATCAAAGTTAGCACCTAAACATTTATACATATTTTTTTCCAATGAGAAATTGTGATCTAAATAGGAACTGATGCAATATTAAAATACACAGAATTCCGTGGGAGCCTCTATTAGTTTTTTCACATGTAGATTTCAAGATTCTCCATCCAATAACCAAGTAAGAGCAACACCATTTAGCAACTATATACTATGGCAATTTCTAGAGGATGTTTAACAGTGTATTATATGAGAATGGTCAAAGAATTTATAAGAATATTTGAATCCACATTTTGTGTTAAGAAATATATAAACCGTGTTATTCAAATAATGTATAAATGAACTAAAATGACAGCAATATACAACAGTGGGCTCTGGCTTGTGTCTCTAGCATGTCTTAACTGTGATGGATAAAGAATTAATTTTAGTTCTGTATCTGTGTCTGTGTATCTGGAACACAGAAAATGTGTAGTCTTGTCTCTTATGTTCTGCTCTATATGTAAAGGCCCACTCCTCACTCTAGGGATCTTATTGCAGACAGTTCTCACTATTTATTACCCCTGGTAATAGCACCATGCTGCTGCCGCCTCTGCCCTCTACTAGAAAAGCAATTTCTCTAAACTCCAGGGTCTGCATTTTCTCTACAAGATCAGATGTTCTGCTCTGGTGCTACTTGATTCCATATTGTTGGTCCACATAATGGGATTTAAGGTCCCTTTTTGTCTAGAAGCAACCCTTTTGCTTAGAGCTGTAATTGAAAATGGAGCCCTTTTTGTTAAGTAGTGTGAACAAAGTCTTCCAGACAGGAGTGTTTCTGCACACGGTAATTCAGTTGGTATTCTTCAAAATGTGTTTCTCTAAGCACTAGTCCTGTGCATTTGTTTGTATAAGAGTTCTTTGGTGGAGTAATTTTGAAAAACATTGTATGCCATATCTTCTCTTGAGATGCACAGCGTATGAATGTATTAAAGATTCTAGGAGCCATGCAAAAACAAAGCAAAACAACAACAAAAAACAAATCTATATAATATTATGCTGACCAATTTTTCTTAGAATTAATTGACCAGAATACACATTTTTTTAGTGTGAATGATATCTCAAACATTTTCTGTGGAATGGGCAATGCTCATAATGACTAATATTTTGTGTGTTATAAATTCATTTGATATATTTTGATGCTTGTCATTTTTTTTTCAATTCAGATACCTTCATAGTTTTATTTTGATTTCAGGGAATTTATGGTTTTGCTTATTTCTTGCTTGGGGTTTATTCTAGGATAAAAATACTTAAAAACAGTGATAATATTTATTATCATGAAGATATAAAAAGTCGATTTTAATTCATTACATTAATAACTGTGTCAGATATAGAATTAGTAATTTTTTCTTAAATATCTCCTAAATATGAAATGATATTAGAAGGAGGGAACGTGGGGCACCTGGGTGGCTCAGTCAGTTAAGCATCTGCCTTTGGCTCAGGTCATGATCTCAGGGTCCTGGGATTGAACCCCGCCATCGGGCTTCCTACTCAGTGGAGAGTCTGCTTCTCCCTCTCTCTCTGACCCTCTTCCCAGCTTGTGCTTGCTCTCTCTCTCTCTCTCTCTCAAATTAAAATAAAATAAAATAAAGAAGAGGGTAACATAAAGTCCAGTGCATTATTAGTCCAGCAAGAAACAAAAAATTAGTGTATGTAAAGATTTCTCAAAAAAATCTAATCATGACAGGTATCATTTAGAATTGACTATATGACTGAGAAAATAGTATTTTTTTTTTCAAATAGTACATAAAGATTCATAACCTGCAAAGCTGTGAAAAGAACTTCTGTAGTCCCAGGCCTCATAAAGATGAAGTGTAATTTGAGTGTTTTCAAACAAATGTCAACATACAGTAATATATAATAATAACCACAGAAGTTAAAAGCTTAGGTGTATATGTACTAGTTCCCAAGATATGGCTTCCAGGTTCACTATTTTAGGTAGTATGTGTTGTCTGTGGATTAATTCAATATGGTTTCTGTCCTCAGAGAGTAATTAATACCCTAAGATATGCTAAAACGAGGTAAGCACACAGCTGTAAGCAAGATTATGGGACTGACATTTATTTAGCATTTACTTTGAATATTATCAGATACAGATATTATCATTTAATCCTAACAACAGCTCCACAGAGTCTGTAAGTGGCATCTACTGCTACTAACTTACACATAAGTTCCTTCTCTCAATATGTTCAGTCTTGTGATGCGTCATGATTGGTCATAGTCAAGGACAATCATGTTCTGTGATTTCTGAGCCTTCCTTGAAACCAGGGGCTGGCCATATGTTTAAATTTTGTGCAGTGATAACTAAGGGGGAAATCTTCTGGGTGGAGGGGAGAATTTGACAAGAGTTCTGCTTTCCTAATAAAAGGAAACAAAGAAGGACACACCTGACCCCATCTCTCCTCCTCTGCTTCCTGCCCTGAACCCTAATAATAAATGTGGAAGAGCAGAAGCGATCTTGTGACTTTGAAACAACAGATATTAGGATAAATTTCAGCACACTGAGGATGAAAGGATAGGACACAAAAACAATTTGCATTTCTGCATCAAAAAGAAGCAGAATCAACAACAGCAGTGCCTTACATCTGGATGCCCTGTGAGGAAATTGACCCCTGTTTAAGTCTGTAATATCTTGTTGCCGTTACATATCGCTAGACACATTTCCAATTCATATATTATTATTTTATATTTTTGTAGGAGGATAAAGGGAAAACTAAGGTCTAGACACACTAACTGACTCAAAGTGGCACCAAAATCAGGGAGGGAGCTAAGGCTTGAGCGGACTCTAAAATCCGTACTCATTCCATCAGTATCCCACTGGATACAAGAGGATAGGGTAACAATTCATCCAGGAGATCGAGGATCATTTCACAGACATAGAGTAGCAATGATATCCTATAGGAAAATTACATTTCTAATATGGAGAGAGATATTTACTGAGGTCCACTATTATCCAGAAAACTATAAAACTTTTAAAAGGGATTACTAAAGATTAGGGAAGAGGCAAAGAAATACTAGCTGGGTATACATCTGTCTTTTTGAATTGATTTTCCCCAAATTAAAATTTTTCTTTGCTTAGTGCATATTCTTATCTAAGCTTTTTAAAAATCATGAGAGAAAAATTATCTCCTATCTATGAAGACAACTGGACATCTCTGAGGACACTCTCTGTCTGTGATCTCTCTGCAGCCAATGAATGATATGCTAATAATTTGTATAACTTGTCACTGAGCCAACCTTGGTGTAGCTGATCACTGGAGTATTGCTGACTATACTCTCTGAAGGCCATTTTATCTTGTGTCTTTTCATATTGTCTGACATGATAAACCAGATGGACAAAATAAATTGTGAAGCAATGTAGAGCACAATATTCGGTAGCTAAAGAATAGATTGCATGACCTCAGAGGTCGTTCCTATCATGCATGCATGTAGATCTGTGATTTTTCTTTGAGCTTAAATGGGCTCTGTTAATGTAATTGTTGAAAATCTTATTTTGTTTGAGTCCATTTTCAACAATTTTCAGCAAGCCTGTCAGGATCCATTAAGATAATCTATTTAGTTACTTTTATGGGTATCTGGGGTTATTTTTTCATATTTTTCACTTTAAAAAATATTCATCGGCACTAAAAAAAAGGTATCAAAGTGTGAAAAGACGTGGAGGAACTATAAATGCATATTATTAAGTGAGAGAAGCCAATCAGAAAAGGCTATATGCTGTTTGGTTCCAACTAATGCGACATTTGGAAAGGACAAAACTATACAGACAATAAAAGGATAAGTGGTTTCCAGGGGTGGAAAGGGTGGAGAGATGAACGGTCAGAACACAGAAGAATTTAGGGCAGTGAAAATACTCTGTATAACATTATAATGATGGATATATGTCAGTATACATTTCTCCAAACCCATAGAATTTATAACACCAAGAGGTTAAACTACAGACTTCGGGCAATTATGATATCGTCAATGTAGTTCCATCCTTAGTGAAAACATGCCATTCTAGTGAGAGATGTAGATAATGGAGGGAGGCTGTGCATGTGAGGTATCTGAGAAATCTCTATACCTCCCATTCAATTTTGCTGTGAGCCTAAAATGCTCTAAAAAATAAAGTTTAATTTTTTTGATAGGTCAATACAAAATCTGAAGGCAAATTTGAGGAAATGAATCTTAATTTCCTCTCTCACCAGTTTTTGTGTTTATGTGTGACCTTTTGCCATACAATAAAAAATTGGAGGCAGCACTGAACTGATAAAATAGACTAAAATTTAAAAAAAAATTAAGTGTCCTCTTAGAAGCTTCAAAATGTAAACTAGAAAATAAAGACTTATGGATAGACAGAACACTGATCAATAGGTCAGATGATTCTATTTCTATAGAGTTATAAAATGAGCTTCAAATATATTTTCTAAATGTACCATTTATGGAGTATACACCATATGTCAGAAGTACCTTGTTCCCCTGCCCAACACCTGCCAACACCACCATGTGCATATAAGAGATTGAGCTACAATTAGGCATGATTATAAGTGTAATCAGGGCTAGGGAAGTGACCGTATTACAGTCAATCTGCCTCTCATAACTATGAATTTGTTCCAAACTAATTGTCTTTTGGGATGATCTGAGCTCTCTTTCCCATTAATCAAATCTATTGAATTGTATTCAAGTTAGTTAAAAATACTAGGTTAAAAATATCTACTTTATATATCAATATGGTAGGCATACATAACATCTGCACAGAAGCTTATAGCTTCTTATTTGCTAGAAGTGAATAAATTTTTTAGCCAGTATTTTTGCCTGGTATAGAGTCCTCCCCTTTCAATGTGTGCTGATGCTTTTCTGTGTAGCTTACAATTCTTGGCCCTCACTAACTATGAAGGTTTTGCAATATTCTTATTTATATTTCTATTTGCAAATTGCACAGACTCTGATATTTGCAAATGCTCAAAATTTATTTTCAGATCTGTCCTGATCAATTAGTTTCTGTAAATTCTTTGCTTCTCTGTAAGGCTATTAACAAAATGCTAACTTTTCTATTCACCCAGGAGTGACTTCTTAATCTTCATGATCTAACTGTTCTGGGTTCCTGTTCTCTTCTGCTATCCTTGTTCTAATCTCTGAGGATCTTTACTGGAAAAGTGAGCCATATGCCGTTGTATTTGAGAGAGTTGCACCTGGATTGCTGTTCAGTCTAGAAGTCAAATTTGGCTCCTATTGCTTATTGTCATGACTCATTCTGTATAACACCATTTAATACTAGTTAGTAGCAGAAACTCAGCAGCACTACTTTTAATCCTTCACACCAAATGTTTAAACTTCAGCTCGTGCACTGAGGATGCATGTTGCTTGGTAGATATTTATTAAATGTGTGAAAGAATAGGTGTGTGAGGAAAACATTTGTTAACTAACTAAGAGGAGAAGTTTAATATCAGTAATTCCAAGAAGTACAATAATGAGTTTTGAGGGGCACCCGGGGTGGCTCAGTCATTAAGCATCTGCCTTCGGCTCAGGTCATGATTCCAGGGTCCTGGGATCGAGCCCCACATCGGGCTCCCTGCTCAGCAGGAAACCTGCTTCTCCCTCTCCCACTCCCCCTGCTTGTGTTCCCTCTCTCGCTGTCTCTCTCTCTCTCTGTAAAATAAATAAATAAATAAATCTTTAAAAAAAATAATGAGTTTTGAGTGTTCATTGTTTCTTAAAAAGTGTACTGAAGATAAGGCACCTGGGTGGCTCAGTCAGTTAAGTGTCTGCCAGGGATGGAGCCCTGTGTTGGGATCCTTGCTCGACGGGGCGTCTGCTTCTCCCTCTCCCCTTGCTCTTCCCCCCTGCTCATGCTCTCTCTCTCTGTGTCAAATAAATAAATAAAACCGTTAAAAAAAATGTACTGAAGATAAAAGATAAAAACACTGATGTCACTTGACACTCATGAACTATTCAGAAAAGCTTTCACCTGGCCAGGAAGGTTTCAGACCGACTTCTCCATTTTCTTAGCAAAATTAATTGCATGATGCTCAATGCAGTAAACGATCATTAGTTTACTACTACATAGAAACATCATTCACAGTATCCTCATGCATAGCCTGAACAATATTTCATTGTTTCCAAAAGCTTTCTAAGGGCTATTCCAACAAATTGAAAGAACAAATAAAATAAGCCCCTGACATTGAGGAAGATGAGAGAAATAAAAGAGGTCATTTTGGTAACTATCCATTCATGCAGAACTTTATTGTGTCAAAATACTAATTGATTCCCTACAACCCAAATCTGTTTCTCAGCCTTTAGGATTAAGGATTTTTTTAATTAGTGGTTCCAAAGTATTTTGAATCAAGGGAACATGAAAATGGAAGAATAAGAGAGTCAAGGTTTTTCCTTTTCAGTAACTGAAATGTTTGAGTTCTTTCAAAAAGTTTTCTTTTACCAGTATTTAGGTACCTGGAAAGCCAGTAGCATATCAGAATATCATTTTATAAATATAACACAAAGAAATGGAATGTTTTGTTCCATTTCACCTAGATTCCAGAAAAACTATGTGAGTTATTCCTACTCTACAGCAAGCCAAATGTCCTTTGGATTTTTATATCCCAATCCCGGGGATGCTTTGCTTTGATGAAAATTTCGTTAAACCGCTCTTTCATTGAACAATTTTAGCACATAAAGTGTGGCATACAGTTTATCTGTTCATTGCCTAGACCTAATTATCATTAATGATTATGATCAAGCTATAACCTATTCTGTTTTACTTTATAGGTATTATAGTTTTAGATATATATATTCCTGTTTTCCTTAGTTTATAATCAATTTAATGCATTTTAGTGTTGTTATATCTCTTCACTATTCTGTAGGTTAGGTAAATTTTTTATTGACATCTTCTCCCATCTAATTTAAACTTTAGTGATAAATGTAAATTAGTAGTGACTGGGAGTCAAATGTATGTGTTACTTTAATGAATTAGCCCTGTGGGAACCAGGCTCCCTTTACATGGCTGAGTCAGTTATAGAGTCCATATCCCAGTCTACTGAAGAGAAGTAAGATAGCAATACTTAAAATTGTGTATTCAATATATAAGATGTCTCATGGGGCTTATGTTATTTTCAGATAAAATATGTATTACAGTTTGAGAGATGACTTAACTGATATGGAGTATTTCATGGGTTATTCAAAACATGTGGATGTTGTCTAGAAGCATAATAGGCCACTGAACCATTCTGACATGATTATATGTTAGAAAGGGCATATAGCAGAAATACAGAGTACAGTTTGGAAGTGATAAAATGAGAAAGCAAAGGTGAGAGAAAGACTAGTAAGAAGAGTTTATTGCAATAACCTGGTGAATAACTATTGGAAAAACACAATCATAGCATAGAGGAAATCCTGGGTAAAATATAGGAGGGGGTATATTAGGATTCTCTAGAGAAACAGAACCAAAAGAATTTACACAGGAAGATATTTATTATAAGAAATTGACTCTTGCAATTATGGAGGCTGAGAAGTTCCACAATCTGCTGTCTGCAAACTAGAGAGCCTAGGAAAGTTGGTGGTATAATTTAGTCCAAGTCCAAAGGCCTGAGAACCAGGGGAGCCAATGATGTAGATTCCAGTCTGGGTCTGAAGACCTGAGAACGAGGAGTACTGAGGGCATGAGAAGACTGGTGTCCCAGCTCAAGCAATCAGGCAGGAAAAGCTCAGTTCTTCCATATTCTGTCTGTTTGTTCTATTCAGGCTCTCGTTGGATTGGATGATACCTGCGCACATCCGGAGGGCAAATCACTTTACTGAGTCCACCAATGCCAGTGCTAATTTTACCTGGAAACACCCTCAAAGACAAACCCAAAAATAAGATTTAGCCAAATATCTGAGCACTTCATGATCCAGTCAAGTTGACACGTAAAATTAACCTTCACAAGTGGGAAACTGACAAGTGAGAAATTGTTGGTGACAGAAATGACTGGAAAACTTGAGACAAATACTTTTTTTTTTTTTTTAAAGATTTTATTTATTTATTTGAGAGAGAGAGAATGAGAGACAGAGAGCATGAGAGGGAGGAGGGTCAGAGGGAGAAGCAGACTCCCTGCTGAGCAGGGAGCCCGATGTGGGACTCGATCCTGGGACTCCAGGATCATGACCTGAGCCGAAGGCAGTTGCTTAACCAACTGAGCCACCCAGGCGCCCGAGACAAATACTTTTTAATAAACAATTACCTGTTTTTTCTGATTCATATAATTTCATAATCCCATTACCTAATGACGTTCCTTTTTTTTTTAAGATTTTATTTATTTATTTGACAGAGAGAGACAGAGAGAGAGGGAACACAAGCAGGGGGAGTGGGGGAGGGAGAAGCAGGTTTCCTGCTGAGCAGGGAACCCAATGTGGGGCTTGATCCCAGGACCTTGGGATCACGACCTGAGCCGAAGGCAGACGCCTAACGACTGAGCCACCCAGGCGCCCTATCTAATGGCATACCATCATTATCTATTGTTTTCCTTGTAAAATATACAATCCACCACTGCCTTGAGTTTTTGGCATTTGGCTTGACATGGAAAAGTGAGAAGAGAATCCATAAGAGTCAAGATAGAATACTTCTAAGAAGTCAAAAGGAGTAGGACATTTGATACGGGAGTCCACCAGGGGTTTCACCAAACTATGGGTGAGGTTCTTGGACTTACTGTGTTTGGCAGGAGCTCCCCTTAGCTTTCTACTTCTTCCCTAAATACTAAGGAGAAAGTGATCCCCAAATCCTAGCAAATGTAGATATATACAAGCTAGAGTCATTTAAGTTGTAATTTTAAGGATAATTTGAAAGAATTTTTAGTGAAAAAGCTTTGCACAAACTATGACATATTCTCAATATAATGTATAAAATGCTGGCAGTCAGACAACGTGAGTTCTAGTTCTATTTGTGATACTTGCTCACTGTGTAACTTTAGATGAATTAGACTAAGTCTCCTTTTCCATATCTTTCATATTCCAAAGTGTTATGATTATAAGCACTGTAAGATGATCACCTCCTAAAAGCTATGAGAATACAACAGGTGAATATGATATATGCCCTCTCTCTCTGCATAATTTCCAACTTTATGAACAAATCTGGCTAAATTTGCATGAAGCCTCTGATGGAAAGGTGGTGATTCTGGAGCTGTGATCTCAAAGAATAATCACATGAAATAATTACAGTGATCATTTATTGAGCAGCTATTGAGTACTAATTATTTATGAATTTTGACATTTAGTTTTCCATACACCTTACAGAATAGGATTGATTATTCTCTTTTAGATAGGAAAATTGAGTTCTAACAGTGTTTTTTTTAAAAAAAAATTAATCAGGGGGAATAGCTTATTTAATTTCCAAAATTTCCAGGCAATACTTCAAACTCTTTATACATATTTCTACTTGCCTTATCAGGATGTCATTAGGTGCACCAGTTCCATAGCACTTAGTGGTGAAATGAAATGACTAGCATCCTGCAGTTTCATTAAAGAACAAGGGACCTCTTTGCACATGTAACTAGAAAATATAGACTGTTAGTCCTATCTATTATGGTGGTCAAAGTCAATATTACTTAAATTTAATGAAAAACAATCTGCACCATCAATAGTAAATCCCATAGCCTAGACATTAAGAGTTACGACTAAGTTAACATTGTCCTAAAGTTATACTTTCCTGTATGTTAGGGAAATGTGTTGTCTACACTGTTACCATAAAATGTTGCTGGAATAGGTTAGCAAACATGAGAAAGGTTCACTATCAGAAAGGTTTGCTTTAGGGAAAGAGACTTTCCACAGGGAGATGGGACCTTTCATAATAGATTAAATACCTCTTTGCCTTTCCCAGCCCTCAGCTCCTGATTCTGATGCATTCAAATATAAACAATACACAATAGGACATAATGGCACAAATATAACAGAGGAAGGAAGGAATGGAAATTCCATGAAATGTATGTTCCATTATTCAGTTTTTCCTATTCTTGCTCTGAAATAAAATACTGGAGTATTTTACCAAAATAAACAAACAACACAAACAAAACAAACACATGCTGAATGTTCTTTGGCTTTATTGCTGAGTATTAGGGATGCTTTCCTGGTGTTGCCTGAAATGAAATGGTCAGAAGAAGACATTAACAGTTAACTCAATTTTAAAGGACTATTGAGATGTATACGGTCTCTTCAACAGGAGAGGCAAAAGGGAGGACAGCAACTTGGAAATGTAAATCAGGGTAAACAGAGATAGTTCTCACTCTTAGCACAATAAATACTGATTGAGATATTGATTCATAAGAAATACAGTCCAAGTTTCTTTAACAGCAAGAATATGAATATCTGTTGGAGGAAAAAAAAAAAGGTGAGATGGAGGAGGTGGTTCAGAAAGCAAATATTCCTTGCAGTACAGATCTATTTTGATTTAGATACTAAATAGGAGGAACAAACCCAGACAGACCAGAGGACTTAGCATTATTTCTTAAATCCTCCAGTTTGTACCCAATCTTCAGCCGCCTTTAGAGTAAGAACAATCTAGGTCCAAAATAGTCCAAAATTGAGCCTCTTCCTCAGCGTTATGGCAGTCAATGGGCAAATGACATTTAATATGAGAGGACAAACCATTTACAGAAAAGCTCGGTTCTTCCATATTCTATTTGTTCTATTCAGGCCCTCGTTGGATTGGATGATACCTGCCCACATTGGGACTGACACTTGATTATCACTTAGAGAAGGCTGGGAATTCTGAAATAAAAGGGGAGTGAAGTAGGACTGTAGTGGCCAGGTCAAGGACTATAAAAGCCATAATAAGGGATTCTGGATTTTATTCTAAGGGCAATTTATTTTATTCAGTAGGCAATGGGGAGTCATACTTTTTGAGCAGGAGTATGACATGATCAGAGCTGTAGCTTAGGAAAAATAATCATTGGCCATTTTTAGGACAGTTAGAAGGGAAAGAAAATAGAAACAGGGGTACCATTTAGGAGGTTATGTGTATGGTTCAGGGAAGGATGATGTTGGTCTGAACTAGAATAGTTGCTATAGGAATAGATGTTAGGACACAGGTGTGAGATAAATTTTAGAACTTGATTCTGTATGATTTAATAGTTGATTTGGACCAAAAATGAAAGAAGTAAACAAAATTTAGGAGGCAAGTTAACAAGGGACACTTGATTTGGTTAGCTGTCTCTATATATGGTAGCTGTGTGACCTTGAATAGGTTATGTGCCTTTCTAAATTTTGTTTTTTTCATTAATAAAACAGGGATGGTTATAATACCCAATTGCTTGGTTTGGTGTGATATTTAAATGTTTTCCCAAGTATATACATTCTGCGGCCACATTATAAGACTGAGAAAGATATTAGAGATGTGGAAAAACTGGATTAAATGTATTAGGGGACTCTTACCAGATTTTAAATGTATACCTTATGCCTAGAGAAAAAAGGGAGTCCTAGATTGTTCTGAAGTCAGCTGACTTCAGAAGAAAATGGTTGGCTATGGATATAAGAGATGAAAATGTAGACATATTCACAAGTGAACATTCTGAACTCCAGGCTGTAAATTATTTGAAATTATTTTATCTACTAGCATGTCTTTGAATTAAAATAATTTGCCAATTCAGCTCAGTAGAAATGATCCTTATATGTAGTTTAGGAATGAATACCTTTGTTGTGTAAGTAAATATGTCATGCATTCTCACATTGAGCCCTATTAAGATTGTGATCTCTTCTGAATAAACTATGTAAAATAAATCATGTCTGTTGATAGATCTCTACCTTGTTGTTGGAGATAGGATGCCACTTTGTGTAACAAAGCATCATTAAACATCATTACTGATGCTTCACTCAATTTTCCTGGGCATTAAGAGTCTTCGTATACTTTCCAGACTACAATACAGATATTCAACTTTGACTCATACTAAAATGTTAAAAAGTTATAATTGTCCAGTATTCATCTGCTCAGTATATAACCGTGATTAAAAACTAATTGTGTGGAGGTTACGGATGGCTGGAGGAAAGGATAGGACAATAATGGCAGAATATCAATAACTTTTTAAGTAGGTACATATACATGGGCAGTTACCATAGATTCTAGCTTTATTTTGCATATATTTTAAACTTTTCATAGTAAAGAGCATATGTGTGTGTGTGTGTGTATACATATATACATATATATGTATATATGTGAGTCAGGTAAACCTTGGTGTAAATCCTAGCTTGGTAAATGCCTAGCTTTGTGTTCTCAAAAAGTTCAAACATTGCAAACTTTAATTTATTCATCTGAAAATTATGATAATACTCCCTCAAAACAAAGGACAAAATCAATAGTAATACTTGAAACACTCCAAGCGTAATTCAGAGGCATGATTTGACCATGTAATATTTTTGTGTGAATATAAAAAAATAGTTTCCTTCCTCAACACTTTTCTGTCATCTACCAAGAAAATATTATAATAAAACTCCAAATTCACAGTGACCTCAAGGAAAATGATGCCGTTGGTATTTTGGGGCACACATCCTTCAAAACTGTATGCATCAGTATTAGATGTCTGGCATAAAGTACATATAAATGCATTGCTGTATAATAATTCTCGGTGAGTGAAGCTGTAAAACCATAGTAGGAAGCAGTGACACTGCAGTTCCAGGCATCAGGAGATTTCTAGAGCACAAGAAATAAATTTGAGAATAATCAACACACACTCAATATTCCCAGTTCCCTCTGACCTAATTTAATCTCATATCTTCTATGTCCAAAATTTGCTTCATTAGGTCATTTTAATTCACCTACTAGGGAACTGTGCAGTGGGCTCCCAGTGCCAAACTTTGTAGGCATAATTCACCCTAGAGAAAGAGGCAGGCAGCCTGAGCTCACTTTCCAGGGTTCCATTTGGTTTTTATCCCTAATTGTCTTATTTTGCATTATGTTTATCTTGTAAACTGCTTCGAATAGTTTTGATTTGGAGAAAGTGTGGCATAAATTCTAAATAATTACACCAACAAATACAAATTATATTTGAAATGAAAAATAAGTGAAGCTTCACATTTTCTGTAATTCCTTAGCGGAGGCACAGTTTATGAATTGTGAGACTGTGTTGAGCATAGAAATGCTAATGAGGTAGCTAGACTCAACAAACTATTCCACCTTCCTCCCACAGTTACATTCCTTGTGCTTTTTGAAGCTGAGATTCAAGGATAAGCAGATATAGTTTCCTTTGAATGACATGAAATGAATAATATTTTGTTTGATTTTATCATATGTCTACTTGGTAACTGTACAGACTAAAGATACCTTTTTAAACAAAATTCAGAAATGCAGAGGTGGGAATGTTTTTTGACCCAGCACTTTTTTTTAACCTGAAAAATCTTTAGAAAGTTATTTGCTAATTGTAGTTATTTTTCTCAGCAAGCCTTAGACTAATTCATTTAACTGTGTGAGCATAAATACTATTTATTTTAATTAATATTGGATTTTGTAAGTTAGCCAGATCTTACTGAAATTAATAAAGATTAATTAACATGATTAATTCATTGTTTTATATTTTAGTACCAAGTTTTAAAGGTGATCAACTTTAAATGTTATTACAAAATTTCTTTATAGTGTTTAATCACTGTAAATATATATTATCAATCAACTTATTGTTAATGCCAGAAATAATGGCTAAAATAGATGCAATAATTATATTACAAAGTAAACTACATGCACATTTTTATCACGTCCAGAATGTGATAAATTCAGCACAGAAAAATAAATCTTTTTTATTACACATGTATGATCTTTTAAATTTAGTCAAATAAAATAATAGTAAAGTTATAATTTACAAAGGAATTACTATATACCAAGCAATGACATACATTATCTCATTTCATACATAGTAGACCCATGTGGCAGATATTATTATTGTCCCTGATTTACAGACCAGGAACAGAGGCACAAAGAAAGGAAGAATTCTGCATATCACATAGCTAGTAAGTGAAAGAATCCAGATTTCAAGCCAAAAGTCTTCAACACCAAACTTTATGGCAAAATTTCCAAAGTTTAAGAATTCTGTTGCCTCTAGGATATCATCAGTCCAAAGACTGAAATCATTTACCACCTCATGTAGTTGGAAGCAAAACATTTTCTGAGTAAGGATTTTCTACCTTCTACATTATTGTAGAGATTTATATAACTTTTAATGATTTTGTTATATTGTTTTTATAATGTAGAAAAAGAAAAATTGTTTACCTCTTTGTAATCATGCTATTCTGAAGCCTTGGGGTAAGAGCTCAAACTTACATAATCTAAAATTTTCTACACAGATGCTGAGATTCTCATATTATTTTTACCCTTGCCTCCACCCTGCTTGAAATGAAGTGAGGTACTTGAGCCTTGGGAGGGAGAGAGAAGAAGACAAGACATGTGCAGATCTAGAAAGCTCCACAGGTAATAGAGATTAAACTCTCTTGACTGGCTTATTGAAGGCCACTGCTCTAATCTTATTTTCATGGTCATATAATAAGAGACAAACCCAAGAGGAATATGGCTGATGGAGCAACACTCTGCAAGAGGTGAGTCAAATCAACTGCTCTGCCACTGGAAGCATCAGAATATTGATACCATTGGTGATCAGCAATCTAAATGTAAATCTTCAACTATATTAAAAGAGGGTTTTAAATTCAATAGTATATAAAACTACTAGAATGGACGAGGAGAATAAGAATGCACTCTGTGGAATTTGTGTTAATGCGAGTAACACACACATACACACACACATACACAGAGAGGGCAGGGAAGGAAAAAAAAGGTGGAATCTATATTTTAAGTATAGTAAAGTTCTGAAATTACTGTCTTGAGCCTTCTCCCCAGGAAATTGGTGAGACCCTCAGGGGAATAAGGTTAAAGGAAACAATAAAAGTTCATCATACCCTTATTATTTCCCCTCTAACTTTTCATAATTTCATGCCATCCTCGATCTCCTAAGTTTTATATCATTTTATGTTGAAATACCTACATTTTACTAAGCCTTTTATATTCATTATAAATAAATTTCAACCTATGTTCTATAGTAGTTGAAACATGGTTTTCACCATATGTTTAGATTGATCTACCTATTGTTTCCTTTTAATTACAGCATTGCTTTATATGAAGCTAAAACTTAGGCCACATGGTGGTCACGTGCAGACACCACTACTTCTAAAGTTAGCCCTTATCCAATGGCTAATCAGCTCAAGGTTCTAAGTGACCTAACCAAGATACACTGGCAAGAGCTAGGAGTGTACACATGAAAGTGGATTCTGAGGATGCTGAGTCAAGCAAAATGAAGCAAATATTGGGGCACCTGGGTGGCTCAGTCGTTAAGCGTCTGCCTTCGGCTTGGGTCATGATCCCAGGGTCCTGGGATCGAGCCCCGCATCGGGCTACCTGCTCTGCGGGAAGCCTGCTTCTCCCACTCCCCCTGCTTATGTTCCCTCTCTCACTGTGTCTCTCTCTGTCAAATAAATAAATAAAATCTTAAAAAAAAAAAATGAAACAAATATTTCGATAAAGTAGATTTTATCAATATGGGAGCACTCTCATGGATTACAGAATTCAATACTTTGGCAAAGACCCTAGCAGATAATAGAGATATGAAGCTATGGTGGTCCAAAAAAAATGTAGAAAAAGCAATGGCCCACACTAATGAGGCAAAAATGCCAAATGCCAAAATGCCATGGTAGATGGTGGAAGAAAGAATTGAAATGCTCATAGTAATGGGCATGTTAAAGTTGATATATTATGTAAGAAACCCCATCAGAGGAACTGTGTTTCATGCAGGGGCTCAAAGAACACTCCATATGCCAATAAGAAATGTGTGGTTACCCTGACATTGGTACCAACAAGAAATTCAGTGGGTAGGTTGGGAAGGAGGGCTGAAGGATGGAGCTACCTGAAATGACCCAAAGGTGCCTAAGAGACAAGTAACCAGACCTCAGGGAAGCTTTGCATTGTACTGTTACCTTGCAATGCCCTTCCTCCTTTTCTCTCCTAAGAAATTTCATTTCCCCTTCAATACTTGGTTCAAATTCTCTCCACCCCAGGAAGGCTAGTCTACATTCAACTATTCATCCTCTATACTAACTCTTTACTCATGTCTTTGCTATCTTCCTCCTTTATATCTCATCACATATTTCTTGGGTCTGACATCTAGACAACCTTTAATATAAATGTTTACTGAATGCATGGATCCAAGGAGGCATGAGGGAAAAAGTGCCTTTTGATAGCTGGCATTTGCCGTATTTTCTTCTTCTTCTTTTTTTTTTTTTTCATAAATAAGGATCCTAGGGAAGAGTTCAGTGGGATGCAAATAAGGAAGGAGAAACTTCTAGGAGGAGCTGTTCCATGAATATAACCATCATATAGTACTAAACCTGAGAAAACTGGAATTGTTGCTATATGCTGAGTTGCCAAGTTAAATATGACCCCAGTATAGAGATCCCAGATTTGGTTTTTGTTGCTTGAATTTGATGATGCTATACTTCTGCCATAGCACCGTCTCCCTGGGGCTTTTAAGTCCCACGTGCTCATAGGTCCAAACCCTAGGGTATAGAACTCCGAAGTTTGCTGCATTTTCTTCAGGAAGAGGAGGGAAGGAAATACCGAAGTAAAAATGCCTACTCTTTGCTAGAAGGAGAGAATAAGAAGGAATGCTGCTTGGAATATCTTTACCCTTAACACACAAATCTATGGTGGTCAGAGCAATGGATGTAGCCTGGTTTTCATGCATTTGGGAGCTAGTCTCTGATTTGTCACTGATCGAATGGCATTGAGTAGTTAATTCTCCTCTCTTTGCCTGTTTTTCCTCTTTAAAGTTGCAGAATTGATCCAGATGTATTGCATCATACTACATCAACCTGGGTATGGCCTCTCGAGATGGATAACAGAACTTAGCTCCACCACTTTAAACCTTTGATGGTGCTCAAAAGAGATAATAGAAACTAACAATTTTCTGATGTTGTATTAGCCTTTGACTTTCCTATTTCTCATACCCTTCAGAATGGTGTGTATTGTAACTCAGATAGCAGAAGAAAATTATCTGGGGAATTCATCTATTTCTCTGAAATGTAAAGCTTTTTTTAAAATTCTTTAAACAAAGGGCAAAATATTAACCCCTGTTACATCTTGGTTATAGTTTTGTTATTTTCTGAAATTATATGTTTGATGTATTTCTAAATTAAAATATTATTCCAGCATAATTGTCAGAATCTGAACTACAGTCACATAAGAAAGGAATTTCATCTAAATGTATTTCCAAAATCACATCAGGAGTCCACACAGGTGAAGAGATCAAGCTTTGTAGTTTATGGTGACAAAACTTGTGATCAGATAAAAACACGATCAGAGATTATCAGATTAGATGAAAGGGAAATGCCCAATTCTAGCCAAAGATAAATACAGTGGGATATTAATATCATACAAAATATACTTCAAATTAAAGAATATTCTTAAGCTTTATAAAGAGAGACATATCAAATGATAGGGTCAATTCAATGTGAGTATGTCAACCATACATGGACATGTAGTTAATAAAAGAGTTACAGTATAGGTGAAGCAAAACTCAGAAAACTGAAGGGAGGGAGACAAGTACTCCATTTTAGTTGGAGACAGCAGAACTCCTCTCTCATTATTGTAGAAAAAAGTATACAGAAATTCAGTATGAATAGAAAAGACTTCACAAACATTATGAAGTAATTTGACCTAGTTGAAAATAGTAAAAATTTCCACACAAAAACCTCAGAATATACATTCTTTAAACATGCAGATGGTGCATTTACTAAAATAAAAATATACTCTGGGCCATACAACAAATCTCAAGTTTAAAAGGATTGAAATCCTATGGAGTATATTATATGGCTGTTATATTATCAGTCACTAACTGAAAAAAGATCCATATAGGTTATGGTTTTGATTTTTCTATATTGTATATTTGATATATTTCTTAACTAAAAAATATTGTAGCATAACTGACAAAAAAGAACCTACAAATGCCTCAGGAAGTAATTTCATTTAACTCTATTTTCCCAGTCATCCAGGGGCTCCACATTATCATTTATATTAGAATAATAATTTTTAAAGAATCTTCAATAAACAGATGTGTTTATGTTTCACCCAATTTTCCCAGACTTGATGGGCCTCAGAATCTCTCTTCAAATGGTATTCAAGGTGTCTTCTGTTGGAAAGTTTTTAGAAAAAGCTAGTCATGACAAATAATTTTTGTTTTCCAAAAAGACCTGACTTATTTTGCAAGTTGAGTATATCCTTCTGTTCCAAGGATTCCTTTAACAATTTCCATCTTGTAACATGAAGTCTATGATTATGTGTGCTTCATCTACTGGGATTTCATCTTGACCAAAAATATTAGAAAACTATTAGCAATTCATAATCAATTTGAAGATATCCAAGGAAAAGTCTCTTTTTATTTCTAATTCTTCTTCTGTGTTCAGTTCAGGGGTGTGACCTTTTCCTTAAAGGTCAGAAGAAGTATATATGAGATGCGTACTAAGCATATCTTAGTACGGCCTAGAAAGTCTTGGTAGACGCTCTATAAAGCAAATAAGAAGTCAAAGGTTATGACTTCATCAAGACAACTTAGGGAAACCTAGTCAGAAACCTAGTCAATCAACCTAATATTCTGTTTAAAGATGCCAAGCATAAATTGCATTTGATTTCAATATATACCTGCCCACTTTAATTCAGAAACGGGTGGAAGACTTAACCATATGAAGAATTTACTCAGGAAAAAAATACCCATGGTTCCAGTTCTCATTAGGCTTATATTACAATCTAATTTTGGATTTCCCAGCAAATGGTAACAAGTGACGAACAGTGACAGTCATAGGAATTAAAATGAAAAAAATGCATATAAATCTACTAATTGCTAAGATATTAATTTTAGCTTCAATATTCTAGGTAGTGATAGATATTGAAAAACAAATTTAAAAGAGTTCCTGCTTTCAAGTACCATGTAAATGAGTAATATTAGGTAGGAAAAAGCACTTTATATAACATTTTTCTAATTTTCATTGAGTACTCCTCTTGAGACAGGTAATTGCATACATTCTCATTTAATTCTCTCAACCACTCTGCAAAATGTAGGAATATATTAGGGCCCTATATAATGCCTATTTTTCTTTCCAGTGCATCTTCTTTGTGTCTTGGATCATGATTGAGCTGAGTCTACCATCAATCATATTTCCTGATTTTCCAGCAGTCTTACTTCTGGAGGTAGCTATTCGACCAGATTCTGGCCAGTTATATGTAAGTGAAAGTCAGTTTCCATTGCTCATAAAACCCTGATCATGCAGAAAATATTTACATTTTTCCCAGCATATAATACTCAGATTAAAGACAGGAGTTATTCTTAGAAATACAGAACAGCTAGCATTTTGCTGCATATATCTAATAAAAACAAAGTTTCTGAAGATACCAGTTAATCAAGACTTTATATAATTGAGTTTTGAGCACTTATTAATTCATAGATTAAGAATTATTGCAAAGAAAAATATATTTTTTGAATTAAAATATTAAGAATCCCAGCACAAAATTATGTAGAACAAGAATTAGGAGAAAAGCTAAAGAGAATCTGTAAAAACTAGAAAAATAAGAATATAGAGCAGGCATAGAGATTCAATTCTCTTTACAACACTAGTTAAATATTTTAATTACTGCTATAGAATGAAGAAACTAAATATACTGCATTCACAAATATATTGCATAGTATATTACATTATAGTTTATACATACATGTACATGTTTAAAATATAAAATAATTGTCATATATCAGTAACCTGTACAACTTGAATAAATTCATTAATGGCATTACAGATAACCCCAAGTCATGATTAAACTGGAATAAAATATTAATTATTGGGATAGGTAATTGTGATATGGTCGGTTCTCACTGAACACAGATAGGAAGGGTCCCCATGCACTGGACTGCTTATGTGTAGATGTGTATGAGTACATGCGTGTGCACATGCGCATGTTGGGGGATGTACGACACAGTGTCAGTAGCAGAGGGGCCGGTCAATATATGGTACAAGTAGAAACCATATTTGCAGGTCAAATACAGTGTATGCCAGGTAGACCTTACACATAGAGAGGTGTCTGTACTTTAGGAGAGGAATCTCTGTTGTTTAAGCCACCCAGTTTATAGGATTTTGTTATGGCAGCTTGAGCAGCCTATAAGACAGCCTAAGACAGATAACATGTGTGTGTATATATATATATATATAGTCTCTCCTGAAGCCAAATGCTTACATCTCAGAGTAAATTCCATTCCCCTTCCCCCAAGAGAAGATTTGTTTACATTCCAAGCACTCTCTCCCTTTCTCAGAAGGAGAAGAGGGGATGACATATTAGCTCCTATATAAGCTCTGAGACTCATAATTTTGGGATTCCTCTCCTGTATATGCAAGGTCCATATAGCATGTACTATGTTATGTGCCAAGAGGGAAAGGAACATGGGGAACTAGCCCTAAAGTATTCTATAAGTAAATAGTTGGTTTGTCTCTGATCCAGAAATCTCGTATTTACTGTCAGGAAAACATAAATTAGTATGGATAGTATATAATAAAGTATCTGGTTAGCCTTTGTCGCAGGCTCCTGGGAGGTAACCTCTATACCCTTGTAATTTCCTGGGTAACAGGAGTGTTTTTGTTCCTATGCAAAGTGAGCTGCTCAAAAAACAAGAGGCTGTTTAATTAATTAAAAATGAAAGCATAGTCTTGTGGACAAGCTAAAGTAATAGGGACTATATTTAGGCTCCCATCTGAAGCAATAACAATAATAGCAAAACAGACGAAATAAGTGAAAAAAATAATTTTCAAGATACTAGGCATCAGATAATGAAGAACAATGATCCCTAAGAGATGCAAAACAAATAAGGAAATCTCTAAAATGTTTCCATATTTCTGTCTTGAAAAAATTTCTGAGTCAGTGTTTAGGAAATGGGAGCAATGGTGGGTCAGTGGACTCCCTGATTTGAGAATGTGGAGCTGAGAGTCTAGGTAGGGGCAGAATGAAGGGATTACCAAGGGCACAGGGAAACTTCTGGAATGACACGTATGCTCATTTTCTCGATTGTGGGGATAGATTCATGGGCATATACATCTGTCAAGACATTCAATTTTATACTTACTTTGTGTACAATATATTGAATATAAAATAAACACCTTAATAAAAATGTTAACAAAAATGAAAGGATATTCCCTTTTGGTGATTGAGATGACCTTAAAAATGAACTCTCCTATTATTGAAGCATTGAAAAAGTATAATTACTAGTTGCGTTGTCATTTGATATACATGACACAATAAAACCGGGTCGTTTTTGGATCCTACTTTACTTCAAAAGCCGTATAAACTACTCCAACCCACACATAACATGTGCTTTCTGTGTGCTCCTAGCTAGACTACATGCAATTTCTACTCTAATAAAACATCATGAACATAAAATATGGGATGCCATTTGATAAAATGAACCTACATATTGCTATTGATTATGATTCAGTTGTCATTTGTTTTATATAACTAATTATAATTTTTGTTATAGTTTTATACATTTAAGTCTTCTTCATTTCATAACCAATTTGACATATTTAACTATTGTTATATTTCCTCATTATTATATATTACTTTATGAACAGCTCTTTTCATCCTGTTTAACTTTTAGCAATTAACTGTAGCAACTCATTTATTACTGTGGGTCACTTTGCTCCTTGGTACTAAAAGAAGAATTCTGCTGAACTATAGAAATCTGTTAATTAAATTGCTATAATGAAATATTCCTTTTGGAATCTGGACATTTTACTGTGGCCAAGCCCTGCATCTGCCTCTGTTGTGGTCCAAGGCAGGCACAGCCCAAGACCTAAGTGACTGCAGAGAAATTTTGATGCACTTAAGTTAAAAAATTCTGTGTTAAATGTATAATGTAACTCATAAGAGGGGTTTTTTTTGTTTTGTTTTTAGTTTCAAATAAAAGTATTAACCAAAAGAAAGTTAATTTTGATATGACAATTACTGGAATTAAAATAGTTACCATAAGCAGGGCTACCATTCAATATCACCTTGTATGTTAGGCAAGATAGAGATTATTCTGAAGGCAACAAGGAACGTTAAAACTTTTTCAATAGGAATCACATGAACTAACTTGCATGCTAGAATGTACTTCATTACAGCATCGTAGAGTCAGTGTTTGCCAGGATAGGGTAAGAAAGGAGAGGATCACAATCACAGTAATAAGGGAGTCCTAGGAGATATATTGGAGAAAGTTGACAAGTGAGAAATTGTCTTGGCAGGAGTGTCTTTGGGATGAACACACATACACATGCTCATGTATGTTTGTATATATACCTATATAAATTTTTACGGATCTCTTATATGCTCTGCAAATGATTTAATAATGTTATATCCAAATCCCATCATGATTTCAAACCTTCAGTAAAATATGCTACCCACAAATCTATTAAGTTGATGAGCTATGGGGATTAAAAGACACCACGTTGGGGCATCTGGGTGGCTCAGTCGGTTAAGCGTCTGCCTTCGGCTCAGATCATGATCCCACGGTCCTGGGATTGAGCCCTGCATTGAACTCCCTGCTTGGTGGGGAGCCTGCTTCTCCCTCTCCCTCTACCTGCTGCTCCCCCTGCTTGTGCTCTCTCTCTGTCAAATAAATAAATAAAATCTTTTTTTTTTTTAAGACAACACATTTGCATTGATAAGGTAGAGAGAAGAAAACATGCAGAGTAGTTGAGAGAAAAAATAATTCCTCAGATTCAAAAAGAATATGGAATTGCAGTGAGATTTGTCCAATAGATCCTTTTTGAAAATTTACAGAAATCTTGGTAGACACTTGGAATTACCATCAAATGTGAAAATAGTTCTCCCCATCTTTTTTTGTGTAAATATAAGGGAAAATGTGATCTCAAATGTTGAGGAACATAAACACAAGAAAAGTTGGGCTATACAATTTTTTTAAGGATTAATAAATTAATTTAAAATTAGGGCTGTATTGAATACAGTTTTAAGGTTTTAATAAAGTCTATGAAAACAATAGGTAAAAACTCTGTCACTATCAATATTTGAATATGCAATATAGTAATTGGTAATCAGAAGGTATTCCAGTTATGGTTCTTAAATTTGCTCAGCTTTGACTCAGGAAAAATAATTTTGGAATCTTTGAGTCTTATTTTATGTTTCTATAATAATCAGTTTTTGAAAATTCGTTACATAAGGAAAGGTACATTCTTTGTTCTGCTTTCTCCTACCAATTGCCTAATTTGTCTCCAGAACTCTCCTTGGTTTGCATGTAGTCAATGTTGGAAAAAAATAAATGACCCTGCTCTTATGATTTAAAATAGTCTTAATAGGAACTCAGCTGAAATAATAATAATGACTATTTTTGAGAACCTATCAAAAGCTGACATTAATAAATTTTAGCTTGCTTAATTGTTGGATATACACTTAGAGATTACCCTTTCTTATTTTCATTTTATACAGAAGTTACTTAGAGCATCTGCCATAGAAAGCAGTTAGAAGGACATGTTTCATTCATATGTTACAGGAAGAAAATAAGCTTACCAAAAGAGTCACTTGGTACTGTGTTGACTCTGTTAAGGCCAGAGGAACTTCTGTTCCCAGGAGCTCTTGATTGCCTTCTCGGTGTTTGTCAGCATTTTCATTCTAAGGGAACAGCTTGAAATAGTGTGACAGCAACTCTTAGGGGAATTGTATGCACACTTTGCCAAACTCTAAAATGTAATGCCATTTAACTTCTTAGGTGTCCTGGGACTGTTCTCAACTGTTTGTCTGTGTATCTGCTTGCCTCAGTCAATACTCTGTTAGGTGCAGCAGTTTTGTAGCACTGAACCATGAAATGGTATTACTAGTTTTTCCATCCTGTTGCTTCCTTAAAAGGCAAGGAGTCCCAGTACATAATGTTAATAGAAAACTATAGGAAATAAGTCTATTTAATGATTATGAATAAAGTCAATCTTGTCTGATATTAAATTTAATGAAAAACAATTCTCACCATCACTAGTATATCATCTGGGTTTTCTTACTGGTTTAGTTGAATTTTCTTAAGGAGCCACTGACAGCATTGCATGCATTGCTGACTTTTTACATTCCTCCAAATGGCTTACAATTCAAGTTTTGATATGCACAGGCTGCTTAGAGCAGCTCTCAGAAGGCAGGTGAATTATTACTAAGCTCAGCTTCGTGAGAGATTCACAAAAAAATCTGCCCTTGCCATTATGAGAAATGCATCATTGGGTTTTATATGGTTCAGAGAGTTATGAAGGCTTCTAACATTTTGATTGCAAGGTAATATCCCAAGCATAGTAAATATTCCAAATTAAAAATAGTAGCAATGTCGTACTCAATGGGCAAAATTATTGCCCATGAAAGACAAGGCTAATGGTATTTCTTTAATTATTAATTTATTGCCACTCTTCTTCCCAAAACTTTCTGAGCGAGTTTATCATAAAAGATATGTGAAGTAGTACTGATGAGATAGAAATAAAATACAATGGCAAACAGGATATGTGAGTATTTTATTCCAAAATCTTTTGGATTAATGATAGCTGTAGTTTGACATTACATTTATCTTTGCTGAACTACTTGGCAGTCCAGGATGGATGGACGGATGGACAAAGTTTTAATATTTTCATTTCACTTGTAGCAGCTAACATTATTTGAGTATTTAATATTGCCTGGATATTGTGAGAAATTATTACACTCTCATTTAATTCTCTCAACAAATGTGAGATGTGTGATATCATTATCCTTTTTGTATAGACAAGGAAATAGAGATTTATAAAAGTTTATGTAACTTATTCTAAGATCATCAGTCTCTAAAGGTCAAAAGCAGATTACAAATTCAGAACATTTTGTTGTCATGATGTTTGCATTTATATCCATTGGAGAGTGCATTATATGAGGATTTTACATAAGAGCATTGAACTACATAACAGATAAGTTTTACAATAATTCTATTTCTATTGTTGTCTTTATTTCAGTAAGGAAGATTCGTGTAAGCTATTGGTATACAATGTCGCAAATCTGTTTTGCCTATCTCATCTTGCAACAAACAATACTAAATAAATCAAAGTTTGTATGTGACTCCTAGGCTCAGTTTTGACATCTTTTAAAAAGGTATGTTAATATTGAATTGTGAAAGTTTGTTTTTAGATTTGAGGGAGACAATCTATGCAGTTCTCCTACTATATCGACCTATCTATGGTAAGATTCAATAAATATTTGTTTTTCACATGCCCTCCTTAATTAAATGAGAAAAAAAGAAATCCGTATATGAAAATTATATCCATAATCCATCCATGTCATAGACTTTATAAATAGCCATAACTTATTGGTTTATTGAACTTACAGTTAGAGTTGAATTTGTTCATGATTAATTTCTGTTAAGCTGATGTTTTGATGGATTGCACAATGTCAATTTGTGAAACTGGGAACTATGTTCCTGGTATCAACTTTGCCTTATGGTTCCAAGTTAGGTTGGCCAAAAAAGAAACTTCCACAGAATTTTGAAGGCAGAAATGAAACAGAAGCATTACACTTGGAAGGTCACTGCTGTTAGATACAAGATCGGCAATCACAGAAATGCTCATTGGGCTCCATTTGAACTCATGCTTCCTGACTTTATATTTAACTAATCTTCCCATCTTCAGAAATGGCAGGCCCAGGTGTACCACCAAGTGCTTGGCTAGAGACCAACAGAGGCAGCACCTTCACAGAAGGAACAGCTTCCCACAGACTTAAATACAAACTCTTCTGTTGTGATTTTATTTAATCCATTGATGCACTTTTCTTCTTCTAATGTCCTTGTTCTCTCAAGCCAGGGATTTAGATGGACAGATTAAGGTCTCTTTCTATAATCCTCGAATTTTCTATTCCAGACCCTCATTTCCCTAATCAACTCCCATTGTGTATAAGATCTAATTCTCTTATAACTCCATTATTCCCGCAATATTTATGGTGATTCTCCTTTGAGTGAACCCTAATACAAATGTCCAAAAAATTATAAATTCAGCAGTATATATTTTTTTCAATCTCATCATTTTTTTCTTTTACTGTTTTACAAAATGCTGGTTTTGATTCATATTATTAGTGATATTACTCAGTATATTTTTACTTTTTTCTTACTGATTCTTCTTAGTTCCACTGAGTTACTTACTTAGACCTAAACCTGAGGCTTCTTGTCAAGAAGAGGGGATACACGAACTCACACACTCAAATTCTTAAAGTCCTTCTGCCTCTAGTTTGACATTTATAAGTCTACAGTGGAGTTCGTAGGTTTGAAAATTATTATTTTCAAGTAATAGATCATTATTGCAGATAATGCAGCAATATACAGGGTGGTTTGTGTGAATTACAGTACTCAGTTCTTTCAGTAACCTTTCATATTAAGTCAAGAAGCTAAAAACATAGTAATTATCAAGTTTACTTAGAATGGTAAGCAGAATTCTAATATAACTCCCAAAGATCCACAACATTAAATAATGTCCTCCCTTTTAGTGAAGGTGAGACCTTTGAATATGAGAAAATATTGCTTTTGGATTATGTTATGCTATATGGTAAAATGTAATATTGCAGATGGAATTAAGATCCATAATCTGTTTCGATAATGAAATATAATATTATCTGGTGGCCCTGACCTAATCAGGTGAGTTCTCAATTCAAGGTCTAAAGGTCAGAGATTCTTTTCTTGAAGAAGCAGCCTCCATAAATTCTGTAGCTGCAAGAAAATTGATCCTTCTTACTACCACATGAGCTTGGAAGTGGACCTCTAGTCTCAGATGAAACCTCAGCTTTGGCTGACACCTTAATTTCAGCTTAATGAGACCTTAAGCAGAGAATTAGGTTTGTGGTAATTTGTTATACAAACATATCAAAACCTAATGCAATCAGTGTTATGAAGCTTACTGCCAAATCTAGGATTTCCATCCAGTCTACCCTAATTTCAAAAAAGAGTTGCCATAAAACACATTGGATCCTCCACTTTGCCACTTACTAGAGAGACAGGGAGAGACCAACAGAGAAAGAAGAAAGAACATAGGCAGGCAGGAAGACAGTATGTATCATGTAAACTTTTTCTAGATAGATGATAAAAAGCAGCACTAATCATGAAAAATCCCATACATCAGAACTGTACTGATAAATTATTTTTTATATGACTAGTAAATAAGAAAATCAATAAAAACTGTGTTCTCGGGGAAAAATTATTAATAATTTCAAGGAAAAAGATAAAATGATGCTCTATTTAACTAGGGAATCCATTTACTCCTTCCATACCTGGTCTTTAGGTTTGATGGTATTATGTGTTGGGACAACCACAGAATATAATGATATCCTTGGTCTGTAGGGTCTAGAGTTACTGATGAGCACATTACTATTAAAGTATTACAGAACACAATTTCCTTCATTGTGATTGTAAATATAATGTGAGTGGCTTGAGAAGACATGATGAGTATTCAATAGCTGAAAGATAGGCTTCAGGAAACGGGTTATTTCCATATCTCTGTGTAACTGTTTATTAACAGCATAAATTCCTATTTCCTCTCTTTTGACCCTCAGCTTCCTAATCTGTTCATCTAACTATAGACAATATATGACAAGGTGATGCAAATGTGACAGGAGGGAAGGAAGGAAGGAAGGAAGGAAGGAAGAAAGAAAGAAAGAAAGAGAAAGAAAGAAAAGAAAGAAAGAAGAAAGAAAGAAAGAAAGAAAGAAAGAAAGAAAGAAAGAAAGAAAGAAAGAAAGAAAGAAAAAGAAAGGAAGGAAGGAAGGAGAAGGGATGGGTAAGGGAAGAGGAAGGGGAGGGGAAAGGATAAAGAATTCCAGGTGAAAAGTGTGCTCTGTATTATTATTTTTATCACTAATACTTTATCTGAGGAAGTGGGAATTAGTTGGAAAATGCAGTATATTAAGAGATCAACCCAAAGGATAGGCAAAAATTATGTTTGAAATATATTTATGTCCTAAAATACAAAGCTAATTAAAGTAAATATGATTGTCCACAAAGGTAAAAAAATGAATGTGGTTTTATATGAAAATGTTTTAATAAGCCATTAAACTATGCTTAACCTTGAAATATCAAAGTCTGCTTATCTCCAGTTTCAAATAAACAAAAACTTCTATGAAGTAGCTAGGACAAGACACAGTATGGTCGGTATTTGTATTCATATGAAGTCAAAATTTCCTCAAAAAGAAGACCGGGATTTCTCAAATATGCTTGATGATGGAGTAGTGTGGGATTTTAAAACTGAATTAATCATTTTGGTGTGGTACTATTTTAGCTGATCAATGAAAAGGCAAGGCACAGCTAGAATGATTCAGCATGCTTTCCTTCAAACTTGACCCTCTAGGGGCACCTGGTTGGCTCAGTTGATTAAGCGCCCAACTCTTGATTTCAGCTCAGGTCATGATCGCAGGGTCATGGGATTGAGCCCCACATCAGGCTCCATGCTGGTCATGAAGCCTATTTAAGATTCTCTCTCTCTCTTTCCCTCTGCCCCTCCTACCCCTCTCTCCCTCTCTAGAAGAAAAACAACAACACACACACACAAAAACAAACAAGACCTTGACCCTCTTTCCCAAACTCCACCAGCTCCACCAGTGCTCCCCTCCCATCCCTGAGAGGCTACAGACACTGAAGCCCACCCTGCCCTCCTGTAGTAACAGTATATGGGTAAGCAAGGAAACCAGTGGCATTTATCTTTGTAGGATAAACCATTTGCAGATGCTGAATGAGTTTTGACTACTACTTTAGGGAGAGGATAGAATTCCAGCAAGAGAAGAGATTAGTGTGAAAGCTCATAGGAATTTACAAAAATAATTGAAAAAAAAAATGAATATGGTGGGTTCTTTTATGATACTCTGTGAAGGCCTAAGGGACTTGAAAGATGGTAAGATGATAGTGGCTTGGGCTAGAGCATGAGAAAGAAGGGCACCGATCTGAGAAAAAATCAATAGCATCATCATTTTAGGGGAGCCAAAAGATGGTGGCCTATTCCTGAGAACTGAGCTTAGGCATCCCGAGACAACTGGACACCAGGATCTGAATGGCGTGCTGTTAAAGCAGTAAAGTGTGGACAACAGATGGCTGTGAGGTGTGGAGTTAAGGGTTTTGCACAAATCATTAGCTCTTTGGGATGAGCATGTCTAGGTGGAAAACAGACAAATTTATTTTTTCAGGCCTGGGCCAAAAAAGGAACTGCAAAGTATACACTGAAGAAGGAGAGAAAGGGAGGAGAGCTAGTATTATAATGGGTCTGTGTGGTTGGGTGCGTTGTATTAAAACTGCCAGTGAATTCAGAACCCTAACCACCTTTCTAGAATGTTGTTCCCTAGAAGCCCAGGACAAAAGAAAAAGTATATGATCAAAGGATGTGTGGCTGGGGCTGGTGTGTGAAGTAGAGATATTTTGGTCAAAATTAATAAATGCCAGGCTGAGTAATATTCTTTAAAGAGCTGCTATTTAAAAATACATGTTCTTGGGGGCACTTGGGTGGCTCAGTCGGTTAAATGTCTGCCTTCGTCTCAGGTCCTGGATCCCAGGGTCCTGGGATCGAGCCCCACATGGGGTTCCCTGCTCAGTGGGAGCCTGTTTCTCCCTGTCCTGCTCCCCCTGCTTATTCTGTCTCTCTCTGTCAAATAAATAAATAAAATCTTTAAAAAAAATGAATCGTTGAACACTACATCAAAAATTAATCATGTGCTATATGTTGGCTAACTGACCATAATAATAAAAAAAAGAATTGGCTTCTAAAAAAAATACATGTTCTTAAAAAAAAAAAAAAAATACATGTTCTTGAACAAAAATTCTAGAAATATGGCTAGGGAATCTTCATTTTCAATAAATATTCAGATAATATTTAGACAATGAAGTGTTGAAGCCAGGAATTAGGGATGTTAGTTTTAGTTAATATACAATAAGGAGACACTCTTTTGACCAAGGGAATTATGTTTGGTTAGACCTGTTTTCTGAAGAATAATCCATTGGCCACGTTTTGGAAATTCTGGGGAGGAAGCTGCATCTCAGGAAGAATGATACCAGCATAAAACAAAGGGGTTAATATGGAATTGATGAAACAGCAGCACAAGTTACATTTCAGACCTTGTTTATATATGGCTTGATATTTGATTAAAAGACAAATAGAAGACAAATATGAATAAACACTACAGAATAATGTTTAACAGTAAGGGCATTGGAGTGATAAAGACTTGTGTTTGTTTCCTGACTCCAGCACTTGATAACTTTGGATTCTTAAATAAGTTACACACTTCTCTCTGTCTTAACTTCCTCATCAGTAAAATATTAATAATGGTTCCTAATCCTGGGTTTATTGTGACTTTTAAAAGAAATAAATCTCATGGAGTATTTAGTGAACATATTTCATGGATGTTACAAATTACTGCATCTAGTTATATTGTAAAAGATTTAATAGTTATATTTTTCAGGTAATACGATTCATCACAACAATCTAATGTTCATCATTGTGTAATAAAGACCATCAGTGTAATGTGTAATAAAGACCATTGGATATGAAAGATTAATATGTTGTTCTGGGAATTCCAAGGATAGTACATTCTTCAGTTAAATCAGTGTAACTGAGGATAACATCTTTAAGCTGCTTCTACTGTGATATCAACATTATAGGGCACATTCAGTCTTCAAATATCCACTCTACAGTTACAGAAGCATTCTGGCAACCAGAGTAGTCAATAGTCCAGGAGTCTGTCAGCTGATTTTAATGAAAATAGTCAATTATACATGCAAGATGTGAAAATGCAGATGCATTCAAACATGAACCTTGGAAAATACACACTGGCAAGAAATAGTCCTTGGAAATGAATTTTCCGTCAGTGAGTTGTTATATTAAGAAAATTATTTCTTGTAACGACTGTGATTATTACATTTATCAAAAGCCCTTTTGGATTAATTTGTGTCTATAGGTTAGGAACAAATAATCATATTGGACAAGTAAACGTGAAGTGCGTTCACATATTGTCTTCTTCTGAGAATATGATGTCTTCAGAATAATTTACATAAAACAATCTACTTCTCCAGAGAGAGAGCCCTGGCTTGTTGGTGGATATTCTGTGTTCTATGAATGACAAACTACCATCTATCAATATGGCAGATGCTCCTCTCAACTTCTCTATATACTAGGTAACTTGGTAAATGCTACCAGATATATTCTAAATATAATTCTAGACCTTTTATTCACATTAAATGTTTTTGTCTGAAACCCCTCCATATTCAGCGTTTTAATTTGGAACTGTGGTTGAAAGTATTAGCTTCAGAATTACAATGTCCTGGTTTCAAATCCTAGTTCTGTCAAGTAACCAACTATTTGATCTTGAGCAAATACCTATTTTTCTTAGCTTCAGTTCCTTAATCTGAAAAATTAAGTTAATATTTCTTTATTATAAGAATATTTTGATAATGTATGTAATATTTAAGCGCAGCTCTGAGAACTAGTAGCTTAAGTGATAACTTCGTATGGTTTTGAAGAAGACTCTTTCTCAATACACTTTACTAGTAAATTGTTATAATAAATAATTCCAATGACCACCAAGAAAATGGTGCCCCCTAGGGTTATGTAGTATACAATGTATACAATACTCAGCCACCCCCCAAAGGGCTGATACAGAGTAGGTGCTCAGTACATGATTGTGATAATTTCCTATTTACAAAGCCTTACAAATTGGGAGGAATTTCAACCAGTCTGTGAATGATAGGTGAGTTTAAGGATTACTGGGTGGTAGTCCATATCTTTTATGCTGAACCATGCCCTAAATAATTTTGGCTTTTTTTCTATCCAACATTACTCAGACAAAATTAGTTCAATAGTACAAACAAAATACTACAGTCTACCCTTTTTATTTAGCATCCAGGAAATGAGGTGCTAAATTGTAATCATGAGTATCCCCTGGAAGAAGGTCTACAGACATACCTCATTTTATTGTACTTTGTTTTATTGCACTTCACAGATACTGCATTTTTTATAAAGTGAAGTTTGACGGCAACCCTGCATCGAGGAGGTCTATCAGGGTCATTTTTCCAATAGCATTTGCCAGCATCATTGGCACCCTGATCTCTGTGTCACATTTTGGTACTTCTCACAAGATTTCGAACTTTTTCATTATTATTATATTTGTTACGGTAATCTGTGATCAGTGATTTTTGATGTTAGTATTGTAATTGTTTTGGGACACCATGAACTGAGCTCATGTAAAATGGGAAACTTAATGGATAAATGTGTGTGTTCTGTTCGCACCATTGACCAGCTGTTCCCCTCTCTCTTCCTCTCCTTGGGACTTCCTATTCCCTGAGACACAACAATATTAATTGAAATTAGGCCAATTAATAAGCCCGGATGACAGCACATCTGCTTACAAAATGAGTTTCTGAGTATTTTAAGCCCACTGCTGAGACCTACTGTTCAGAAAAAAAGATTTCTTTCAAAGTATTTCTGTTCATTGATAATGCACCTGGTTACCCAAGAACTCTGATGGAGATGTCCAGTGAGATTAATATTACTTTCGTGCCTGCTAACGCAACATTCATTCTACAGCCCACAGATCAAGGAGTAATTTCACCTTTCAAGTCTTATTATTTAAGAAATACATTTCATAAGGCTGTAGCTGCCAGAGATAGTGATTTCTCTGATGGATCTGGGCAAAATAAATTAAAAACCTTCTGGAAAGGATTCACCATTTTAGATGCCATTAAGAACTTTCAGGATTCATGGGACGAGGTCAAAATATCAACACTAACAGAGGAGTTTGGAAGTTAAGCCCAACCCTTATGGACAACTTTGAGAAATTCAATACTTCTTTGGAGGAAGTTACTTCTGATGTGGTGGAAATAGCAAAAGAACTAGAATTAGAAGTGGAGGCTGAAGATGTGAGGATTGCTGCAATCTCATGATAAAACCTGAATGGATGAGGAGTTGCTTCTTACAGATGTGCAAAGAGAGTGGTTTCTTTGGATGGAATCTACTCCTGGTGAAGATGCCGTGAAAATTGTTGCAATGACAACAAAGGATTTAGAATGTGACATAAACATAACTGATAAAGCAGTGGTAGGGTTTGAGAGGGTTCACTCCAATTTTGAAAGAAATTCTATGGTGGGTAAAATGCTATTAAACAACATCACATTCTACAGGGAAATCATTCATTAAAGGAAGAGTTGATCAATGTGGTAAGTTTCACTGTTTTCTTATTTTAAGAAATTGCTACAACCATCCAGACCTTCAGCAACCACCACCCTGATCAGTCAGCAGCCATCAACATCAAGGCAAGACCCTCCACCTGCAAAAAGTTTACAACTTGCTGAATATATTAATTAGTTCAGATCATGGTTAGCATTTTTTAGCAATGAAGTATTTTTAAATTAAGATGTTTATATTGTTTGTTAGACATAATACTATTGCACACTTAATAGACGACACTACTTTGTAAACGTAACTTTTATATGAACTGGGAAATCAGAAATTTCATTTGACAGCATTATTGCAATATTTGCTTTATTGGGGTGGTCTGAAACAGAACTTGCATTATCTCTGAAGTATGCCTCTATCTGCTTAGCTGTTTCTCCTGACTCTTGAGCTCAATTTCAATTTCAAGCATTTCTGTGGACCTTTATCCCTGATTGCCCTGTCTTGCATTTTGTTATATTTGTAAACTGCTCCAAATTATTTTGATTTGGAGAAAACAAGGTATACATTCTAAACATACATATAATTGTAATTACATATTATATTTGAAAAAGAAAATGAGTTTAGCTTCCTATTTTCCAGAATTGCTGAGCAGAGGCACATTTTATGAATTGTGAGACTGTGTGAAAGCTAATGAGGTAGTGAGACCCAGTAAACTTTATTGAATCCTCTTTCCAGTTTGGTTGCCCTTATTTTCTAAAACTGAGAAAGCAGAACTGCTTTCCACTAAATGTTACAAAATGGTTGACTGTCTGCTTGATATTATATCTCTGCTTTGAAGTTGCACTAACTAAAGGCACACTTTACAAATTCAAAAACAGAGTTGGAAATGTTATTCCTTTTTTGGCACTTTCTGTTTAATTTATTCTAATGCATATTTTAGAAAATAATTTTAAATATTATTTTTCCTTACATAACATTAGAAAAAGTTATTCATCTTTATCAAAGTAAGTCCCATATTTTATTAATATTGAATATTACAAATTAAATACTTCCTAATGATAAATATTTTTGCATTGATGAAATACATGTTATTAAGATACAGGGATTAATTAGAAATATTGCACTTTGATATTATTAAGAATATAAAAATCTAGTGAGGGACGCCTGGGTGGCTCAGTCGGTTAAGCGTCTGCCTTCAGCTCAGGTCGTGATCCCAGGGTCCTGGAATTGAGTCCGCATCAGCCTCCTTGCTCAGCGGGAGCCTGCTTCTCCCTCTGGCCTGCCGCTCCCCCTGCTTGTGCTCTCTCTCTCTCTGACAAATAAATAAAATCTTAGAAAAATAAATCTAGTGAGTTTATTTTATTTTAAAACATTTTATTTATTTATTTGACAGAGAGATAGCGAGAGCAGGAACACAAGCAGGCTTCCTGCCAAGCAGGGAACCCGATGCGGCTCGATCCCAGGACCCTGGGATCATGACCTGAGCTGAAGGCAGACGCTTAACAACTGAGCCACCCAGACGCCCCAAATCTAGTGAGTTTAGCAGCAAGTCCTCCTAAGTGGAGCTTTTAACCTAGGATTCAGTTTTGGTTCTGTGTCCCACCACTGTGCAGAGCTATGCAGTCCAGTTTGATAGAGACTAACTACATGTGACTATTTAAACGTAAATGAACTAAAATTAATTAAATTAAAATTTTAATATCTGTCACATAACTAATATGGTTTTCGAGGCTATCTGCCCTATCTACCCAAAATAAACCACAGTGGTAAAGTTCAAATTGGCTTTTGTCAGTTTATAACAAACAAAAATAATAGACTGCATCTATACAAGGCTTACTGTGAGTTAGAAACTGCTCTGAGCACTTTCTTTTCATTATCACACTTAATCTTTACAACACAGTTATGAAGCAAATCATGTTTTTCTCCATTTTTTTTGATGGGGAAGGTGAGATAAAAAATATGCATATATGTATGCACACATACACACAATTATAATAATCATATAAATATAACTTTATTTTATGATTTCATATAACCTTATAAAAACTTCTCCCTCATGGTTCTCTTCACTCTTTATAGTAATTACAATTCAATAGATATGTAATACCAGTTATATTAATGTATGATTTCAATGCCATTATACAATTCAACTTTTCATAAGCTTTTTCTTTTTAAAAATAAATGATACACAAGTGAGCATTTCTGTGCTTTAGACTTTCCCCTTCTGTTGAGCTGTAATTGTTGAACAAATGCCCTGGGGACAAAATATGAAGTAATTAGAACTATGGCTACATATTACCTTGTTTTTTTAAAAAAAGTTTTTACCACTTTATAATGCAAAAAGTAGTATAGTTATGCCCCAGTTTTACTGCATCTTGCTAGCAATGGGTACTATCATTATAGTTTTTACAATTTGTTAGTGTAAAAATAATGTCTCTATACATTTCTTTGACATGTACATTTATACACATCATTACTCTCAAAGATGACATTTTAACTGCATTTATTATCTGCCTTTCTTATGTTAGCTGGTAATTTTGCATTCATTTAACTTTTCAGATTTTAGCACCAAATGTGGATTACATGTAACCTTATCTTGCATTTGGTAATTATGAACTGCTTGTCAGAGTTCTTTTTTTTAAAGGATTCACTTGATATTTACACATGCAGGATTGTTATATTTATTCAAGTGAATGACACATCATGACAGGATGCCAGATATTTGAAAGATCTCTAGGAATAGTGTACAAAATTCCTAGGGCATGTTGAGTTTTTCTGTGATTCCAAAAGCTCTTCTGATAAAGTTGCCTTACTAACTAGGCTTAACATGTTTAAAAGGCAGAATAAAACTGAGAGAGTAAAGTTTAAAAACTACCATTTAAAAGGTAGTCAAAGAAAAAAATAGGATACATTTCTCCTGAATACCCATTTTTAAAAGACAATAATTCTGCGTACATAACATAAATAACGTGGATAGTTGCTTTACAATGTAATAGATTGCAATGTTTGCAGGAAAACATAAATCAAGAGACTAGCAAAATAAGGGTGAGACATGAAAAGAAAGTGAGAAAGGGATTTTGGCATAAGAAGTTAAAGAAATTATAGACCTTCCACTTAAATTATCCCTTATCCCATCAATAGTAATTCCTGGAAAGATAACATACCTGATAAATAATATAACATCTGAGTAACAAACTTCTGCAGACTATCCAGCCCAGAATATAATTTTCGTTTATCATAAGTAAATATGCCTCCCTCTCACTTGCAGTATAAAGCAAAAGGTAATCTCTGAAAGAATACTCTGAACAAGTGGGAAATGTTCCCTGAAGTTTATTTCCTCTTCTGGCTGAGAAAACACCTCCTGCAACAGCTTGATTCTTACATTGAGGCTAACACTCCTGAGAAATGTGGAATAGATCTACCCCGGCTCATTTTGCTATCTGTGTCTAAGTACCTTTCTTCCATTCCTAAATTTGTTGAATCGTCACCTATAATAAATTCTTGCAGAACTGGGGAAGACAGGTCCTCCTATGTATGAGTAAACATATGTTCTGAAATTTTGGGATTGATTTTTGAGGCAGAACATAGGCTGGTGGGATGGGATCCCAATTGTCCTGCTATACACTCCAGATTTTCAGGGAATCAAAGTCAGACAGACACAAGTTTGAATACCGCCTCCACCATCTTTAGTAATATGGCTCTTAATGTGTTGGTTTCTCCCCCACCTCCATAAAGAGAGAGAGAGAGAGAAAATACCTCATGAGATGTTAGCAGGACTAAAATCCATTTAGAGTGGAAATCTTGTAAAGAATCCAGCCCTTGTCAGAAAAAGACACCATCAAAGGCAGTTTAGTCTTACATTTAATTAATTTATTTTTTTGAAGATTTTATTTATTTATTTGACAGAGACAGGGAGAGAGGGAACACAAGCAGGGGGAGCTGGAGAGGGAAATGACCTGAGCCAAAGGCAGATGGTTAACGACTGAGCCACCCAGATGCCCCTTACATTTAATTTATATTTAAAAGATGATGGTGGTGGCAGTGGTGGCAGGAGGGCTGGTGAATATTCCCAGGGCAGTTCTCTGTGGCTGAAAAGTCTAATATTATTGAATATCCTTTTTCAGTGTAAGGACAAGGAGTCATGGGGATCTGTTGCTTCTTGTATTAGACAAAGAAATTGGGGACCGGGGGAGAAGAGACTTACTAGGCTTACTCACATGAGTGGGAGGTCTCATTCCCCAGATGTGCATTTATGTATTTATCATTAGTTTCTCCGTATTTCTGGGGTAATTGCATAACCCTTTAATGCACTTACATTATGTAGATACCACTTATTTGGGGGAATAGCTGTTTAATCCATGGAAGTGTTTTTGGATCAATGTACCAATCAGCTGGAGCTAGAAAATAATCTAACAAAGTGTAGAAATCAAAGTCAAAGTAGAAGATAAATTACTCACTCCTGATTAATCCACAAATCTTAAGAAGATATTGAAAATTGTAAATTCCTCTTGCTCTCATGTTAAATTTAACAAAAGCCTTTACTCTAGGTGACATTTTTATCTTTTTGCTCCCATTTTTAAATTTTTGTATTTTTCATTTATTTTTTTTAATTTGAGTATAGTTGACACATAGTTTATATGAGTTTCAAGTGCACAACTTGGTGATTCAACATCTCTCTACACATGCTTTGCTCACCACAGGTGTAGCTAACATCTGTTACCATGCAATGCGCTTACAATATCATGGACTATATTTCCTATGCTGTGCCTTTTATTCCCGTGACTTTTTCATTCCATAATTGGAAGCCTGTATCTCCCACTTCCCTTTATGCATTTTGCCCATCTTCCCACTCCTCTCTCCTCTGGCAACCATCAGTTTGTTCTCTGTATTTCTAGGTCTGATTCCACTTTTTGTTTGTTTATTCATTTGTTTTGTTTTGTTTCTTAGATTCCACATATGAGTGAAATCATATGGTAGTAATTTCTCTGGCATCAGTTGTAGCAACATTTTTTAAGATATGTCTCCTAAGTCAAGGGAAACAAAAGCAAAAACAAACCTTTGGGACTACATCAAAACAAAAAGCTTTTGCACTGCAAAGGAAACCAACAAAACAAAAAGGCATCCTACTGAATGGGAGAAGATATTTGCAAATGACACATTCGATAAGGGGTTAATATCTGAAATATATAAAGTACTTATATAACTTAACACCAAAAAAAATTAAAAATGGGCAGAGTATTTGCTCCCCTTTTTTTTTTAATTATAGAAGCATCAATACCTCCCTGTTCAGTATGTGTCACTGTAAATACTATAAACCTCTAACTAAATAGTAAATCTAGCTACAAATTTTCAAATATTCTTTCATGATATTTGGGAAAGGGAAGGGTGTGGGAAGCTTTTAGTTGGACCATAATTGAGACTATGTATTTGGAAGAAAAATTTAGTTTTAAGTATCTAAAATTAAAACCTGCATATCTTTTTGCCTGACAATCCCCACTGAAAGAAATTTCTCCTTCAGATATATTCTCAAACAGTTGCCAGGATATAGGCACAAGGATTTTACTGTGGCATTCTTTGTTTCAGTAAATAATTGAAAACAACCAAGATGTCCATCAATATATAATAGATTAAATCACGTAGGATATAGTTTTACAGTTGGAGACTAGCTACTTAAAAGTGAGATGAGTCATTCTGTATTGATATAAAATATCAATTTGAAGAAAAATTGGGGTTGAAAAAAAAGAAAGGGACATTAGAGTATGCAAAGAATGATCTATTTCATACAAAAGAGAAAAACACAGATATGTGCTTGTGTGTTTTATATATATATATATATATATATATATATATATAAATATATATATATATATGTTGTGTATACACCAGAATGCTTCTGAAAGCATGAAAAACTAAATGTTAATAGGGAATGCTTTTGAGATAAAAGTACTAATATTTGATAGGAGGGTTTTCACTTTTCATAGTGTAATTTTCTGGGAGCTGGGATTATGGCTCCTTTTTGTCAATTCGTCTTGTTTTTATGCATCTAGATTGAAACACACACACACACACACACAAACATAATTATCTGTGATTGTCCTTGCTGAAACCAACTTTTGTGATTCAAATAATAAAGTATGAATTCAGTCCCACAACTTGTCTCTGAAGCCAAAGCATTTAAAAGACTTAAAATAATAATTATTGGTAAGGATGTAGAAAAATTAGACAATTCTCATTCTTTGCTATTGGGAATATAAACTGATGTGGGAGTTTTGGAAAACAATCTGGAAGTTCCTTAAATGATTAAACATAGACTTATTCTATTTAACAGCAATTCCTAGATATATACCCAAGATAAATGAAAACATTCCTAGGTATATACCCAAGACAGATGAAAACATATGCCCATGCAGAATCATGTACCTAAACGTTCATAGCAATATTATTCATAATAGCCAAAAAGAGGAAACAATCTAATTGTCTATCAACTGACAAACTGATAAATAAAATGTAATATAACCATGCAGTGGAATATTATTTGATAATAAAATACTTTTTGATAATAAAAGGACTGAAACACTGATATATGATACAACAAGAATAAACCTTTAAAACACTAAGCCAAATGAAAGAAGCCATTCACAAAAGACCACACACTGTATGATCTATTTATATGAAATGTCCAAAATAGGAAAATCCATAGAGACAGAAAGTAGATTAGTAGCTGCCCAATTATATATTGATCTCACAATTTGTCCTTTAAAGAACAATATTATTTTTAACATTTTTTTAAGATTTGGGGGGAAGTATTATCTTCCTATAGCCTATAATTTGTAGTCAATCTATTACATTTTGTTTGTGTTAGATTGAATTACCCAGAAATTTTAGAACAAAGTTGTCATGGTAATTGTATCATGTTGGCAATATAGAAATAAAGACCACACTAAAACAATTTAACAGTTCTAGGAGAAACCATTTGTCTAATGCCTTACTTCTAGCAAAAGTTATAAGAGTGAAATTTGATCACAATTTTTTTGCCAACATTCAGCCAAGTATGTTGAATTTTTATGGTATAGAAGATATTCATTCAACTCATAAAACGTAGGCAATATGACCTTTAAGAGCCTTTCTACATCTTAGAATTTATGATTCTGTCATCTCACTTTTTATTACTTAGAAAGTCTTATAAAGCTGAAACTAGGGATGGAGTGAGGGAGTGAACAACCTTCAATTTAAAAGGATGTTGAGTTCTATACTCTCTCTGTAAGATCAAAATTGTCGGGATCTGGAAGGCAGAGTATGTAGTCCTGAAATTTTGAGCCTAATGTATAAAAGATCCTTCAATCTTTTCCCATTATATTCTACTGCTCTAGCTCTATAGTAACTATCTTAGGAGAATAATCACTCTTCATGGACAAGTCCAAAATGAACTGATAAAAATAAGTGACAGATTAAATCAACCCTATTTTATTATAATAGTTTTAATATTTTATTTGAATGTCATATAAGGATAAAATCCATGCTTTTCTAGAGTTTCCTTCCTCACAACTCTGACAATATAATTAGGGGCCTTAATGATCTGATAAAGCCAATACCATCTGGGCCTGTCCCTTCAGCTGAAATCAGAGAGATGTGAACCCCAGGCCATCAGCTCATTCCCAAAGCAGTAGAGTCTGAAGTAAGGGCTATGCCTGAAAGAGATAAATAACTAGACATCAGGTTTCTAAAGGCAGTGATGGTGTCTTACACATATTTTTTTAAAGATTTTATTTATTTATTTATTTAGAAAGAGAGCGTAGGGACGAGGGGCAGAGGGAGAGGGAGAGAGAATCTCAAACAGACTCCATGCTCAGCATGGAGCCCGACATGGGGCTTGATCTCAGGACCTTGAGATCATGACCTGAGCCAAAATCAAGAGTTGGACCCTTAACCGACTGAGCCACCCAGGTGCCCCTGTCTTACACATTTTTTAGGGCCCAAGCAACTTATCTTAGGCCTGCTACATGGCTGGTACTCCATATTTAGAGCTTTAAACTAGGGGATCCCAAGGAGAATTAAGAAGCTCTGTGTCTCATGGATATGCAAAATGGAGGGGCATAGAACGGTTAGAATATGAGAAGGAACATGTGAGGAATCTTTGATTCCCAAAGTACATACGGTGAAAGAGGTAGCAGAAATAGAAAAATAATTTGAATTAGAGAACCGAAATACAAAAATATTAAGAGACAGAAACTAAAATATCTGTTGAAATGCTACTAGTTGTCTCCATGGTTGTTTCTTTCTTTTCTCTTTCATTTTGTCTTCTCTCTTTTAGTTTCTTCTATATATTTGTGCTTTATTTCTATAGTGGAGCTTGTGTTACCATGTGCTCTGTGATTGAAACTTGGCCTTCCACTCTCCTTTCATCCCTAGTATATATTCTGACCACCCCCTGCACCAAGCCAGCCACACTGACATTTTCCATCTTCCTCAACACTCCATGGACTCTTCAAGCACAAGATGTTCTTTTTCTTACTTCTAACTTCGTCTGGACTACTATTTCCCACATTCTACATATGGCTGGATCTTCTGTGTCCTCAAGGTCAAGGACATGTGCAGACATGACAAGACTTCCTGAGCACCCCATCTAAAGAGATTACTCTATCCCCTCTGATCTCCAGCCATCATCTTCAAAGTTACTGATATTTTCTTCATGGCACCTATTAATGCTGAATATTAGTTCACTTGCTTATTATCCTTTTTTCAGTACCAGAAGGAAACTTCATGAAGCAGGGATATTCTTTAACTTGCACCTTAATATATCCCATATAGAACAATGTCTGGGACCCAGTAAGTGTTCAACAAGTAATTGCTGAATAAAAAAATGAGTAAGTTTATGTGTTTATTGTCATTTTAATATTCTGCCCAAGTGAAGTAGAGAATTGCGAATATATCAAGATGCAAACATGACAATTGAGGCAAGTGATTCTGGTGTTTCTTTAGCATCCTCTAACTTTGCTGTCTAAATTGGCCAAATTGATTTAATGATTACTCAGATAGCTATCTTTATTTTTTTAAGATTTTTTCTTTCTTTATTTTATGTTAGAGAGAGAGTGAGTGAGCACATGCAAGCAGGGGGAGGAGCAGAGGGAGAGAAGCAGACTCCCCGCTGAGCATGGAGTCCTCACCCTCAACCCCCCAATCCCGACGCAGGGCTCGATAGATCTCATGACCCCGAGGTCATGACCTAAGACAAAACCAAGAGTCAGATCCTTAACCAACTGAGGCACCCAGGTGCCCCTCAGATAACTATCTTTAAAATAAATTCTAGTCTTCCTTGATAGAGTTGTGTGGGGATGGAGAAGAAAAGAACAATATTGCTCTTACCCAGGCTGAAGTCCAGGTCCAGTTACAGAATTGGCACTTTTGATTGTTGTGCATAGGATAGAACCAGCGTAAATAACGCCGACACCCAGTGTAGAGGGCCTGGGAAACAATCCAGCAAAGACAGAGGGGGAGGTTTGGAAGGTAGAATCTGGAAATAGCTTCCAAGGGAAAGTAACAAGTAAAATAATAGCCTCCCATGCCATTAGTGAGCTAATATGCTAGTCATCTTGAATAGCTCATGCTTATCCTGTAGCAATCATTGTCTCAATCCTCACAGCAAACCTCACCATGATTACCTCCTACAGTGGATTAATTTCTATAGAACTAAGCTATGCAAGAAGTTTTCTATTAAGGTTGTTGTGAAATTGGGAATATATCCTGAGATAAAAGCCAGGATCCTTCCTCTACCTTTTTTTCTTCAGGGTTATGATAGGATATACTATGATAGGAAAATTATGCTTGCTTTCCCTCATTTGTCTGAAATATATATGAAGCAATTAACCCTAGTAAACTGTGATGGAAATCATTTAGAAACAACAGAAATCCCCTTTCTAAAACATTTTTTTTTTCCTCTAAGCACATATCAGCAGAAGATTGTGTGTTTTCTCTCCTTCGTGATCAAGCTGAATCCACTTAGTCCACTAAAGATAAGTAACCCTCTAAAGTACAGGCCACATAGAGGAAAAAGATTGATTAACAATGTAGAAGAAAACTATTATCTCTTCTAAAACTGCACCTTCCCTGTTGGGTCTTCATTTATAAATAACATCAGTCTTAGCATGGGATGGAGCTCACCATTAAAATTAAGGAATTCAATCAACAAAGACCTGTATGGATACATTGTCAAATTCATTGCAATGGCCTACAAATCTCACATGGCAATCCCCTTGCCTCTCTGGTCACACTTTCTACCACTCACCCCCTCTTTTAATCTGTTCTGACACAGTCTTCCTAGTTGCTTTTTGAATACACCCGTATGCTTTGCTTTCAGGCTTTTGTTCTGATTTTTACCCTCTGCTAAGGAATGCTCTTGCCCAGATATCCACCTGACTCACTTTTCGGCGTTCTCAAGTCTGAGCTCAAATTTAAACTTAATGAGACCCTTCACTGACTAAACATTTAAAATCACAACTGTTATGTACCTCTTAACTTGCTCTACTTTTCTCTTTCAATAATGCTTAAGTTTTAATAAATACTGTAGTTTATTTTTTATCATCTTGATTGTGTATCTGCTCCTGATAGAATATAAGCTCCATTATCTCCTTTGTTGATTGATATATCTAATCTCCTAGAATAATTCAAGGTTCATAGTAAGGTCTCCATTAATATTTGTTGAATGATGGAAGTTAGTGGATAACTTTTCTTAGGGCCAAACAAGTATTACCTAACCAAATATAAGGTTATTTTGACATCCTGAAAGTCCTTCAGACAAGGATGAAAGGGAAACAAAGAAAAATCCACAGCATTGGGTTTTAAAATCAAGATGATATCATCTCACTGAAAAAAATGGAAGTCCCTTTTGGACTAAAAAAAATGGCTATAATCTCATTGATGAAATGGGCCCTTCGTTGCAGAGACTCAAAGTGGAAATGGAAAATGTATGAGCAATTTAACCTGAGCTTTTTTGTTTGTTTCTTCTCCTACAGATTGTTTGTTCTAAGGACACTAAAGAACATAAAACACAAATTTCTTGTGTATTGATATTACAATACAAAATACAGTGTTGGAGTACCATCTTTGACTCTCCACAACACACACACACAAGTTCATTAGAAATAATGAACTAGTTAAGCAAACTGGTAATCTTATCACACAATTATATTTATGCATTTGACATATTTAAAAAGCATTAATTCAGTAGGTTATAAACATAAAATCTCTTTCTACAATTATTAATTATGGTGGCCAGATAATGGTAACATTAATATTCTAACTACCTTGGTCTGAGATAAAGGTTAATATTCTGACTACCGTAATGCCTGCCACAGTCACCCTAACACAGTGTGAATTCCAAGCTTGCTTTTCTTCCTCTGCTTCTGAGATCTGTAAACTGAATTTTATTCTCAGAATCCTTCAGATGACATGATCTGCTTCACACACTGTGAAACCTACAGCTCAAACAATCTATTTTTCCAAGGAAGGGAAATGCAATGCTTGTAGCCATCTTTTCTTTTTTTGTATGTGTGTCTATACCTGCAAGTGCTTGTATTTCCTTCCCTCCCTCCCTACCCCCTCCCTCCCTTCCTTCCTTCCTCTCTCTCTCTCTCCCTCTCCCTCTCTCTCTCTCTCATTCTTCTAGTCAAAAAGTCACTTTTAATTTACTGTGAAAGGGTGTCTCTTCATAGTACCCGGATTCCTGATCTATTTATTGCCCAATCACTTATACCCTCTCTATAACAAATACATACATGAATTCAGTTTCTGCCTTTGATGATGCTAAAAAATAGTTAAATAAATAAAGTACAAATGTAGGCAGAATTAAATAAAACCAGAAAGGTCCAGAAAGTGATAGAAGCGAAGCGATATAGGCTGTGTTTAAGCACTGTGACGATCACAGTGCCGTGATAGTCTGAGTACTTAACATCAGCTGTACACTCTCCTGTGTTCTTTACCTGAGGTTCTCTTCACAACTGTATGAAAAAGAAGTGGAGAGAATCTGCATTGTTCATGTGAGGAAACTGAGATGAGAAATGTTAATCAACTTGCCAAAATCACACAGCTAGTGAAAGAGGAAGTCAGGGCTTCAGTCCAGGTCTGTGTGCCTCTAGAACTAACGCTAGAAATCACTTTACTTCTGATGGGAACTAAAATGATCAGAAGGAGCTCTTTGTAAGGATAGCAACTGAGTAGTTCTTAAAAGTCATTAAGATTTAGGTTGGTGAAAAGGATAAGAAGGAAAAATAGCAATTCTGGCTCAGTGATAGTAAATTTGTCACCTCTGTAAAATAGCATGATCACACAGCTTTCCCTTGGTTAGTGATTTTAGGGACCAGCACAGGAAGTTATTTGAAAGTTTAACTATAAATAATTATCTCTACTTCAATATTTATTGCTGCTCCTTATGTATTGGATGAGGACAGAATGAATTCTACAGAGATTAGGTTTTTCAAGATAATCCAAATGCTAGAAAAGCCATATGGTTATTGAAAGAAAAAAAAATGGAAGGAGGTGGTTGATTCCTTTCTTTTGGTTTCATTGTCTAAAAATAAAAAAAGAAAAATCAATTCATCCTGCCTAGCCAAATATATGAGATCTCATTTCAGTGCCTGAAGGCTTCATCATGCTGTCAGACCAGCTGCATTTCTATAATGTTTATAATCACAACACACGCTAACAGGATTTTTGGTAAAGAAACAACTCGGATTAATGAAAGATGTAGCGATGTGCAAAAAATAAGAATTCCAAAAATGAGCTTATGAAGAGCTTATGAAAGATTAGACATGATAAAGTTTTGGAAGACAAAGCCTGGCATTCAAGGAGACACTGATCTGTTGGCATTGGTAGCAATGTGAAGGCAGCGGCTTAAATGGAGCACTCAGGAGGAAACGCAGCGAACACCAGCTCTGACCCCGGCCTAGTCACTAGCACAGGCTATGCACTTCTACTCTACTACAGAAAATAAGGGAATTTTGAGTTGCCTACTTCTTACTAACAAAGATGGTGATTTTATTTAGATTTGTTATCATAAATTGTGGCAAACCCTGTATGCTATTATTTATAACAGAGAAAAAAACAGTTTTCCTTGAAATAATTTGCTGATACAAGCCACAAGACCATGAAGCCTGGTTCAGTCTAGAGTGAAAATAAAAAGAAACCTTGTGCCTTGCATGATGGATGGTTGAAGACGTATGGCACTCCCACATCCCATCACAAACACATCTCTTGAGCTACTTGAGGGCAGTGAATATCTTAGTGGCATTTCAGTGGTACTCCCAATAGCCAAACACCCTGGTGTATACATTCTAAGTGATCAGTACCATTAATGAATTCAAATATTTCCTTCTGAGGAATGTAGACCTCACACACAAGGAATGGGTAGTGTTTTCAATATATATTTTAACCTTAGCTTCCAATACGAGGAGAGAATCCATGAAAGAAACAATAGCCCTTAGTCTTCTCAACCACGTGGTCTTGCTTTGCAGAGTGCTATTTAATGGTTTTATCTGTGAATATTATGTTTTGAGTGTATAACTGCCTCCTTCGCTATTATGCTCCAAATCTCATCTATGCAGTTTGCACCCCTTGTGGTCTTTAACAATAATGGATTCTTTTGGATTTACTATAATGCCATGCAATTTTATTGGTTTCCACTTAAACATGCAGAATGGAAACACTTGGCTTTCACAACATTAGGTGATTCTGACCTTGGTTCAATAATCCATTTAGAAGGTGGATAAAGGAGACTGTAATGCAAAGCACATAACCCAGCTACAGTTATCACAGAACATTTTCCAAATGCTAACATCCTTCCTTTGTGAAAACTCAAGAAGTCCTTCTTAAGTTCTTTGTCTTTATATTTTACTTTAGATTAGTCTGTGGTTATGTCAAGTATTGTCTCTCAAATACCTGGAGGATAAATAAAGATAATGTAATAGAAAGAAAAGGCACAGGTGGTAAAGGAGGTGAATGCATGTAGTTGGCAGAAAAATATATTGGTGTGAAAATAATGAAGTGAAACTATTTTAACTGAGTGACACAGGCCAGAGCTTTCCCAGCATACTATATAATGTTTTCTGGAAAAAGCAATTATGGATGGAGCCAATATAGAAAGACTATTTTGAGAAAAGTGATTAGAATGGCTGCCCTGTGTACCCATAGTTCTTCCTCTGATGATACTCTCAATACAAAAATGCATTTATTTACATTGTGTTTCTAACTTGAATGTGTGAATTATCTTTCATCTTCCAAACTACAAAATGGAGCAAATAAGTTGCTGCAAAAAAACTGTAAGATATAAAAGAATCAAAGACATATGGTGCACTTTTTTTTTTTTATAGCCCCACTATTCCCAGCATGGTGTTGGACATTTTATGGTTCACTGGAAACTCTAACATTGAGAAATTCCTCCATTACTTTGTGTTGTCCAGGTTAATAGTCATCTTAATTAAACATGTACTCTGGAGTTATATGGAATTCCAGTACAAATTCATGCTGTATGTATATTCTTGGGTTGGAAAATGCTTTAGAGAAAAACTCATCCAGGGATGACAGGTAGGTATCAACACAGATTCTCTAATTGATTTGTTGAGGTGCATCAATTACCGTATTGAGAACAACTATGAAGCCCTATTAGGCTTAAGGTAGTAGACTGTTGGGAGAGGTTAGTGATGTCTCCCATGGGCAATCTGTGCACCAGATATTGGTTATCACATATTCTATTAAAAATTAAGATAAAATTCACATAACATGCAATTCACTCTTTTAAAGTATACAATTAAGTGGTTTTAGCATATTTGTAATGCCATGTAATCATGATCGGTATCTAATTCCAGGACATTTTCATCATCCCTAAAGGAACACCATGCCTTGAAATTCCCCTCATCTCCATCCTCTAGAAACCACTAATCTACTTTTGGTCAAAGGATTTGCCTATGCTGGACATTTCATGTAAATGCCACCACAATTTACTATCCTTTGGGCCTGGCTTCTTTTACTTAGAATAATATATTTTTGAGGTTTATTCATGTAGCACAAATCAGTATTTATTCTTATGACATAAGAATATGTCATAAGACATATGACATAATATGACATAATATGACATAAGACATAATATTCCATTGTATGGATATATCATATTTGTTTGTCCATTAATCAGTTACATGATTTAGTTATATATTAAACAGCTAATATTCTTTGAAAAAAGGTCATCTTTTTTTGTAATTGTAGTAGTAGGTTTTCTGATCAAGTAATTGTTTTCTTTATTAATGTCCTTTCCCTTTGATATTCATTTAAGATGCTTTGATATTCATATATAAACCCTGACTTTTTCATGGAATGGAAGGGAAGGTTCACATGAAATCACCATACATTTAAAAAAAAATCAGAAGAACACATGAGTTAACTTCAGAGTCACTACATATTTATTTTTATCCCCTATTTGAGCAGTGTCCAAAATTTAACATTATGGATAAAGAACAAAACTAAGTTTACATCTGCCCAAAGTGGGCAAAGAGGTAACAGATGAATATCCAGTTGACATAGTACAGAAAAATCTAGACTGATAAAAATATCTTGTCTATCTTATCAATAATTAAGAACTCAGTGCCATGGCCTAATGGAAAGAGCATAGATTTTGAAGTCAGGAAACATGGATTTCAGGGCTAGTTCAACTGTTTCTCAATTATCTGTTGGTTGGCATGTTACTTAAGTTCCCTCATCTGTAAAATGTGGTTAATAGTAATCTCCCAAACAGGGATAGAATGAAGATTAAAGTAGTTAATATATGTAAAGTATCTAGCACATGGCACATAGAAGCTCAAGAAATATTCATTCCGGGCGCCTGGGTGGCTCAGTTGGTTAAGCGACTGCCTTCGGCTCAGGTCATGATCCTGGAGTCCCAGGATCGAGTCCCACATCAGGCTCCCTGCTCGGCGGGGAGTCTGCTTCTCCCTCTGACCCTCCCCCCCTCATGCTATCTCTCTCATTCTCTCTCTCTCTCTCTCAAATAAATAAATAAAATCTTTAAAAAAAAAAAAAAAGAAATATTCATTCCCTCCATTTTACAAACTTTGCTTCTGCTTCCTAATTAATAATCTGGCATTATCTGAATGAACTATATAATCATTACCTCCCTGCTTTTAATGCATGCTATTTTGTTTTATTAAGAAAGACTTCTTCGCTTTTCATTGTTTTTTACTTTTATTTCTTCTTGAATCTTAAGGGGAAAAAAAACCTGACAAAACCAAAAACTTCCATACTCCTAGAGTTATTAGTATATTCTCTGACTTATACCTCTTCTGTTTATTTCTGCCAAGGCACTTAGAATCCACAATGAATCTTGATGCCTCTTTTGGCCACTTTGATATTCATATTTAGCAACCATAAGCCCCACCAAAATGTCAGCTCCCTGGGGAAGGTAACTTACTAAGTTTGAAACTATGAAGAATCTAATATGCTATCCTACTTGCAATTTTCAAGCTAACAAGTTAGCCTGCCATAGTGTGTAGTATGTGGATTTTGTGTGTGTATGTGTGTGTGGGTGTGTGTGTGTGTGGCACACATTATATATATGTGTGTGTATATATATATATATATATATATATATATATATATATATTTGTATATACATACAAGAGACCTCTGGATTGAAGAACAGACCATTTACTCACAAAACATCTTGTGTCTTGTGTCACTTCCTCACTCCCAGTTCTCCACAGTATGACCCAGTAAGGGCTGATGTGCTGTAGGAGAAGAGGAACTCCTAAATTATAAAACTCAGCAGCTTCTCTAGGGCACTGGCACATCTGCCCGTCTTGTCCTCTCCTCCAGAGAAAGAGAGATTTTTGCCCTGGAATAAAAACACAACTTTTCTGGGAAGAGGAACATTTCTATCCTGGAAGTGTGCAAATGGCTGCAGGAGGGATATGAATTCGGTCCCTCCAGAGAAATATACTACCTCTAACTTACAAGGCATGTTTGTTATTCACTCATAAAGCCCAGACTGTGCAGAAATGTGAAAATATTCACGGAGCACCATCTTCCAGCATCACTGTGTCTCTCTGAAATTTGTATCTCTATTTCCCAAATGCTTGTTGGATGAATGAATTAATTTGTGGTGGTCTTTTACTCCATGATTCTCGTTTTTTTTTCAGGTATTCTAACTGCTCTTCGTGGATTTCTCTTGTGAACATTTTTCTCCACACTAGAGTGTAAAGCCTTTGTAAGCACAAGCTGTGCTTTATAGTTCTTTTGGTATCTGTGGTGCTAATAACAGTACTAGCTGCGAGGAGATCACCCAGTAAAGACCTGGTAGCTGTCTGTTTTCTCCAGTTAGTCAACATCAGGAGGAAAAAAAATCGATGTTTTTGATATTTTATATAGGTGATTTGATAATACAGTTTTAGAAGGTACAAAACTAGAACTCTTCTGTTATTTTTGATGTTGACCTACATGGTGTGGCAAAACATCTCCATGATATGCCTGCCTGAATAGGGGTTTAGTTTCAATACCTAAAAGTAATGACTTTTCAAAGATGTTCCAAGGCCACAGCTCCCACTGAGTCATCACTAACCCTGAGTCTGGCCCTGTATCAGGCACTCCTTCCATACATTTTTCTCATTTTTCATCTTTGTCTCCTTGGAGACAGGTATTGGGTATGGTTTAAAGTAGTTGTTCATTTATTTATTTATGTATTTATTTATTTATTCATTGGAATTTATTCAGTGATTAGTTAGGCAGCCCGACTAAAAGACAATCTCAGTATTCCATCCTTCTCTTACTCATGAATGTACTGGTTTAAAGGAGCTACAGTCTCTTATGTTACTGAGTTGATCCACAGCTTTGAAATACTGCCACACAGATCCGTAACTGCTCTGTGTGAAGGATGGGGGGGGGGGGTAGTTTGCCATTATCAACTCCAGTGGTGTATTATTTTTTCCAGACACAATGTACACTTTTTTCTGTTCCATCACAAGATGCATGCTAGTAAAATTTGGAAAGCCAATGTGTCCAGACACTGTGTTCTAATCCAATGTACAATGAGAGGCATAGCAATATAAACAGCTTGGCATGTGAGCCCCTGATTGCTTTCGCTTCTTTTCCCCTTCAAGACGTGATTGATGTTTGCCAGGGTCGTTATTTGTTACTCCTCTGGGCCTGTTCTCTTCAAAGGTTGAGTTTCTAGGCATTACTGAATAGTTTATGCCATGATTTTGTGATTGTTGTTGCTGTTCTCTATTACTTTCACTGACACCAAGGTTTTCTCCCTGATTCATTTTTCTCTTGGGAAATGCTAGGTTGCTTTCAAAGTAGAACATAGTAGGAATGCTTCAGGATACGATTTAAATAAATTACACTATTAAATGCAAAAGTTATTGTGCTTGATGATTATGGTACACTAAGATGGCAGAAAATTATTTGACATCCCTCCAATTAAGAGACAGGGTTTAACCCCGTTTCTTGCATCTCCACCTGCCTTAGTAATTTGTTTAGCTAAAGACAGCAGAATGCATCAGAAGAATGCAATGAAAGTGACATTATGGGAATTCCAAGCTATATAAAAGGAAGCTTACAGCCCCAAGAAAGCTGCAGTGTTAATCATTTAATATGCAAAGAAATTTCATTCAACTTTAATTCAATAGTAAATATTTCAATTTTAATTCAATAGTAAACTAAACTTAAACTGAAATAATTGCTCTAAAGTGAAAAAAGAAGTTATGCTTAAAAAAACCTTATATTTACTATTCTATCAGCATCAGTTGTCAGATGGTCTTTCTCTGGTACTCAGATCACTATGAAATATGTCTTTGAAAGATGATAAAAAGGAAGGATAATCACTGCTAGTCTCTTGAGGAGAATGTTTTTTGTGTGTATATTCTGGAAAGACTATTCATCACCAAATGACAAATAATCTAGGAGTGGCCTCATTTCTTTGAGATATATTCTTCACATATAAACATCAATAATCTTAGAAATTTTATATATATATATATATATATATATATATATATATATATGAAAGTCTTCCTCTTTTCACTACAACCTGAAGCTTCTTTAACTGTTCTCAACTAATTTGCTAACTGCCACAGGTTCTGTTTTCATTGATGGTAAATTGAAACCAGTTTAATATAGTTAGTTAACTTTGAAAGACATCATAATTAATGGTATTTTTTGGTGGACTATAGACATTTATGGTAGGAACATAAAAATGCAAAAAGAAAAATCTATGGGTGATTAGATCAACAGTTGTCTTAACCTTGAATCCTATTAGGAATCTATGTATCATAAAATTGTTTAATGGTGAAATAAATTTATTGTTCACTGTTAAAAATTATACTAAATTTCCTTTAAAAATTATACTAAAAAAGGTAGATTGAGAAAGACAGGTATGGCTCTATTTGGTATTGCTTTCACTTACAGGTTTTTTTTTTTTCCTTCAAAGTCTATTTATTTTTTTCAACTTCAGCATTCTGTTCTACACTCTGGTAAACTTAGTAGAGAAGCAGTGTACTTTTGTTTTAGAAGTTAAATATTACACAGACATAATCTCAGTTATTTATTTTTTAATTATTCTGGTGCCTTCCAAGACACTAGGGAAATGAAAATGAGTGCTTTCAGGCTGACCTTATACAAAATTTAAACTATAATGCGAAGGGAACAATTTAGAACAAGATATACCCAAAAAATGGAGATTAAGTGCTCAGAGACCCTGCTAGTCATGATGTCACATAAAGACGGCATAGTTTTCCCCATAGAATTCTTATATTCTTACACATTTCTACTTGGAACCCTGGACAAGTCACTGAAGCTCTCTTAACTTCCGTTCCCCTATTGGTTTCCTGATGAGGCTCTAGCACACAGTAGGTACTCAGGAAATACTTATTCAGTGTATGAGTGGATAAAGCATATGTCAATCTTACTTCAATCTTTGCATCTTAGGGCATGTGGCTCTACATTTTTTTTTTCTTATCCATCTGTACTAGTTTGCTCTACTTAACAGATTTCCACAAATTTAGTGGCTTAAAATACATGCATGTACTATCTCACAATTTTCATGGGTCAGAAGTCCAAGTGTGGCTTACCTGAATACTCTGCTGAAGGTATCACAAGGCTAAAATCATGGTGTCAACTGGGCTGTACTTCTTTCTGAGGCTTAGGGTCCTCTTCCAAGCTTGTGTGGTTGGTGGCAGTATTCAGTTTCTTGCAGCTGTGGAACTGAGGTCTCTGTTTTCTTGCTGACATTCGACTGGGTGCTACTCTCAGCACCTAGAGGCCACTCACTGTTCCCTCACAACGTGGCAGCTCTCTCCTTCAGAGCCAGCAAGGAAGGGCACTCATCTCACATCTCACTCTACTCTGCTCTGCTCAGATGTGGCATGCATTGTGTGTGTGTGTGTTGTGTGTGTGTTGTGTGTGTGTGTGTGTGTTGTGTGTTATAAGCAAGTAAGTCATGGGTTCTGCCCACACCCAAGGGAAAGGATCACACAAGAGTCTCTTTGGGGGTCACCTTATGGAGCATTTGCCAAACTATGCACATCTTATTGACGTCAAAGTCAAGCTAAAGTCATAACCTTCTCCTATGATTACCAAGCACCAGAGCCTAAATAGGACAAAACAAAGCATTTAGCTATGGTGATATTTTTCATCATGTGTCATGACTATAAATACACAGACAAACACACACACACACACACACATCAAGTTTAAGACTAGATACTTAAGGGGTGTTGCTTGAGATTCCACTAACCTGGAATATCTGCAATATTTAAATCTCCTTTGGTCATACTATCCAAACCATCAGCAAATTATGCTAAATTTTCTGCCGACACTTAGAATCCTCACTTCTTCCCCATTCATGAGTCTTCACTCTCTTTCAAACCTAAACTACATCATGGTTGAAAAAAGCCCTTGGCTGTGCATTGTGTTTCCAGTCTTTCTTCATTCCACTAAACCTCCTCATGCAACTCCCTGTGGCACATCACTCTCTGACATCTCATGTGATCCTCATGGCAAAAGCCAGATGTTTTCATTGCTTAAAACATTTGAAAGCTCTTAAATATCTCATATTTCATTCAACAGCTGTATAAAAACTAAGCTTCACTTACAGTTTTAAAAGAAGATTTAAATTTTACGAAGCATAAATACACCAAAGATAAATGATATTTATGTTCAAAGCATCTAGTTTCTGATAGAAAAAAATATTGTTTAATAAAATTTCTGGAGCTATGTATCTTATAGTTTAATTAAGGATTGGGGACCTAGGAAATGGGATTGAGGAAATTGAAAAAGAAAAACGGCTAAATACAACAGTATATTAAAAGGATCATACACCATGAGCTGGTAGGATTTATTCCTGGGGTGCAAAGATGTTGCAGCATGTGCAAATCAATAAATATGATATACCACATTAGTGGAATAATGGAGAAAATCATATGATTATTTCAGTAGATGCAAAAAAAAGAAAAGAAAAGAATTGGACAAAATTCAACACGCTTTCATGATAAAAAAAACTCTCAACAAATTGGATATGGAAGTAGCATTCTGAAACATAATAAAGGCCATGAAGAACCAGACCATGGGCTAACATCAAACTCCACAGTAAAAGGTGAACATTTTTCTGTAAGATCAGAAGCAAGACAAGCCCACTATCACCATTCTGACACTGTAAAAATGGAACTTTCTCAACCTGATAAAGAGGATTTTTGGAAAATCTATAACTAATATCACACTTAATGTTGAAAGACTGTTTTTATCCAAGATTGAGAATATAGCAAGGATGTCTTCTCTCTTTACTTTTATTCAACATTGTACTGGAGTTCAATTTAATCAATAAAAATAAATAAAAGGCATACAGATTGAAGTGGAGAAAGCATAACTACATTTATTTTAGATAGTATTACTATCATGAAGTAAACTATAAAATATATATTAGAACTAATAGGTTGGTTTAGCATAGTTACAGAATTATGGTCAATATACAAAAATCAATATCTATATACTTTCATTGGATAATCATAAATAGAGATCAAAAATACCCTTCACAACACAAAAAATATAAAGTCCTTCGGGGTAAATATTTTTTTTAAAAAGATGTGCAAGACATTAACACTGAAAATACACACTATTGCCATGGGTAATTATGGAATGCCTGAATAAATACAGATTTATACCATGTTCAATCAATAGAAAAATAAATATTATTAATGTGTTAGGAATAAACGGTGTTTGGTACGTTCATATACTGGAATATTATTCAGCAATTAAAAATTAGTGAGCTTGGGGCACCTGGGTGGCTTAGTTGGTTAGGCATCTGCTTCAGCTCAGGTCATGATCCCACTGGGATCGAATCCCGCTTTGGGCTCCCTGCTCTGAGGGTAGTCTGCTTCTCCTTCTGCCCCTTCTTTCAGTCTCTCTCTCTCTCTCTCTCTCAAATAAAAAAATAAAATCTTAAAAAAAAACCATGAATAGTAATCAGATGACATGTGCTTCTATAAGTATTTATGGTGTTTATTGACTGAAACCACTATTTTCATTTGGCATATTTGATTAGTTGTTTAAATTTTTGACAGCACAATAAAAGACTATATATTATATTCAGAGTTTGGCCTAAATGATTGCTGTGTAGTAGTCCTTACTACCTTTGGCCTAACAGAATAATAATGGCTCAAAAATATGACCAAATCCCCATCTCATTGCAACTCTTGCTCCCCTACGTCAATATTTTAGGAAATTCTGATGGTGTTTTTATTTTTCTGGATCATCTCTGACTCCAGTAAATAATAGTTAGAGCTAGCATGTGAAAACATGTTTATACATGTGCCTTTACACACTTTATTAAATACAACTCTACTGTAACTCTTATTCTCTGCTATGTGACTTCCCACCTCTGTCATATTTAAAAGATGACAACTCAGATAATATGAAAGGGGTTGAACAAAAACACAAAGTCTTTCCCCACCAGTTTTCCTCTAAACCCAGTGTTACAACCTTATGAATTTAGGACTGTCTACCATGACATTTTGCATAGTTCATCTTATTTACTCTTGTAAATATCAGAGAATGAGGTTTTTATGATACATACTAATTTCTCCATCTTAGAGGGGAAGAAACCGAGGATCACACGGTTAAGAGATGGGTCCATGTTATGAAATAAGCAAGATGTCTTACAGAATAGAATTTCAACCTCTGACCTCCTTATTCTAGACTGGAAATGCTGCTATTTCCCTCTTTAAGTTCTTGATTTCTTCCTCAGCAAGTACTCTCATCCTGTATCTGGTAAAATGTGTTCTTTTTGTTATTTCTACTTTTATCCTCTCATTTTCTTCAATTTCTTTTTTCAGATCAACAGAGTAGTATTTTCTCTATTTTTAATCCCCTTTCAGGCTGTGTATATGTTGTTCTGAATGACATAAACGTCAATCAAAATATAATTATTTCAAGTGTCAGCACACTGAAAAATTTTTATATCAATAATTTAAATTTTCTCTCTCTCCCACCAATTACAGTATACAGCCAAATCAACATATTTTTCCAAGTTAGGACCACGCCTTGTGCTTTAATTTTTCTAGAGCTGAAGACACTTGTAATTCTGAAAGATATTACTTCTTACAATAGTGCAAAAAAATTTGCAACTCTCATTTTAATTGGGTGGTAACAATTTAGGAATATTTCATTTTCTGCCCGTTGTTGACCCACTTGTAAGTGATGGCAGTTTATTCACAGTAGAAGCCAGTGCTATGCTAAGAGGGAGCAATTATTAGAATTTCATATAAACCACACATGCAAAATTTCCAAGTTGTCAGCAAAATCATGTGCAAATTATCAACAGGCCCAAATTAGAAGACTTGATGGAGATAAGTACAATAAATTCTGTACAGCATGAAAATCTCACTAAGTAAAAAACATAAATTAGATTTTGGACCTTTGGAAAACAAAAGCATGGTCATATTTCTTCCTTTTAATATAATCTGTGCTGACCACTTGAGTATTGTCCTGAGATGATCAGTGTTTGTGTTTATATACTTGGTTATTTATAAGAATATTAGGTTCAGGGCGCCTGGGTGGCTCAGTCGTTAAGCGTCTGCCTTCGGCTCAGGTCATGATCCCAGGGTCCTGGGATTGAGCCCCACATCGGGCTCCCTGCTCAGCGGGAAGCCTGCTTCTCCCTCTCCCACTCCCTCTGCTTGTGTTCCCTCTCTCACTGTGTCTCTCTCTGTCAAAATAAATAAATAAAATCTTTAAAAAAAAAAAAGAATATTAGGTTCAGTTTTGAGTAGGTAAAGCAATATATTTCTCCCAAGGCTCAAACTATTTTCAAATTATTCCTTCCTTTTTTCAGGTTAGATGCCTTTGAGTTTAGTGGCTTTAGTATAGAATGTTTTATTTCTGTCTTAACTTTTTTTTTCCTTTTGGTTGCAATCTCAGCTCATGTACTTATAAATTCTACAATTCTAGCTATTTCACAGAGAAATAATAAGGGTGCAACACTGACCTTAAAGTTTAGAATGCACTTTGGAATTTTGCTTTCAATCTCCAAAAGACAAAGCCGCATCATACTTGACAGAACACAAGATTTGTAATTCTCCTGTTATTTCCACCTCACCCAGTACTATCATTTCTCATCCTCTCAGTCCTTCCTTGCTATTAGGGTAGAATGTACGATTTGATAATACTTGCATGTTATTAAGGCTAAGGAATTCATCCACTAACTTATTGGATAGTGAACTAACATTGTATGGCAAAAAGAAGCAGACAGACATGTTAGCCTTGTGAAAATTCCAGCACATCATTCTCCTGGGGATCTTTTTAAAATGCAGATTGAGATTCAGGAGGCTTGGTGTATGGTCTGGTATTCTGTGTTAGTAAGAAGCCCCCATGGATTAACGCTGCTGGTCTGATTTAGGAACCATATTGAGTCACAAGATTCTAAGAAAGTGAGAAAGAGAAAGAATAAAAGCAAAATAAGTGAAATAAATAATTTTTCTGAGTTTGAAGTGTTATGGAAAAAAATTAATTTTTTAATTAATTAATAAGGGAATGGCTATAGAATTCCAGAGGTAGGGTTTTAATTTTAAAAAGGATAGTCAGGAAAGTCTTCACTGAGAAGATGCCATTTGAGTGAGATCCTAAGAGACTTAGGTAGTAAGGCAAGCAGATATCTGGGGGGAGAGCATTTCAGGCACAATAAATGAAAAATGCCTTGAGTAGCAACAGGAGTAATATGTTGAGGCACTGCAAGGCGGTAAATATGGCTCAGATAGAATAAGCACTAGAAATACTAGAAGACACCCAGAGGTCAAAGTTAACAAGGAGCCAGATAATAGTGCTTTGTAGGCCTCGTAGTAAGGACTTTGATTTTTATTCTGAGTGGTATGGTAGGCTTTGAGCAGAAGAGTGATCTGATCTGATTAATGTCTAACAGGATCATTCTTTTTTAAAAAAGATTTATTTATTTAAGAGAGAGAGCTTGCATGCACAAAGGGGAGAGGAGCTGACAGAGTCTCAAGTTGACTCCGTGTTGAACGTGGACCTGATGAGGGGCTCAATCTCAAGACCCTGAGATAACCACCTGAACCAAAACCAAGAGTCAAGACGCTTAACCCTTGGATGCAGCAGCACCGAAGTCAGCTAGCGGCTACTGCTGTAAGTGAGATGAAGATGATTCGGGTTTGTACCCATTGTTAGTAGTGACTGTGATGAATGATAGATATGTTTTGATGGTAGAAATGTCATTGATGAATTGATGTAGTCACAGGGTAAAAAAAGTATTTAAAAATTATTCAAGATACTTTGCTTTGAACATTTGGAAGGAAGGAGCTGCCATTAAATGGGATAAGAAGACCTCCTGCACAGTAGAATTAGGGGATTAAGGATTTGGTTTTGGACTTGTTAGGGTTGAAATGATTATTAGACAATTGATTTGAATTGTTGAGTTAGCAAGTGGATATAGGAGTCTGCTGTTCAGCTAGAGTTAGAATTTAGGTGTCATCATTCTATATATGGAATTAAAGCAAGACCCTTGATAAGATCATTATTAAAGTTAGGATAGATGGAAGTGTTCTGTTAATAGATCTCAAGGAATTCTGTTCTTAAGACATTAGAACGATGAGGAAAGACGAATAAAAGAGAATGAGAAAAAGTAAGACTGGTAGGAGAAGAAAACAAGCAGAACCTGGTGACTTGGAAACCCAAGAAGGAAGTGTTCCAAGGAGGGGGGAATGACTAAACTGTGTCATTAACTAATGATAAATGTATAATCAGATGTAGTAAAGTGGGACACAGTGAAGATCTGGACAACTGTTATTTTGATAGAGTGGTATGCTGATTAAAAATGGATTCATGGGAGCGCAGAGGTGGCTCAGTCAGTTAAGCTTCTGACTCTTGATTTCAGCTCAGGTCATGATCTCAGGGTCCTGAAATCGAGTCCCACATTGAGCTACATGCTCAGTGGGGAGGCTGCTTGAGATTCTCTCCCTCCCCCCCCACATACTCTCTTTCTCTAAAATAACTCTTTAAAAATGGAAAAAAAATAAAAATGGATTAATGAAAGAATGGGAGAAGACATAATATATAGACAGCTATTTAAGGAAAGTGGTTTTTTTGTTTGCTTTGCCATAAAAGAAGAACTATAGAGTGAGAGGAAAATGCATTTAAGGATGTGAGAAACAACGTCTAGTTTGTATGATGCAAAAAGAACAAATAGAAGAAAATTGATGATATAAGTATAGGGCAGTGTAATCCCTAGAGCAATGAATGATCTTTTATAGGCAAGTGAGCATGAGAACTAGTACACAAGTGGTGTGACTGGCTTTGCTAGGAACACAAAATGTTTACCTACTACAATAAGTGACTAGGCAGAGCATGTGAGTAAAGGTACAAGTCTGTGGGTAGATGTGGTAAAGCAAGGTGAAAAGCAGAAAATGAGGATAGAAAAGAGATGTTGGAGGTATCAGGAAAGGGGAGTTCATAAGAAATAATCACCTAGCAGACCAATAGAGTTTAAGAATCAGGAAAATATAAGGTGATTGTGAGAAGGACTATGTGGGCCTACTTGATGTTAGAAATTAAGAATGTAAAACAAATCGAGGAAATATGTTTCTGTGTATTCCCCAGCTATATTCAGCTGATTAACGATGCCCCAATTCTGTCTAGGCTTTACTTTGATGCCTAAGAAGTCATAAACTCAGGGAGTAATGGCAAATACGTAACAGTGCCTCCTTCTAGTTAGGCTTGCCTCATAAATCCCAGGACATGACCTTGTAGCAGTACAGACTTGAGCACAAGTACTTAAAATTGTAAGTACACTCTTTGTAGTCCTAAACTTACATCTAGATAGTAATAACTTACTATCTTCTAACTAATCACTTGGTACAAGGTCCTGAAGCAATTAGTGCTTTCACATGGGTGTGTGATAAAACCAGAAGAAAGAATGAATTGCCGTAGGCAGCCAAACATGTTCAGAAAGCAAGACCTACTTCAATTTATAATTTAAGTCCCAAGAAGAAGATGATTGTTAGAAAGAGAGGAAAATGGTAGGGCTTCCTCTCATACTTGTGAATGCCAAGGGACATTTTGCTAATCCTAGTTCATGTAAGGAAGAGACAGAAAAGAGACAAATAGCAAGGGGTCATAACATCTCTACTGTTACATGGAAAGAAGCTTTTGGTTTTCTTCCTTGTATTTTATTTTTTTATACTCTTACCACTTCATCCACATGTAGGAGGAAACTAAAGTTAATTACACTTTGTTCAGTTTTTCATTACATTTTTAGCACAAGAACATCTAATGAATACAACATATGGGTATCCTATAATCTGAACTACTTGGTTATTATTTCCCCCATCCAGAGTCTTTGAATTGTTTTTTTTCTACATAAAACTGTACCATTAACCCAGTCCATGACATGAACATAAAGAGGTAACAACAAATAACTCTTCTAGTACAATGTAAAGTTACTAGTTGCTCTTTTGTTTGACTCACTCCTTTACTGTAGGGTAAAGGCCAGGGACCCTGACCTTTATGTTTGTCTATTGAGTACTTAATTTATTCATTTACGATAACCAACAAGCGAACTGTCAACAAAGTGTTCTTAAAGAAAACCTAGTTATCTAGGTTAGCAAATCCAAGTGCCAGAATCTTGATATACATGTAAACTTGACCTGTCTTGATGTACACATCTAATAATACCTAGAAAAGTTTATAACTCTTGACATTTATATTGGTAACTGATGGATTTGCAAAATCACTGATTACAATTTTGGCATGAGATTATATTAAAACATTGACAGTGATACAGTTGACAGCTACAAGACTTTACACAAGGGATCTGGAAGACTCACGTCTTCATTGCCAGGTTCTAGTAAAGCCCCTTTACTGGACTGAGGAGATGATTTCTGTTCTGGAATAGTCTGAAATTATTTCTTCTTTGCATTATACTTACCCTTCTGACTTTCTTCTTTATATCCCTTGGGTTTTTATATAAAATTCATTTTGGGTTAAGATGCTATATTCCCATTCGGGGACACTGTTAAAGAATATTATTAAAACTATACAAACTATTCCCTTTCTACTATCTTCTTCTTCTTTTTTGAAGGGGGGAAATCAGAGGGGGAGACAAACCATGAGAGACTATGGACTCTGAGAAACAAACTGAGGGTTCTAGAGAGGAGGGGAGTGGGGGAATGGGTTAGCCTGGTGATGGGTATTAAAGAGGGCACGTACTGAATGGAGTACTGGGTGTTATACGCAAAAAATGAATCATGGAACACTACATCAAAAACTAATGATGTAATGTATGGTGATTAACATAACATAATAAAAAAAAGAAAGAAAAAACTATACAAACTAAAAGTTCTTTTAAAAGAACTGAGTCTTAAATTACTTCTAAGTAAGCATTGCAACATATCAACTCCTTTTTGCTTTTTGTTTTCCTCTCTTGTTCATAAAAAGTGAATTTAAGATCTTTCACATGAACAACCTTTCCTGGGAGACTTCTCCATCCCCTGGTTTCTCTCTTCCATGATCAATATGCTACATGAAGGATCAGGAAAGACATCTAAAAGGCTGCTTCCTCTTTCTGTTTCTGAAAAGACTGTTATTATGGCTCCTTCTTCCCACCCTGCAGATTGATCACAGAATTTTTGTATGGAGTAAACATTTACTAACTATCCTGCATCATATCAGCTGGCCTTTTAATTAATCAAAACATGCATCCTTGCCTGAAGCTGATATGCCTGGGACTTCCTTGGGACATGATTATCAGTCTCTAGAAAGAGAGATTTCTGTATGTTCTTCAAGCAATTTTTCCTTATTAAAACTCCCTTTGGAAATCTGAGCTAGTAAGCTTCTACCTAGAGGCACAGCCACTGTACGTCTTGAGTTTTCCCCATAATTCTGATTTTCTAGGATTTTCTCTTTACAGTAATGGCAACTCATTAAATGGACAGAAAATGGATTTACTGTTTATACATTTGTGAAACTTTTCATGCATGTAAATTCTGTACAGTCCATATTTTTTTAAGAAATTCCTTTTCACATCATGTTTCTATTTGGAATTCAAAATCTCTGGTCATCATATCTAGAGAGTATATTCTCCAATATCCCAATACATCAGAATGAGGTTAATTTTTTTGGACACTTGCTTTCTGATAAAAACACAGTACTGCAATTCATTCTTAAAGTCCAATACTGGTTTGGTTGCCAAGATATACAAGATCATTCCCTGGGTATAAAAGATGTAATTGTGCTAATTGCAATTAAAATCAAAGGATGACTGTTCTTCCTGTTTCAGAATGTCAAAAAAAGGTGGTGTTGAGTCACTGCCTAGACAGCACTGGCAACAAAAGGGTTTAAGGACACTGGCATATGGTTTTAGTTAGATGAGTCACACCAAATTTTCTGTAATTCAGAGGACAAACTTGGCTTCCTTGAGAAACATACTTTATCGAGAGACCTGGTGAAATGACAGCATGAAGTTCCACCTGGGCTGGAGCTCATGCTCATGTATTAGTTTGTTAAGACTGCCATAAAAAAGTACCATAATATATATACAATGGAATATTATGCAGCCATCAAAAGGAATGAGATCTTGCCATTTGCAACGACGTGGATGGAACTGGAGGGTATTATGCTGAGCGAAATAAGTCAAACAGAGAAAGACATGTATCATATGACCTCACTGATATGAGGAATTCTTAATCTCAGGAAACAAACTGAGGGTTGCTGGAGTGGGGGGTGGGGTGGGAGGGATGGGGTGACTGGGTGATGGACACTGGGGAGGGTATGTGTTCTGGTAAGCGCTGTGAATTGTGCAGGACTGTTGAATCTCAGATCTGTACCTCTGAAACAAATAATGCAATATATGTTAAGAAAGAAAAAAAGAAGAAGAAGAATGTAGCAGGAGGGGAAGAATGAAGGGGGGGAAATCGGAGGGGGAGAGGAACCATGAGAGACGGTGGACTCTGAAAAACAAACTGAGGGTTCTAGAGGGGAGGGGGTTGGGAGGATGGTTTGGCCTGGTGATGGGTATTGAGGGGGGCGCGTTCTGCATGGAGCACTGGGTGTTATGCACAAGCAATGAATCATGGAACACTATATCTAGAACTAATGATGTGATGTATGGGGATTAACATAACAATAAAAAAATTAAAAAAAAAAAAAAGTACCATAGACTACGTGGCCTGAACAATAGAAATTTATTTTTTCAAGATTCTGAGGCTGAAAGTCCAAGATCAAGGTGTAAACAGGGTTGGTTTCCTCTGAGGACCTCTCTCCTTGGATTATAGATGGCCACCTTCTCGTTGTATCGTCTCATGATCTTTCCTCTGTATGTCTGTGTCCTAATCTCCTCTTCTTATAAGGATACCAGTTACATTGAATTAGGACCCACTCACCTGACTTCATTTTTCCATAGTTACCTCTTTAAAAAGCCCTAGCTCCAAATACAGTGGCATTCTGAGGCACTGGGAGTTCAGGTTTCAAGATAGAAATTTTGGGAGGACACAGTTTAGTCCACAACAGCCCTATCTGGGAACAGTCTCTTGCCTAGCAGTTGAACAAAGGAGATTCTCTGAGTCGCTCAGCACTATGTGTCCTTCTTTCATAGCAATGACCTGTATGGTTCAGAGCTTCATGTGGCATCTAATCTATTTGAAGTATATCTGAGTGAGGCTTCTCTCACAGAACATTTGACTTCTTGTCAGAAAGGACCACTCCTGGGCAAGGTGAACTCCACCAGTATTTTTCTAATGGGGAGACATGTGTTGGCTATCTAGGGAGCTATAGGAGAATATCATCATGATGAAATGTTCCTTTGATTCTAGCAGACATTTGCCTGACACCAAGGTTCCCACTGGCATTCACAGGGCCTCCCAGAAAAAAATCTATCTGTGAACGCCATTTAGGTTGCCAGCAAAATTAATTATGCTATTACTCATTTTTTCTCATATACTTAATTTTTCGTATTAACTTTTTGTTGTTTTTTGTTTTTTGAATAACTTTTTATAAGGAATACATATCAAGTAAATATTAAGAAGATTTAATAAAAAATCATCAGGATAAATAGCAAGTTTTCTATATCCAATTGAATAATATGAGGTTAAAAATTACATACAGCTCATCAGGTATTACTAAATATTTCGATGGAAGATGTTATTGTGTTCTAGGCATTCCTGCACAGCCTTCTTAAAGTGTTTGATCTCATTTGGTTTTCAACACAACCATTTGAGGTTGGCTTCAATATTCCAGTTTTAAAGATGAAGAAACAAGTTCATCAAGGTTAAAGGAGTTACCCAAATTGAGTGATAGATTCAGAATTCAAATTCAAGCCCACAGGAAAGCCCACACAGCATGTACATATCACCAGTACTACACTATAATACGCAGAAATACCTACAAAACAATTCTTTTTTTTTTTTTTTTTTTTTTTTTTTTTTTTAAAGAGCTAGAGTTTTTTTTTTTTTTTTTTTTAAGATTTTATTTATTTATTTGAGAGAGAATGAGAGAGCGAGAGAGAGCACATGAGAGGGGGGAGGGTCAGAGGGAGAAGCAGACTCCCCGCTGAGCAGGGAGCCCGATGCGGGACTCGATCCGGAGACTCCAGGATCATGACCTGAGCCGAAGGCAGTCGCTCAACCAACTGAGCCACCCAGGCGCCCACAAAACAATTCTTTATATGATGTTAGTGCCCTCTTTTATTTGAAAGTAATAATTAAAGAGTAAGAACTTGAAGATGCATCATTCAGAAACAGCAAGTATTGATAAACACAAATCTTCCTTTTAGTCTAGGCACAGGTTTCTTTATATAGCAGGCTTATACATTTGGGGAAGTAAAACAAAAACAAAGAAGAGAGTAGAATCAATATTTAGATGCTCAGAAGGTCAGTATTATTTGCTTAAAAAAGAAATAAGCTGTAAATGGTGTTAAGACTGTCAAAATGCATTCATGACTTTTCCTGACCTCAGTAACTATAGGCCAAGAAAATATATTTGGAGAGGACCATCTTTATCATTTATGTTTTGGCTATTTAAGCCAGGGAGAGTAGTAAATTTCATCACTTACAATCATTCCCTTTGACATTTAATTACTTATTGTATTTTGTAATTATCTAAAAGAGAGTCATTGTTTACCTATCATTTAATGTCTGGGAGTATAGGTATATGTCTGACAAAATGCAGGCAGTAATCCATCCAGAATTGCCTAACCAATGCAGGAATCACAATCCATATTCAGGAAATATTTGTAATATTGGACTTGAGAACTGGCTATAAGGGTCATCTTAAACTCTCAAAGGTGGCATTCCTCAACCTGAACCAGTATCACCGAGAATTTCAGGGAACAAGGATGGAGTCACTGAATAGACATCTTTAACTAGTGTCACAGGAAAATGTTCCTCCTCATTGAAGTTCAAGAATCTTATTACAAGATGTTATAGAGTTAGATGAGTCACACAAATCAGGACCTTGAGTTATTTCAGATTCCTCTAACCCTCATCATAACCCTAAATCCATTCAGTTGCTAAATTTTATCACTTTTGTTCTCTTCAAAGTTATTGATATCCTTTCCTTCTTTTCCAATACTATTAATTGCTATTGCCATAATTCAGGCTTACATGATTTTTACTTTGATCCTATAATCATTTCCTCATTGGTTTATGTTCCTCTTATCTAAATGTCCCATTAATCTATTCTTCATATAGGACCCAAAGTGATTCTCCTAAAGGGGAAATCAAACCTGGCCAAACATCAACACCCTGCGGTTCTTCCTGATTTTCATGTTAACCCAGACTTTGTCTCAATGTACAGGAGATCTGTCAAAATCTGACCCTCAGTTATATCTCCATCATTCTCATACTCTCTCTGAGTTAAATAAATATTATTTATAATTCCATTTTTATTTTCTATTAACTTTTTTGCCTTTCCTTAAATTTTAGAAATCTACTTAGAGTTAATATAGTTCCACCTAACCTCAAATGAAAAATCCTTGAAAATTCATGGTTCTACTTAAATGTTCCCTGTTCTTTACAGAATATTTGCTATATGCATTGCATCTACATATGCTATAAAATCCACAGTGTGATCTCAAAATTTTTCTTTTATTAATTATATGTATTTTAAAGAAAATAATAGAGAAAATGTATTTACACATACAGTTACCATTTATTTTCTCATTTATTCCTGAAGTTCTGAGTTTCCATCTTATATAATTTTCTTGATAAAATTTCCCTATTATTTGGTGTAATACAGGCTTACTGGCACTAAATTCTCTTAATTTTTTTATGACATTGTTATTTGAAAGACATTCTCATTGTAAAAAGAAATCTGTGTTGAGTACATATATATTTTTTCAACTATATATATTATATTCTTTTCAACACTTTAAAGATATAATTTCACAATGCAGAGTACTAACCTAAATTAATTAATTAATTAAAATTAAAAGACTAGAGATATAATTTCACTATAAATCATACTTGAAATAGCACTGTGTAGTTGTGTACTATTTTTCCCCTTCCCCTGAGTACTAGTCTGTAAGGAATTAGATAGAATACCAAAAAATGTTTTATTTTTATTTATTTATTTTTTAAGATTTTTTATTTATGTATTTGACAGAGAGAGACACAGCGAGAGAGGGAATACAAGCAGGGGGAGTGGGAGAGGGAGAAGCAGGCTTCCTGCAGAGCAGGGAGCCCGATGCGGGGCTCTCGATCCCAGGACCCTGGGATCACGACCTGAGCCGAAGGCAGATGCTTAACGACTGAGCCACCCAGGCGCCCCCCAAAAAATGTTTTAAAAAATCTGCCTGATACTCAAATTTTGAGCATGAGATAACATTTACTTTAAATAAATTGCTTGATTAACTAATATACACCAGCTACCCTGCTAGGTGCTTTACTCTTATAATCTGATCTAGAGTGGAATGTATGATTAAGTTTGTTTATAGCTTTGTGATAGACCCTGAGGATGGAGAGAGGTCAACATGAAGGAATAATGGACAAAAATGTAGGCTTCAAAGGATTTATAGTTTTGAAAACTCAGTTGACTATTATAATCCTGATTTTTGAAGTGATTACCTGATGCATTAAAGGAAGATTTATGAATCAAATAATAAATTGTGTTATATCAAGTTTTATTGACCTGTGAAGAATTAACAGAACCTAGTTAAATAGAATCAGTGGAAAGACATTCTGATTGGAGGAAAAATACAAATATCTGTATATGAGAAGGAATATATAGGTTAGTGGATGGTTGGGAAATAGTTTTATCCTGTATAAGATTATTTTGATTTGTTATCTCACTCTTGGGAGATAGTATCCGAGGAGTGGTTTATTAACAAACATACAGTTCATACAGGGGACAGTGACAGAAAACTTTATCTCTGCATTTCTTTGCAACATAAAACCGATCATCTCTCTTAGTTAATCCCTTCTGATGAGTTTCCTGAATTAAAATAATAATATTAACAAAATAAAAACTGGAGGGATATTTTAAATGTGTTATTACTAGGAGTAAAAGCCAGAAAATTATTGTTGATTTCCATTATTAAATTCTCCATTAGTAATCCATTATTTTGAATTTGGAATTGGTGTTTGTTTTATGAGTTTATTTTCATATTTCTTTCATTTTGGATGCAAACCCACTTAGCCTGTTGCTAAAATCCAAAGGAATGCTGAGTTCCTTCAAATAATATCAGTTGTTCCCTTTTACATACCTATCCAGGTGCATCGTACTTAAGTGTGATATTCTCTACAAATTTGTTTTCACACTGGCTTTCAGAAATAAATAATGGAGGGGGCATCTGGGTGGCTCAGTTGGTTATGTGTTGGACTCTTGATTTCAGCTCAGGTCATGATCTCAGGGTTGTGAGATCAAGCCCCACGTTGGGCTCCGAGCTGGGCATGGAGCCTGCTTAAGATTTTCTCTCTCTCTCTCTTTGCCTCTACCCCCTTCTCTAAAAAGAAAGAAAGAGAGAAAGAAAAAAAAGAAAGAAAGAAAGAAAGAAAGAAAGAAAGAAAGAAAGAAAGAAA
>NW_022589719.1:5947257-5969164 GCF_004348235.1 Phoca vitulina | reverse complement strand
AAAGAAAGAAAGAAAGAAAGAAAGAAAGAAAGAAAGAAAGAAAGAAAGAAAGAAAGAAAAAGAAAGAAAAGGAGAGAGTAGAAATAAATGTATGTATAATATGTACAGTATATCTACCCATCTATGTCTGTACCTATTTCATCAATATCTGCACCTATCCATCTCTCTATCTGCCTGATCTCCACCTTTCCTGCTGCTATTACAGGCTTCCAACCCAGGCATTTTTCATGACATAGGAGAAAAGCATTTTCTTTAGAATTTTAAATCAGTATAATATATGAAGGCTTTAAGAAACCTTATTAATGAATATCTGCATTTTTTTCTGGAGAATACAAAAACAATCGTACCTTTGAAAGTCTGGGTTCATCAAAAAAGAAAATTTTGGAGTACTAAATAGCTTTTTTTTTTTTTCCCCACAAAGATTTTTTGAAGAGTTAAGTTGAAGAGAGGCTGGTAGAAGAGAAGCCTTAAGGAAGGACAGTATAGGAATAGAAGATTATAACTGAATTCATCAAGTTTTCCAAATGAGAACATGCAGAGAAATCAGATAAGGACTCCAGGAAATTTATTTCAACTTTCAAAGTAAGTTTTATGTGTGTTTGTGGAGATAGACCATAGAGTTTAGTTAAAAGCTTCTCTTTTCCAAGAAACATTGAATCAATCATTCTCATCTTCATTTCACTGAATACGGGAAATGAATAAGTGTCTAATTCTGTTAGCTTTTAATGTGAAAAAAAGTCATAAAACATATCTTTTAATTGTGCTGTTACTTAAGCTGTCTGTGGTAAGGAGAAATGTTTCCTCTAAAAGAACATAACAAAAAGAAGAATCTGCTCTGGAATAAGCATTCTTAGTTCTTGATAATAATATTTTGAAAAATTGTTCATAGATGAGAAGTGATTACTTCTGGTCTCAGCATCTAGCCCTGATCAGGACTGTGAGGTAGAGAACATATGGAAAGTTCTTCTCTTTGCCACTCTAAATTTAACTTAATTGAATAAGGATTAAATAATCTACAGGCCAACACTTAAATACATAATCCTGGGTATAAATGAGGCAGGAGGAGGACAGATAGTCACTGCTACCCTTGTTTAGGCAAAGATGGTTTTGGACATTTACACAGGCCTGTGGCTCTGGAATTCCAAAGTGTCATAGGCAAAACATTTACTTTAGTTGTTAAAAATAGAGCACTGTTTAAAATTTAGAACTATTTATTACATTTGAAGACCTCAAAAGAGCTAGTAAATCTGTCTGTAAAATGTTCTCTCTCCCATGAGCATGTCCTCTAAGTAGAGCCTGTCAGAACAAGGCATCAAAGGAGAGTGCATGTTGCCAAAATTATTCACTTGTCAAAATATGACACCAACTTCACCTATAATATTTGAGGAAAGTAGTATGAGAGGCAGGACCCAGTGAAATCAACCAGAAGCTGTGACAAGTTACTGTCTGTACAGTTGGGTGCCCCTTTTTCATAAAGGTAACTTCTCATTTGAAATACCAGAAATTTATTTTAGAAATCAAACTAATTTAGTGGTAGTGAAAGGATGAAGTTAGGAAGCTGTTTGCAAAGACTTTATAACACATTGCTTACAGCACTGAGATTTTGCCAGTTGGAGAGTTTGAATAAATCCTTTACTCCTGTGTCCTGTTCCTTTAACTCCTTAGTAAATACCTTCCCTTTCCCACCACAGGTAAGAAGTACCGGTCCAGGTGCTCCCTCATCCATGGAAACTAGGGCTTATGAATTCTGGCATCTAGAGAATGTTATATGAAAAACAACAAACCAGATATTGATATGAATCTAATTTAATTAATAAACATTCATTAAGCACTTATACTTTCTCAAGTACTTTGATAAACCTCAGGAATAGGAAATGAGTAAGATATTTTTTGCCTTCAAGGAGCTCTCTGTCTGATTTAGGAAACACACAACAAATAAAATGCCACCCCATAAAAATAGAGGCAAGAGTGGGGTTCTGAAGCAGGATGGGAATCATTAGCTAAACCTGGCATTGGTGAATGGTTCAGAATGGACTCCCTGGAAGACACGTACTTGAGCTTGTATTTAAAATAAAAATGGTAATTTTCCAGGAAAATGAAAGAGAAAAGATGTTCCAAGATGAGAAATCTCCTAAGTAAAACAAAACAGAACAAAAAACAACAACAATGTTCATCAATCATAAGTGGCTATGTATTAGATAGAAGATAAAAGAGATGGAAAAATCTAGGATGACACACAGTTTCAGACTTTGATATTGTGTGGATAATGGAACAATAATATAGGGAGTATAGAAGGAACAGTCAGGGAAAGGAAGGAAAATGGGTAATATAATGAGCACCATTTGGGGGTTAAGCAAAATAAAAGGTATGGGTTGTATCATTTGCTATCATTGCAAGAAATAGATGGCACACTCAAATCCGGGAGATTTAAGAACAATGTATATATAATAAAGGAACAGTTTACAAAAGAATGGGTAGGTTGTAGATAAGCCATAAGCTACAGTGAGATACAAAGAGGATCCTAACAGCAGTTCATGGTCACCACCCTATGGGTAAAGGCAATTATCTGAACATGAAGACAAATCTTTGTGGAGAGAATCATCTGAAAGTTACTGTGGTCTTTGATCAAGCTTCTCAGGCAGCCCTGCAGGAAGGAAGCTGGGGAAACAAATATACTGGCCTTATTTCTTTTCTCTCTTTTCTTTCTATTGTTGGTATTCTCACTGGTCAAACTCAAACAGAAGCCAAAAGCCAGAAGCCAGGGTGCCAATGTTTTCATATCGGTCAGCTACCTTGAACACAGAATAGAGCAAAAATGATGAATGTTTATTTGGAGAGGCCAACAGGAGATTTTCAGTACATGTGTCAACTTCTACCTTCAGGATTTACTGTCTATGGACTATTTCCCAAGTAACCACTTTTATCATGAAATTATTTATATTGCTTTTTAATAATATCATTAAGATATACATATATATACACACACCCTATTTATGATATATATATATAACCCTTGTGTCTCCTGAGCCCATGATAGTGTCAGTTTTTTTCTTTTCCAGTGAAAAATTTGTTAGCTTTGTTCTATCTGTTCTGAACTGCAACATACCTGTTTTGCTGTAAACACTCCATTTATTATTATTGACATGGTTCTATTTTTCCAAGCAATATTAAAAGTGAAATGTCAAAAAAGTGTAATAAAATTCTCTCTTTAAGAACATTCTCAGGTAAAACACAAACAGGGCAGTTTACCTGCTATAAATGCCAGTGTATCAAAATTGTTTTCAAATATTGTCAGTTACTCAGTGCCATAAGCACCTTTGAGTAGAAAAGAAGTAATCAATTGCCAGACTGTATGGTCTATAGAACCTTTGTTATGAAAATACAATTTTACAAGATGATTCTGGAGCAAATACTAGAATTTTCTCCTATCAACATGATATGTATAAATCTCTAAAGCATGTTGCCATTTCTTGAACTATAGTGTGGTCATTGGTATGAGTTACTCTGTTTGGTACTATCTAGTAAAGTTGTTTTAAAAAGGCTATAAAAGACAAAAGAAATGTGTTTTCCATATAATGAGCCACTTTTGAAAAGCTTATATTTCTTACAAATACTAACTAAAAATGGCAAGCCATTTCTGAATGACTAAGAATGGCATAAAATACATAATGTTCAATTGCTTCATAATAATATAAATTAATTATGCTGGAGCTTTAAAGTATAGGGTTAATGGGCCTGGTGACAAGGTGTCAGAAAGAATTTGGGAAGGAGACTTAATTAACTGAATAGTGAAGATTGAAAACCTTGTATTATTATACATTAGTTGAATGTGCAAACTGTTCTATTCCCTATGAATAATATTCATGACAATTATGTTTTGAAAGGAATTACTGGATTTTTAGTATTATAGAAAAAACTTAAGAAATAAATCCTATAATTCTTTAATTGTATAAGAAACAGATAGTATAATATGTGTTGAACTTCAAGTTCAAAAGAGTTAAAATCCCAATTCTGAAACCCTGAAAGAGTGACTTTAGAAAAGTCAGATAATTCTCTGTGGTCCCCACTGCTGATGTGTAAATTATTCCAGGTGGGCATTGTTAAATTATATCATCTATTAAATTTTTAATCTTGAATAATATTGGCTTTCTAATTTCCTCCTGAAAGATAGTGGTTGAGGTATAAAAATTTTAAAGGAATACACAAAGGATGATGCTGTCTTATTTTGATTTTTTCTCCTTTTATATTTATGTTTATTTAGAAAATATTTCATAATAGAAGCTTTAAGTGAATTTTAACTCTTATAAGCAGAGTACACAATTCCTTTGAAAATTACACAATAAGTGTCCTAAAATGTACTTAACAAGCTAATAATAGACTACTGGTTTAGTGGTTTAGTGAGATCTAGACATTTGTTCCTAAATGGTAGTTTACATACTGTCTGCAAGAAAATCCCCCATAAATGTTTTAAAATGAAGAGATTTTTAAGCCTCAACTCAGACAGAATAGTCATGTATGGTATAGTCAGAAATTTAAATACAACTATGCCAGACGATTCTAGTGTGCAGACAGGTTAGAGTATCACCTTTCTAGAACATCACTACCACCACCCCCATCACTATGACCATCACCACAACCACCACCACCATAATCAACATCATGACTATTATAATATGGCAGAATGCTCTATGACAGTATGCGTATGTTCTACAATTTCACATTTCGAAAGAAAAATCTTTGGCTTAGGATCAGGACATGATTTCTGGTCATCTAAGCTTTGCAGAAGTCTTTAATTTTAACTCTTTCAAATTTTGCTGAGAAATGTAGTAATTAGTTGATTAATTAATAAGATAATTTTCCCTTAGAGATTTTCCCTAATTATAATGTGATCTTTAGTTTCTTCTAATGTCAACATAGGATTAATCAATGTTTTAATTGTATAATTTTATTCCACAGCAACCTTAGGCAAAAAGTGAATAAAACCGAGAGAATGGGAAAGAATTAGCTGTGGGATTCCACTTCATTCATTGTATACTCCTTAAAATATTTAGTAAATGAAAGACTGGAAGAACCAGGGTGCCTGGGTGGCTTAGTAAGTTAAGCAGCTAACTCTTGATTTTGGGTCAGGTCATGATCTCAGGGTCATGAGATTGAACCCTGTGTTGGGCTCTGTGTTCAGAGGGGAGTCTGCCTGAGATTCTGTCCCTCTCCCTTAGCCCCTCCCTCCACTTGCACTCTCTCTCAAATAAATAAATAAATCTTAAAAAAAAAAAAAAGACTGAAGGAAACAAAGATGAATTCATCTAAATTGTCGCTTTACCAAACATTACTTTATACCACTGCTCTATCTTTCCTGGCCCACCCCCCCCTCCATCATCTCACCATCAATTTTAACAGCTTTTCTAAGTTGTTGTGATTCTACTGCTTTGGTTTGCAGTAAACTTTTACACAGGTCCCTCCAGTAACAATATATTCATAAAATTCCTCTAACAGCAGCCAATTTAAAAAAGCCTTATTGAAGTGCAATTCTCATACTATGAAATTCAGATTTTTACAGTATACCAATTAGCGAGTTGTGTGACCATTATTCTAATTTCATCACCTCATAAAGCAACCTTGGACCTTACTAGTCACTCCCCATTTTCTCATCTTCTCTCAGTTCCTGGCAACCCCTAATCTGTTTCTATGGGAAATATAGAAAGATAATGGATATTTCATATCCACAGAATCATAATATGTGATCTTTGGTGACTAATTTCTTTCACTTACCATAATAATGTCAAGGATTAGCAGTGTTGTGTAATGTACCAATATTTCATCCCTTTTTATTGCTGAAAAATATCACATTGTATGGATATACCACATTTAATCCATCCATTAGTTAATGGACATTTGTTTCAATTCTTTAGTTATTATGAGTAATGTGGCAACAAGCATTTGTGTATATATTTTTGTGTAGATGTAGGTTTTCATTTATCTTGGGCATATATTTAGGAGTGGAATTCCTGAGTTATATGATAATTCTGTGTTTAGTATTATGTGGAACTGTTACAGTGTTTTCCAAAGTGGCTGCAACGTTTAAATTCTGATCAGCAATATAGGAGAGTTTTCATTAGTCACACTCTCATTAACAACTGCCGTTGTTGCGGTCTTTTTTTATTTGAGCCATCCTAGTGGTTATTGTTGCGGTCTTTTTTTATTTGAGCCATCCTGTGGTTATTAAGTTGTGTTTTGTGGTTTTGATTGGCACTTTTCTAATTACTAATGTTGCTTATAATCTTTTCATGTGCATATTCATCATTTGTGTGTGTGTGTATTTAAGTTTTTTTATTCTTAAGTAATCTCTACACCCAATGTGGGGATCGAACTTACAACCCCGAGATCAAGAGTCACATGCTCTACCAACTAAGCCAGCCAGGACCCCATCATTTGTATTTATTTTAAAAGAAATATCTGTTCAAGTCTTTTGTCCACATTTATAAATTGTTTATATTTTGTGCATGTGTGTATGTGGAATTTTAAGAACTCTATATTCTAGATATAAGTCCTTTATCAGACATATTAACTGAAAATATTTTCTTCCATTCTGTGGTTTGTCTTTTCACTTTCTTGATATTATCCTGTGAAGCACAAAAGTTTTAATTTTGTAAAATTCATTTTACCTTTTTTTTCTTCACTCATGCTTCTGGTGTCATATCTAAGAATCCATTGCCTAACCGAACATTATGAAATGTCTACCCCTAAGTTAGAAGTTAGAAGTTCTTCACCCACCAAAAAAAGTGCAGAATTTTAGCTTACTTTGGCATAACAAAATATGTCAACTTAAATTATTTTGCTAAGCTTCTCTCCAAGATTTAGGAGGAGTCACTCTCGTGCCTCTCCCCTCTTCCCACAATCCAGTGAAAAAGGGCAAAATTAGCTTTAAAATAAGTTTCCCTGCTTATGGCCTTTGAAGTCTCAGAAGCAGTAGGTTATAGTAATCTTTATTATATAGGGTGCAATGAAGCTATTATCTGAAAGGAACTATAAATCATTAGAGAGAGAGTTTACTGGAGTTGAGGCTAATGTAATTAGGGAAAATTTTGGAGAAAAATAAGATTTGAGGGGCACATGGGTGGCTCAGTCATTAAGCATCTGCTTTCACCTCAGGTCATGATCTCCAGGTCCTAGGATCCAATGACGCATGGGCTCCCTGCTCAGTGGGGAGTCTGCTTCTCCCTCTACCCCTTCCCCCTGCTTGTGTTCTCTCTCTCTCTCTCTTTCTCAAATAAATAAATAAAATTGTTTAAAAAATAAAATAAAATAAGGGAGAATTCCTGAGTCAATGTTTTGAAGGCAGTGAGTTTCTGTCTTTGGAGCTGTTTAAGTGTAAGCTAGATCACAATTTGAATAGCATCTTGTAGAGATGTTAAAAGGGTATTGGGCCAGTTAAAAATTTACGTCCATCTAAACAAGAGGATTTTGTGAATCACGTACTTTCAATCAAAAACAAACAAACAGGGGCACCTGGGTGGCTCAGTTGGTTAAGCGTCTGCCTTCGGCTCAGGTCATGATCCCAGGGTCCTGGGATCCAGCCCCGCATCGGGCTCCCTGCTCAGCGGGAAGCCTGCTTCTCCCTCTCCCACTCCCCCTGCTTGTGTTCCCTCTCTCGCTGTCTCTCTCTCTGTCAAATAAATAAATAAAATCTTTAAAAAAAATAAGATTTGAGGTGGTGTTGTTATATAGGATTTCATATGTCAGTGAGAGACAAGACTCAAAAGTAGATTGGAGCCAAATCCCTATGGTTTTTAAATCTAAACTAAAAGTTTTGACTCTGTATTGTACAATAAGAAGTTATAAAGTTTTCTGATCAGAAACTAGACAAAATCAGAGCTATAAATAAGAAAAGTCAGTCCAGCAGCTGTGAGTGATCTAGGAAGCTGAAGAAAATAAAGGACCAGTTAAGAGACTACTAAAATAGTAGAAATCCAGGTAAAAGGAAATCAAAAGGCAAATAGTAAAGGACATAGGGTGAGCTTGAACTTAAGACTTTCTGTTGACTTTCATCAGAGTGTTGAAAAGGATCTGACTGAAAAAGTACTTGATTGAAAAAGTAAAATTTTTGGCTATTTAAGGGAAACAGAGACAAATTTCGTGTCATGTGAACCTCCACTGAATTTCACATATTTAATTATCTTATTGAAAATAAGTTAATCTTCTACCTACCTAATAATCATATTTGGAACTTTTCAGTGCTTCCATTTTATCTTTACTATAGTTCACAGATATTTGGAACATAAACATAACACATATCCCATGCTTAAGTTGGTTCAGTCTGCCACCATAAAATATAAGGTAGCAAATTATTTCCTTTTCCAGATTGGCATATATTATATCATCGTCCATGAATTTCAGTGAAAGTGCATTATTGCAAAGCCATTCCCATTTCAAATATTTCTTAAGTTTGCTAGGAACTTATAATACCACTGGACACACAATTAAGACTATTTTCTCCCTTAATCTAATTATATATTAAGGTCTTGTAATAAATAAAATTTTTCATGTCACCCAAATAATCATTCAGAGTATTGAAGAAAATAAATTGATATACATTGATTTTTTACTAAATGCCACGCAATGTGCTTAGTGATTCACATTTACTATCTTGCTTACTACTTGAGAATATCCATGGAGGAATATATTGTTATCCCCAATTTATTTATGAGTGAATTGAAATGAAGATTATATGATTTTCCCAAATTCATAGAGACAGCAAATGAAGCAGAAATGTGGACCTGTGTCAGTCTAATGGCATAACCTGGCTGCTTCTACTATCATAACTTAATTTGAAATGAATTTTTATTGAAGACCTCCCAATATGGCACTTCAGAGTTAATCATTGCTAAAGAGAAGTGATTTTGTATTTCTTTGCCCTATAGTCCCATAAAAGATAGATGAAATCACATGGCACTAAGCAGGATAATATTCCATTGATGTCTATTTTTTTATTTTTAAACCATTCCATCTTCTAAATTAGTAATTCTACTGATCTCTCACCATAATATTTCATCCTTCTAGCTTCTGCTGCTGCTGCTTCTTCTTCTTCTTCTTCTTCTTCTTCTTCTTCTTCTTCTTCTTCTTCTTAGTTAGGGAAAAGATTTTTTTAAATTTTTATTTGAAGGTAGTTGACACACATTACATTAATTTCAGGTCTACAATATAGTGATTCAGCATCTCTGTATGTTACCCTGGGCTCACCACAAGTGTTGCTACTCTCTGTCACCCTACAACACAATTATAATATCATTGACTGCGTTCCTTATGCTGTGCCTTTTATTCCCATGACTTATCCATGACTGTAAGCCTCTATATCCTGCTCCCTTCATCCATTTTTGCTTATCTCTCCAGCCCCCTTCCCTCTGGAAACCATCAGTTTGTTCACTGTACTTGTAGATCTGATTCTGTTTTGTGTTTGTTGGTTTATTCATTTTTTTTTTGTATTCCACATATGAGTGAAATCATATGGCATTTATCTTTCTCTGATCGAATTATTTCACTTAGCATAATACCCTCTAAATCCATCCATATTGTTGCAAATGGCAAGATTTCATTCTTTTTTATGGCTGAGTAATATTCCATTGTGTTGTCTGTCTGTCTATCTATCTATCTATCTATCTATCTATCTATTTCTCTTTAAAATAGATACCAAATCTTCATCCATTCATCTGTTGATGGACATTTAGATTGCTTCCACATCTTGGCTCTTGTACATAATGCTGCAATAAACATAAAGCTGCATGTATCTTTACAAATTAGTGTTTTCATTTTTTGAGGGAGGGAGTAAACACCCAGTAGTGCAATTATTGGATCATCTGGTATTTCTATTTTTAATTTTTTATGGAACCTCCATACTGTTTTCTACAGTGGATGTACCAATTTACATTCCCACCAGGGGTGCATGAGGGTTCTGTTTTCTCTACATCCTCACCAACACTTGTTATTTCTTACAATTTCATCATTTCCACAGTAATCATTTTTAAAATTGTCATAAAAACACTAAACATAAGATCTACTCTCATGTGATTCCTAAAAAGTAACTAAGTATACATACATTATTAAGTAGAGGCACAAAGTTACACAGCATATCTCTAGAACTTACTCATCTTGTATAACTGAAACTTTATACTGACAGAACAGCACCTCCCCAGTTCTCCCTTTCACCAAGCCCTAGACATCATTCTACTCTATTTCTATAGGTTGGCCTATTTTAGTTACTGCATATATGTGGGATCATGTGGTATTTGCCCTTCTGTTTTCGCAAATAGCCAGAGAAATCTTGAAAAAGAACAAAGCTGGAGACATCACATTTCTTGATTTCAGAACACATTACAAAGTTACAATAAGTAAAATAGTATGGCACTGGCATAAAAACAGATATATGGGCCAATGGAACAAAACAGAGAACTCCGAAATAAACCCACACATACATGGTCAACTTATCTTTGACAAGGGAGCCAAGACTACACAAAGGGGAAATGGTAGTCTCTTCAACAAATAGTGCTGGGAAAAACAGTATCTACATGCAAAAGAATGAAACTGGATCCTTATCTTGCACCGTACACAAAATCAACTCAAAATGGATTAAACACCTCAATATGAGACCTGAGACTGTGAAACTCCTATGACAAAACATTGGAGAGAAGATTCATGACACTGGTTTTGGCCATGATTTTTTGGATATGACACCAAAAGTACAAGCAACAAAAGCAAAAATAGACAAGTGTCATCATTTTTTTTTAACCTCATTGAGACTCTTTGGCTCTGTATTTGTTACACCATCAATGGTAACAAAATTCTCTCTCCTGTTTTATTTCTTGTCAGTCCTACCCTGTTTTCCCTTGCCTTACTATTTAGACTTGATTAAAATGGTTTAAATACTTATTTCTTTTTACTCTACATTTCTAAACTCTCCCTGTTTTGTGTACATTTGACAAGTCCAAGGTCTCTTATCTTCTTTCTCTTTGCTTGTATACGGACAAATAAGAGCTGCTGGGGGAAAATAGCACACTATGCAGCATGTTAGGATTATAAATACATGATAACCATCACAAATTGATATCTGCATTCTATTACCATCCTATTACTTTTCTCCCAACAACCTATTTTATGTCAGCAACTGCTTTGCACCTTCTCTTATCTCCTCAAACTATGTTTTCTCCCTCCCAACCTTCACATTATCCTCCATATTTTCAGTAGAAAGCCCATATTCTATTCCTAGAGCATTTAGCCATCAACTGGAACCCTTAACTTTTTTTTTTTTAATGCAGAACCCTCAACTTTTACTGTTAAACCTACATACATCACTGCAACTGGACTCTTACTCTTCTTTTTCCTTACTTTTTTAACGTGGGAGCTGGAGCTGTCCTCCTTCCATGTCAGTCCCTCCTCCACCTGCACCCTTGGATGTCATATTCTTTCATCACTTCAGGCTGTAACAATATGTATTGCTCATTCTCTTCCATCTGTATTGTCAACCTCTTCCTCACCATTGTGAAAATCCACATGGATTTGAACATTAGGGTGTGTAAGCGTTTTTACATTGCACATGTGAAATATAAATGGACAAAAAAAAAAAAAAAACTACCTCTCCAACTCATTTCGATCCCCAATTATGATCCTCTTCCCTCTCCATCACAACCAGTATGCACTACTTCTGTGTTTTTATCTCTTCTCGTTCATCCATCCAGTCTGGCTGCTTTAACTTCACTGCATGCCAACAACTCTCACTAATGTTATCATTGTTCTGTTTGTCTCTGAATGCGTTGGATAATTTTAATTACCATTTTGCTCAAACTTTTGGTAGCATTAAACATTATTAACTGCTTTATCAATCTTGAAAAAAAATTTAATTGTAAAGATACCATAATCTTTTCATTTTCCTCCTGCTTCTCTGGCTTTTACTGTTGGCTACTACAAAAGCCTTTCCAAGATACCCTTTCCCTTGATTCCTATAATAAAGCCTGACAAAACAAAATACTCCATTTTCACCATAACCCTTGTTGCAGCTTGGTGTAGCCAAATTATGCACAGCTATTAAGTTCTGCAAATGTAATATTGTCAGAAGTCTCTGAGTAAGGTCACATCTGACATTGCCCTTTATGCCCTTCCCTGACTTTCCACTTTTTAGAGATGACAGCAATTATCCTAACACATGAGTATAAATGCCATATTCTAAGGATTTGAGGGCAGGATAATAGAAGAGGTCTGGATTTTTTGACATTTTTGAATAAATGCTCCAACCTTGGATCACATATTGCCAGATTCTTTATTAAGCAGGACAAATAAATTCTTATGTATTTAAGGTTGCTTTTTCAGTTTTCATTTTTTTAAACCCTTCATATCATTCTCATTGTTCTAAGGATATATTAAGCTAAAACACTGGTTATAATGTCTTAGAGAATTAAGTCTTTTCCTAGGCCCCCAGTTTCATTTCTCACAACTCTTCCTGCATAATGGAAGCCGTACCCCATTGACCTCTTTTCAGTTTCTTTCATTTGTCATATTCTCACCTGCCTCTGTGCATACTGTTCCTTCTTCCTAAAATTCTTTCCCATTCCCATGCTCTGAAGCCTTTTAATTACTCATCTTCATATCTCAGTTCAAATTTTACCCTCTTGGAAATCTTCTCTGTCCCTTCAAGGAAGTTTCCCTGTCACATGAACTCATAGTTTATTCTTTCATGGTATTGTATATTTTAACATGTCTGTGACTGACTAGTGTCCATCTGCCCACTAGATTAGAAGCTTTCTGAAACTAGGACCTGTGCTTCTCTTTCTTCATCTTTGTTTCCCTAGCACAGAAACCTGTGTCTGGCATGCAGGAAGTATTCAATAAATAATTGCTGATAAAACTGAAATAGATTGATATTGGACTCTCCTTGGAGATGGGACTCTCCCTTTTAGAGTTTCCTATTCTCCAGATTATTTACCTTCCCTATATATCAATTTTTTTTAATTTTATAAGTTTTACTTTTTCCATCTTGATGGAAGTATAGTTGAGAAATAAAAATTGCTATATTTAAAATGTGTAATACGATATCTTGATATACATATAAAGTGGAATATTAGTGCAGTCAAGCTAATTAATATATCTGTCACCTCACATAGTTACAGTTCTTTTTTGTGGTGAGATCAACTCTCTTAACCAATTTCACATGTATCATACAGTATTACTAAACATTATCACCATGCGGTACATTAGATCTCTAAACTTATTCATCCCTCAGAACTGAACTGTTGTACCCTTTGACAAACATCTCCCCGTTTCCCCCACCCCTCAGTGCCTGGAAAATATCGATCTCCTCTCTTCTTTTATGAGTTCAACTTTTTTAGATTCCACGTATAAATGAGATCATGCAGTATTTGTCTTTCTGTGCCTGGCTTAGTTTACTTAGCATAATGTTCTCCAGGTTCAACCTTGTCATTGGAAATGGCAGGATTTTCTTCTTTTTTAAGCCTCTATCAGTTTTTAAAGTATAAGATTATAAATGCTATTCCAAACTGGGTGCCCAGGGAAGTGGATTCTGAGACGGAATTTAGCATGTAGGATTTTTTACTAGGGAGTACACTTGAGATCATTACCTCCATTAGCCAGTGGAAGGAAACAGGCATGGGCAGATGAAGTCAGGAGAAATTGTGGTATAAGCCCAATGAAAACCCTGGCCTATATCCTAGATACGTTGGGAGCTAGAAGGGCACATCATTTGGGCTGAGATGGGCTTGCTTTTATCATCTACTATCAGTCATTGGACATAAGAGTTGTCGAATCAGATTACTGTGAAATCAAAAGCAGCTTCAATTTTGGTGCCTTCAGATAGCCTCTTCTGACTTGGTTAACTTACCCCTGAGTTTTCTCTCCTGCTGTATGAACCTCCACTGAATTTTGGGTACTTTATTAAGTATTCTTTCCAAACAGTAGTAGCCTTAGATAGGACAGGTGAAGGACTGTATATTGAGTTTATTATATATATTGAATTTGAACAAAATCTATGGCTTTTATCTGTGTCCTAGAAATAGACTCTGAAGTGCTGTGTGCAGGAAGATTATAGGGAGACCTTCTAGAACAATACCTGTGAAGGAAGGAAGGAAGTGGGGATGTGGCAGAGGGGAAATTTAATTACAGAACAGATGTCACGAAGTTTCCAGCCAATCCCATAGGTAATATGAAGCTGGGATGGCCTTTCAGAATTCTACTGATTTAAAGAAAACAATGCTACCTTTGCATCTCTGCATGGACCACTCATTCATTGGATGAGGACTACCTCCTGGGATGGCACAAAGCCTTGGGAGGCAGCTCTTTTTTGAATCATCTCTAAGCTCCCATTCTTGCCACACACTAACAGACATGGCAGCCAATACTTTCTGTTAAATGTACATTTTATTAGCTTCTCTTTTAAACTTAAAATAGTAACAAAACTCATTAATACTGGTTTTGTAAAATACTGCTTTATTTTAGTTCTTCAAATGTGTCGAATTCTTCCTAGCCATCATGCTTTTTTTGAACCTATTATTTATTCTGCCTAAAAATGTTGAAAAACATAGTATTATCCAGAGAGAAATAATTTGAATCATATTTCAAATCCCCACCTTTTTGGTGTAGTAAAATGGAGTGCTAAGCTGAATCAAAGATAGCAAGTGTCTCTTGGTTCTGAAACATTATTATTTGGTTTTTGGTAACAAAGTTTCCTTAAAAATGTTATTAGAGGGCACCTGGGTGGCTCAGTAGGTTAAGCATTTGCCTTCAGCTTAGATCATGATCCCAGGGTCCTAGGATCAAACCCCATGTCAGGCTCCCTGCTCAGTGGGGAGCCTACTTCTCCCTCTTCCTCTGCCCCTCTCACCAACTCATGCTCTCTCTCTCGCTTTCTCAAATAAATAAATAAAATCTTTTAAGAAATTTTAAAAATTAAAAAAATGTTATTGGAACCATCTCTTATATTAAAATACAATTTTTAAAAATTTTAGGTACAATTTAATTTTTTTTATTTTTTAAAATTTTTATTTAAATTCAATTTAGTTAACATATAGTGTATTATTAGTTTCAGGGCTAGAATTTAGAGATTCACCAGTTGCATAAAAGACCCAGTACTCATTACATTGAGTGCCTCCTTAATGCCCATCACCCAGTTACCCCATCCCCCACCCACCTCCCCTCCAGCAACCCTCAGTTTGTTCCCTATAGTTAAGAGTCTCTTATGGTTTGCCTCCCTCTCTGTTTTTATTTTATTTTTCCTTCCCTTCCCCTGTGTTCATCTGTTTTGTTTCTTAATTTCCACATATGAGTGAAAATATATGGTATTTGTCTTTCTCTGACTAACTTATTTCGCTTAGCATAATATGCTCTCGTTCCATCCATGTGGTTGCAAATGGCAAGATTCCATTCTTTTTGATGGCTGAGTAATATTCCATTGTCTATATATACCACATCTTCTTTACCCATTCATCTGTCAATGGACATTTGGGCTCTCTCCATATTTTGGCTATTGTGGACATTGTGATTTAATTTTTTAAATAAAAATATTCTCTTTAACTCACTAGGATGTATTGTTAAACTTTGAATAAGCACATTATAACCATTTGACCTCTTTATGTCAGGTCTATTTAAGAGATTTATTTTTCTCTATTAATGAATTTTCCTTGTACCCTTGAAATATTTCATAGTCCCAAACAAAGTTGGCTAAGTTTATTTTGTATTGCTTTATAGAAATATTTTTTTCTGCCAAAAGGCAATATTCTGATAGCTCTTACTTAGAGTAAGCAGTCTGTATTTACATTCTAACTCAAGCTGCTTGTGGTGGATAGGGCTTTTGTGCACTTTCTATGATTCCCTCAACTATCCCTTCTTGCTTTTGTTCTTGTTCTTGTTCTTTCTCTTTGTCTGTGTTCCACCCATTCTGTGTTGCCCCTCAGCTTTCAGATTTGAATAAAGCATGGCATGGTAGGGTGTGGGACCTGACATACTGCACATCCACTGAAGGAAGCTTTGGATGGAAACATGAAGTGCAAAGGAGTTAATGCCCTATGAAGTGAACATTAAACAGTGAGGAATAGGAGATGGGAGGGACCCAGGCAGATACATTCTCAGTTTGGATTGGTTTCTCTCTGTTGTCCATATGGAAAGTGTCCATGGGCCAATGGAATGCACCTACAGAATCACCTGCTGTTCTTGTCCTAGAGTATCATGTGGCAGAAGCCACCAAGGTCACGCATCACATCACTTTTTCTTGCCTCCCATCTTTTTTCTTCATCCTCACTGTCATATATCATAGCTGCCAGATAAAGTGTCAGCACTCCTTGCTTTGAGCTTTGCTGTCTACTGGTTTTGAGTTCTGATATGAAACATTGTTGTCATCATCTTTTTCTTCTTGATATATATTTGATGTATATTTGTTGCTGTATAAATCTCTGGTCAATTTTTGCAAAGACACTATAATATGAAGTGAGTTGATGATAATTTTAATAAGCTAATGCACATTTTAGATTTGCCTTACATGCTTATCTTTTTAAATAAAAGAAGACATTGGTATAAATAATCAACTTGGAAGTGAGTATAAATGATACATGTCTTCAATACTTATTTTTTTGGAGATCTTTTAAAAAATTTTTTTTCCAGCTCTAGCATCTTACCTCAGTCAGACCCCATAAGAAAAAACAGCGGAGGTTAATAGTTGAAGTTTGAATTACAACTTCCACTTGCTTCCTGGGTCTCATAGATAATCTGTTCACACTCCACCCATGCTCTGCATTAATTCTTTACACATATTTTTTTTTATGTACACATATTTTTGCCATGCTAGTTTAGTAGAAAACACATCATATACATACTGGTCCGACTTTTGCTTTTCTTCTTTTACAGGTCTCACTTTTTTAGATTCTACATATAAAGTCATTTCAATATTACTGCATTGACACTTTTATTTTTATGATATAAATTTCCAGAAGTTAAATTACTATATCAAGGGAGAGGCATCTTTAAACTAACATATGTTTATGTCATTAAAATGCTAACATAGGGTGCCTGGTGGCTCAGTTGGTTAAGCGTCTGCCTTCGGCTCAGGTCATATTCCCAGGGTCCTGAGATGGAGTCCCACATTGGGGTCCCTGCTCAGCAGGGAGTCTGCTTCTCCTTCTGCCTCTACTGTGCCTCCCAGCTTGTGCTGTCTTTCTCGCTCACTATTTCTCTCTCAAATAAATAAATAAAATTTAAAAAAATAATAAAAAAATAAAATGCTAACATATTTCAATATTTTTGCCGTATTTACTCAAGGCATTTTTTAAAAAGATTTATTTATTTTAGAGAGAGAGAGCAGGAGCACCGGGGGGGGGGGGCAGAAGGAGAGAGAGTCCCAAGCAGACTCCTCGCTGAGCACAGAGCCTGTCGTGGGGCCCAATCCCATGGCCCCAAGATCATGACCCCAACCAAAACCAAGAGAAGCTCAACGGACTACACCATCCAGACAGCCCTACTCAGGATATTTTTTAAGAGTTAATACATTTACAGTTGAAGCCCTCTTTATGCCTCTTCAGAGTTCTTTACTAGAAGCAACCACTACCCTAAAGGTGGGGTATATTTTTCCCATCCATGTGTTATGCCTTGCTCCACATATGTTTATTCACAGGCAAATATTGTTCTGTGAATTATTCAAACATGCATGAGTGTTATCATATTACACATATATTTCTGCACCTTGCAGTTTTTCCTCAACATCTTCTTAGAATATCTACACACCAATAAGTATCCACCACAAAAATATGTTTAATCTATTTCAATAATTTTGACACCTACATAGCATTTGGAGACTATTTTTTGCCTTTTGAATTTGTATTGTGTTGAAGCTTCTATAAGAGGCCACACATAATGAATTACATCTACATTCAGAACATAAAAGACACTTAGGCAAATAGCCATCTGTTCATTTCTTGTTGTTCTTATGCAAATAATTTAGTGTGAACATTTATCTGATTCAGACAGAAAATATAGATTTCAGGAGAAAATGAAACAATTATATATTCTCAAAAAGTAAAGATAATGCTCAGAAAGTCATGTAGCTACAAGGGACTTGGGAATATCTCTCTCCTTTTATGCAAACCTTTGAAATTGGATTGGATGTCATCTCCTTCTTAGCATAGCATCACGCTTTTATTTAGAAACAAGAGTCTACTCACTCCACTATTCAGTTCTTAACACCAAACTTCCTACCCCCTTTTTATTTTCTTGTTTTGCTGTGTGTATATTAATTTTTCTCTCCAGACGGAGTCCCCCTTTTGGCTTTTCAGCAAAAGTTAATTCCTCTACCTCCCTTCCCAAAGCAGTAAAGTCAGATTCTGAGTGAGCCTGGGCTCTGGGATCAATCTCATCCTCTGCTATCCTGATGTCTGGTTGGGGCAAGATACTTTATTTCCCTGTGTCTCAGTCTAGTCATATATAAAAAGGAATGAAAAAATGATACCTTCTTCAAAAAGTATGATAAGAAGAATACTTTTCAGCTATGGTCACTCTTAAGCAACTCAGGCAAGTGGTATAAGCTTAAGCCAAACTTTGTTTCATAATCCAATTTCACATTTAGCATTTACTCTTACTGTGACATTGGGTAAATCATAATTCCTAAAATCTCAGTCCTTTAGTTAATACATAGGAAAATTGATATGTACTTTATATATTTTTAAATAACAGACAAAATAGGATTAAAGTTTGTTGGACACTCAATAAATGCAAAATTTTGCCTTGTTCTTTCTGAAGAGAGGGATGTAGTAAGTTGGAGAGATTTCAGGTCTGATGAAGGAGAGTGATGACCATGAGGTGGCATTAGCATTAAATGTGCTTTATTTGGGTAATTCCATGCTAGGTGTATTTCCAAGAGAATGAAAACATGATGTCCACATAAAAACTTATATATGAATGTTCATAGCAGCCTTATTCATAATAGCCAAAACTGTGTTCATCAGCTGAGGAATGAAAACATAATAATGCTGTATCCATATAATGAAATATCATTTAGCCACCAAAAAATGAATAAAATCTGATATATACTACACTATGGATGAATCTTGAAACATTATGTTAAGTGAAAGAAGCTAGTTACAACATATGGACAGATATTGTGTGATTCCATTTATGTGAAATATCCAGAATAGGTAAAATATAGAGAGAAAGTAGTGGTTCCCTAGGTCTGGGGGATATAGAAGAAATTAGAAATTGATACCTGAAGGTGTGCTGTTTCTTTTTGGCATGATAAAAATGTTCTATGGTCATTTGTGGTCATCATTGCACAACTCTATGAATGTAGTGCAAAAAATCCTTGAATTTTACACTGTAAATGTGAATGTATGCCATGTCAATTATATTTTCATAAAGCTGATTATTTAAAAAAAAAGAAAACTGACATTATTACTGAGAAGCTAGACTAAGAAAAAATGATAAAATATTCAATTACTAAAATCAGGCATGAAAAAGGACACATTACTGACTTTACAGAGGTCAAACAAGTAGAAGGGGCAGCTTGAAGTGGTATTGTTGAAAAGTTATTTATTTCCAGTGTGCAAACTTTACCACAAATGTTGTTCAAAGCATCGGTCAGCCCTACTGTTATCAACTGTCTTTTAATTTAGTAATTTAGTTTGATATGAGCAAATGTATCTGAAAAAGAACGCGATTTGAAGGGTACTTGGGTTCCACTAGAGGTCTTACTCTAAATAAAAACAATAATCTCAGCCTTTGTAGTATTGTCAAGATAATTCACATGCGAAACTCTATTATTCAGTTTCTGTGAGCCACTGCATCAGTGGATAGTAAGGTATATAATAGAGCAGTATTTTGAATAAAGAAATTGACAGATGTTGAAGACCAAGCATAAGAGAATAAAGGGAAAATAAAAATGACATTGATGAATAGCAAGGAGGTGAGACTGTTTGAATAATAGCATCTCAGGAATAAATGGGAGCATCAGTAAGGAAATAAATCTAAATTTTCTTTTGAAGAAGATGAGACTTTGCAACTTGGGTTTGAATTTATGTTAAGGTATCCAAGTGGGATTATTCCAACAATGGGAATTGTAGGTAGGTGTAAGAGAGACCTTGAATTTTTTTAGTTTCAATTCCAGAATTTTATGCATAAAATTAAATATGAAAATGATATGATTTGATAAGCTTTCCATTGGATTGAGTATAAAGAAATAAGGGCACAGAAGATCAGACTGAAATTTGAAGGGATGCTCAAACTTGGAAGGAAAAACATAGGAAATGTTGCTAAAGTTAGTGGAATAGGAAAAATTAAACAGATTATATTATTTACAATAACAAAGAAATGTGGATTTAAAGAAATTATGTGAAACGATTGCCTTAGGCCAAGGCAAATGAAGCATATTAGGAAAATAAAATTTCAGAGGCATTTTAAATAGTGAACATTTTTACAGTGGCAAGAATGGAACTTAGAGTGATTTAAAAAGACCAGGTGAGGTTAGTAGAAAGCTGAATCAAAACAGGAAGTTACACATGTACATACGTATGTTGTATTTTGTCATACGTTCTTCTTTTTTTTTTTAAGATTTTATTTATTTATTTGACAGAGAGAGACACAGCGAGAGAGGGAACACAAGCAAGGGGAGTGGGAGAGGGAGAAGCAGGTTTCCTGCTGAGCAGGGAGCCCGATGCGGGGCTTGATCCCAGGACCCTGAGATCATGACCTGAGCCGAAGGCAGACGCTTAACGACTGAGCCACCCAGGTGCCCCATACATTCTTCTTTACTTACGTCAAGGAACACTTTTACATAGTTCTTCCCTGCCCATCTCACTGACTATTCCTATGATCCCGATATGCTAACATCCTTCCACTTGCTTCCTCTGCTACCACGTTGGGTTCCTTGCTGTTAACTAATCATGCCAAGTACCCTCCAATTTCAGGATCTTTGCCCAGGATATCTTCTTTACCTGGAGTACTCCCCCACCTGGTATTTGCATGTCTAGCCCCTCAATGTATTGGGGTTTCTTTTAAAATGTCACCTCTTTGGAGAGTCCTTTCTCTAAAAGATTGTATAAAATATTATCCCCTACTTTGGCCACACTCCCTATGCTCTGTCTGCTTTATGTTTTTGTTTTTTAACTTAGCATTATCTGACATCATATAACTTATTTATTTTTATATTTATTTACTTATGCCTCCCACTAGAATTAAATGATCCTGTGTTTTCACCACTTTATGTCTGACTTTAGAAAAGTATCTGGAACATAACTGGTGTTTATTATAAGTTGAATTGCCCCCACAAAAAGATATGTTGAATTCCTGACCCCCCTACCTTGTACCTCAGTATTTGACCTTATTTGGAACTAGGGTCTTTACAGAAATAATAAATTTAAAATTAGTTCATTAGGGTAGGCCTGAATCCAATATGACTGTTGTGCTTATAAAAAGGGGAAATTTGGACAAAGAGGCAGACACATGCAAGAAGAAGACAATGTGAAGGCACGCATGGAGAATGCCATGTGAAGACAGGGAATTTAAGTAGTATAGATACAAAAAAAAAAAAAAAAAAAGCCAAAGATTGCCAGCCAACTACCAGAAGCTAGGAAGACGCATGGAAGGATTTCCCCACAGGTTTCACAAGGAATACTGGCTTCTAGCCTCCAAAGCTCTGATATAATAAATTTATTTTGTTTTAAGCCACCCAGGTTATGGTATTTTGTTATGGTAGTCCTAGGAATCTAATAAAATGCTCAATAAATATTTATCAAATAAATAACTGAATGAAAGGATATGAGTTCCAAAGGCAGATTTTGGAAAACACTCACACTATACAAAGTTTAAAAAATAACAGATCTGAAAAGAAGGAAGGAAGGAAGGAAGGAAGGAAGGAAGGAAGGAAGGAAGGAAGGAA